>NW_008352891.1:6874106-6874579 GCF_000622305.1 Nannospalax galili
AGAGAAACAACAAGTCACATATAAAGGAAATCCCATTAGGATCACAGCTGACTTTTCAATGCAAACTATGAAAGCCAGAAGAGCCTGGACCAAAGTATTCCCAGTGTTAAATGACCACAGATGCCAACCCAGATTACTATATCCAGCCAAAATGTCTATTATAGTTGAAGGGGAAAGAAAAATCTTCCATGACATAAATAGGCTGAAGGAATTCTTGTCCACAAAACCAGCCCTTCAGAGAGTTCTGGGAGCCATACAAAGAGCTGAAGAAAGGAATGGCTATACCCAAGGGGTTGCAGAAAGAATTCCAACGAGGGTATAACAGTGTCAAAGTACAGCTATAGCAAGAATGTAAAACAAAAAAAATGACAGGACTCAATACTCATCTTTCATTAATTACTTTTAACATTAAAGGACTGAAATCCTCAGTCAAAAGACATAGACTATATGAATGGATTAAGAAACAAAACCCA
>NW_008352891.1:6875542-6876194 GCF_000622305.1 Nannospalax galili
GAACTTTATCCTACTCAATGAAAGAAAGAACAAATTCAAATCAACAAAAGAAGAAATGATAGTGCAAACATCACAACAGACAGCAAGGACATGCAGAACATTATAAGGGAATACTTTAACTTCTATATGCTATTGAAGCAGAAAATCTTACAGAAAGTTTGAATTTTTAACTTCAATGGAACCACCAAAGTTAAACCAAGAAGAGATCATCTTGAACAGACCCCATAACAAATAAGGAAATCAAAAAGGTAATAGTATGCCTCTTGACTAAAAAAAAGTCCCAGGCCCAGATGGATTCACAGCAAAATTTTACCAAACTTTCAAAGAGGATGTACAACCATAATTATTTAAATTATTCAAAAAGGTAGAAACAGAGGGAGACCTTCCAAATTCCTTCCATGAAGCCAGCATCACTCTAACACCCAAACTGGGTAAAGACACAACCAAAAAAGAAAACTATAAACCCATATCCTTAATGAACATGGATGCAAAAATTCTCAATAAAATAATTGCAAACTGCATACAGACACACATCAAAAGGATCATCCACCATGATCAAGTTGGCTTTATTCCAGAGATGCAGGGATGGTTCAATATACGTAAGTCAATAAACGTCATAAATCACATAAATGGGCTCAATGACAAGAACCAC
>NW_008352891.1:6879841-6886576 GCF_000622305.1 Nannospalax galili
TAAAAAAAATTTTAAAAAAAGAGAATAAGGTCATAATTATTTTGGACTCTGAAGGCTGTACTCTTGCAGCTATAAGACCGTAGGTTATGGTAAACAAATGGGCATTTTTAGCCATATAAAACTTTATTTACAACACAAATATTGGGTGAGATTTGTCCTACAGGCTGTAGTTGACAATCTTGGTTTCAGTGATCATATTTATTATATTTATCAATTTCTGTCATAGAAATTCTTCCCTGTGGTAAGATTTAAAGGTACTCATTGAAGTTCCTGAATGTGGAGTTGGGAAGAATTCTCAGTAGTGTATCACTGTATACTATTCCCACCATTACATTATAGGCCTTTGTAGTCTGCAGTGTCGTCGTAAATGGAATAAATGAAATATAAGAAAATGAAATTGTCAGTTCAAAGATATGTACAAATATGTACAAATACTGGTGTTTACCTCAGCATCAGCAGCTTGAAAGGGTGTTTAAAAATTCATTCTTCAGAATGGGATATAGCTCAATTGGCAGCATGTTTGCCTAGCACACAGGAGGCTCTGAATTTGATCTCCAACATGGCATAAGCCTGGAGGGTGGGAGGTTAGGTGTGCACATGCGTGCACATGCCTAGAATCACAGGACTCAGGAGGTGGAGGCAGGAGGTTAAAAAGTTCATGATCATCCTCAGCTACATAGTGAGTTCAAGGCCAGCCTGGGCTATACAAGACTCTGTCTGGAACAAAACAGAACAAAAAAACTCCCCCAAACCTCAGAAGAGGCAGGGGGGAGAAGGGGAAGGTGCCGTAGAAAATAAAGATGCTTGTTACCAAGCCTGACAACCTGAATTTGATCCTGGGGATCCATATGGTAAGAAAGACCCAGCTCCTTCAGGTTGTCTTCTGACATCCACGTGTGAGACATGACGAGCAAGAATCTCTCCCACCATACACAGTAAATTCAGAGATAGATAGATAATGATGATGATGATGATAGATAGATAGATAGATAGATAGATAGATAGATAGATAGATAGATAGAAAGGTGTAAAATAATTAAAGAGCAAAAGTATGAAAGTTGTGTTTCAGACTGTCTGGTTCCTGGATCCAGCCTGAGTGTTACTTTCTTTAAAACTCTTGCCAGTCACATGTTGAACAAATACTGTCATCATCCTTATATGGATTTCCAAGTTGTTCCTGATGATTGCTTGACTTACCTCTCATTTGTTTTCCTAAATGAACTGCCTGTTACTTTTTTGTCCAGTATAATTGGCTCATTAATATTCTTATCTATTTGCTACTTGAATTCTTAATCTGTTTCTTATTTCTTGGAATTTCTTTGTTAAGGATATTAATCTAGCATATATACTGAATAATTTCTATTATATTATCATAGAATTTTTTGCTGTTATATAAAAGTGCCTAATGTCTGTGCAGTAAAATCTTCAAGGTATTTGTAAGTTTTGTTGTGCTTATGAAATTATCCCCACTCCAGCTAATTTCTTTATTGTATTACTTTTCTTGATTTTTTTTTTTTTTTGGTCTTTTTGAGCCAGGGTCTCCCTGTAGCTCCAGCTGGCCTGGAACTCACTATGTAGACCAGGCTAGCCTTGAACTCACAGAGATCCACCTGCCTCTGCCTCCTGAGTGCTGGGATTAAGGGCATGTGCCACCATACCTGGCTTTTTCTTGATCTTTTAAAATAGATTTATTTTTATTTATGTGTATCTGTGTCTATGTGAATGAATGCCCTGTGTGTACAGTGCCCAGGGAGACTAGAAGAGGGTATTGGATCCCCTCTGGCTGCAGTTACATGTGGTTGTGAGCCACCTGATGTGGAGGCTAGGAACCTAACCTGGGTCCTCTGCAAGAGCAGGAAGTGCTCCTAACTACTGAGCCATCTCTCCAGCCCCCATGGTATTATTTTTACATTTAGATCTTTTCATAATCTGATTGGATAGGTTTTAAATATGTGTGTAGTGGCAACTGGGGAATTTTCTGAACATGAGCTAGTTTTTTACCTTAGTTAACCTCATTCATCTCACCACTGATTCAATATGCCTGCTTTATTATAAACAAACTTTCCAGTTGTACAATGACTGTTTTTTTCTTTTTTAACGGTCTCCTGTTTGAGTGCTCTTTTGATCTATTTCTGAAAAATGCTACATTCTAAATCTCCATGGCATATTCTTTTATGTGTTAGGATGGGGCATATCTTCCCCATAATGTTTATTTAGTCTTCTAGAAGCCCTTGAAGATCAGCTGGTTAGGCTCCACCAAAAGTGTTGTTAGGATTTTGATTGAGATTATGATGCTAAGAGTGGAATTTAATACTATTAAATCTAAAAGTAGACTAAGGCCGTGCCACACACACGCCTCTTTCCCACTCTGCTTTTCTTGTGCTCCCCTTATGAGTTACTAGTATCTCAAGGCCAATAAGTTTCTGAATGTTTAGATATGTGTGTGTGTGTGTGTGTGTGTGTGTGTGTGTGTGTGTGTGTGGGGTGTGCATACGGAAGCTAGAGGCTAACAGTGGATGTCTTTTTCAATCATTTTCCATCTAATTTTGTTTAAATTGTATTTATCATTATTATTGTGTGTATGTGTAGAGATGATGGAGGGGGTGGCTCCATAGCCACATGTGGAAATTAGAGGACAACTTTGTGGGGTTGGCTCTCTTCTACCTTTATGTGGGGTCTAGGGATAGAACTCAAATCATCTTGTTTGCACAGCAAGTGAGCCATCCTACTGGCCCTTTCACCTGATTTTTAGAGATAGTCACTGAATCTGGAGCTCACTGATTGAGCTACTGGATAGCCAGTGAGCCCCAGGGATCCTTCTGTCTCTGCTCCTCAGTTCTGGGATTACTGGCAAAAGTCACTGTACCTGACTTTTTCTATATGTCCTAGGAACTGAACGCAGATCTTTTTGCTTATGCGACAAGCACTATATTTACTGAACTATCTCCCTAGCCCCATCTTTAGATTTTCACTGTGAAGGAAATGTCTTTTTCCCTTAGTTTTGTTACGTTGAAACTTGTTCTTTTTTCCTGTACTGGATCAATATTGAACCTAGGGCCTCATGCATGCTAATAAGCAAGTCTCTACCACTGAGCCTCATCTCCAGCACTCTTTTTACTTTTTATTTTGTGACCGGGCTTACCAAATTGCCCAGGTGGCCTTGAGCACAGGCAGGCCTTTGGACTTGAGATCCTCCTGCCCCAACCTCCCAAGTAGTGCCATCAGGCCGGCCTTGAATTTTAGTAAATGACTATGTAATTTTAGTAAATGGAATGTTAGTAAATGGCTTAGTAAATGGCTGGAACTATTTTCCCGTTGATTCATAACTATGATGACTCAAACCCTCCTATATAGAATCATACATGAATTTATAAAATAAACCGACATTGATTGAGATATTTTTAAATTAATACTAGTTTTAGCCTGCTGTTGTTTTTTAAGGAAGTATTCCAGCCTGTTGTTACATGGCAGGTCTCCTCAAACTTAGTGGCTTCACTATTTATTTGTTTTTCATCTTTCTGTTTGTGGACTGTTTCAGCTGGGCAGTTTTGCTTGGGGTCTAACGCAGGTGCTGTTGCCCTTTGGCTGAGGCTGCAAACCTTTGAAAGCCTGACTGTTTGACATCCATGATGGTTATTAGTGGCACCTCATTTTCACTTACTGGTTGCTGTTCTGATTGTATCATCATAAGGCACAGTGATTTTAAAATGATATACCGATACATTATTCTGTTTATGATTTGTAGTACAAGAATTTAAGAAGGGCAGGTAGTCTCGTTTTCATGTGGCGTCAACTTTTTCACAAAACTAAAGCTTTGCTCCTTGATGTGCTCCTATGTCTCTCTGTCTCTGTCTTGCCACAGTCATTTTTGACAGCCTCCACATACAGTGTCTCAGGATTATCACACTCCTGTGACAGCAAACTTCTGAAAGACAAAAAGTAAAGACTGCTAGGTCGATTGTGTGCCCCACTTAGAAGTAGCCCTCATCTACTAGCTGGTGTGGTGAGAAGGCCAGCTCAGATTTAAGTGGGCAGAGAACTAGGCTCTCCTCTTGTTGGGGAAGCAGGTCAGGTTGCAAAGAGCATGGGGCATGGAGATGTGTTGTGACTATCTTTGGAAAGTACAGTCTGATACATGATTTTTAGAAGTCATTTTTAGTTTGCTTTGTCAGTACCTTCTGAATACATAAGCATATGCACAATTATCAGGAGTATGATCACTAATTTTTCCCAATAAAACATTTGAATTAGCCAGATGTGGTGGCATACACTTTTAGGGCAGAACACTCGAGAGGCACAGGCCATCGGATCTGTGAGAGTTCAAAGTCAGCATGAGTTCTAAGCCCAGTAAGGGATATATAGTGAGACTTTGTCTTTAAAACAAAGAAACAAACAACCCAAAACACTAGGAAGAATTTTCGTTTTCATAAAGCCCCCTGAATTGTCTACATGATTGAAACTTAAGATTTTAATTTAGCCACATAGATTGCTTTTCCCTTTTTCTTCTGTATCAAATGTTGAGAAAGTCATCCAGTTTAGCTTTGTTTTAATATCTATTCACAATTCCTACTTGTTATGGCTTTGTATTTATTGTTTGATCCGTCTAGAATTGTTTTAGTTTGAGATGAAGGCCTAGCTTCCTCTCCTCTACCCAGCTTGTTGGCCAATAATCCATCTGCTTCCTGGTAATTTGTGCTATAGTCATTATCCTGTGCAATGTCATATATTCTAGAATATGTTTCTGTTATCTTTTATTGATATATAAATTCATTTTCTAAACTATGTTTTTAGTTGTTGTAATTCTCTGTCAAGCATCTTAAGTTTGTGAAAGTTGTTAAATGGTTGTACCTTAAAATGTGAGTGAATGCTTGGGTTAAGAGCACTGGCTACTCTTGAAGAGAATCTGGGTTCAATTCCCAGAACCCACATGGTGACTAGCAACTGTTCATAACTCCAGTTCCAGGGGATTCAGTGCCCTCTTTTGTCCTCTGTGGGCATTGCATAACACAGGTGCACTTGTGCATTTACATACTTGCAGGCAAACTTATACACATAAAATAAAAATAAATATTAAAAAAGGGTGATAGTCACCAGATTTACACTAAGGGTGTATGGTTTTAGAATACTGAGGGCATGTTTTTAAAATTCAGTTAAGGGCTGGATAAATTGCTCAGTTGTTAAAGCACTAGCCATGCAAGCAGGACCCAAGTTTAGATCTCCAGAAACCTAAGTAAATGCTGGGTGGGCTAGTAGCCTCAGAAGGCAGAGACGGGATTCCCAGAGCAAGTTGGCCAGTAGGAGCAGCCTTTTTAGTGAGCCCTGGGTTTGATTGAGAGACTCTGCCTCAATGAATAAAGTGGAAGAGCAATCTTAAGATGATTCTAGACATCAGCTCAGGCTTGCACATGCACATGCTTTCTCTTGCACATATGCCCATACACATGTGCACCCCAAAACATGAAAAAATGAGAAAAGTTCAATTAAGAATTGTTTAATGTATATCTGAGCAGGAACTGATAGAACTAAAGAGCTATCACCTGTAACTACATTTTTATGCTTGTATTTATGACTGTTGAATAATTTAAGTGTGACTGTCTTTCAGAAGAAATTTGAATAAAAACAACAGTTAATTGCCTCTTCCATTGATGATAGTATTTAAGTAGCCTGAAACAGATACTAGAGAAGAGTTTTCATAATTTAGTAAAGCAAGTTCTTTGTAGGGTAGATCTAATAATATTTAATTGTTGAGCTTTATTAATTAATAAGTTTATGTACTTTTTAACCAAATGAATCTGTTCACTAATCGAGCTTATTTTTGTTTTGCAGATACTGTTTTGTGTTTGCTTTGGGATACCTCACAGTGTGCCAAATTACTAGAGTCTATATCTTTGATTATGGACAGTATTCTGCTGATTTTTCTGGGTAAGATTAAAACTTGATTGAGTAACCTGTTTTACCTGGTCTTACATAGTGATTAAAAAGACAGAGTACAGTTGCATTTAGCACTTTCAGTGAAAAGCTATTAAGCATTTTAGTTGAAAATTCCTTTATGATTCTTGAATTTTTCTTCATGTAATTGGTCTTTTGTAATGCTATATAAGTTACAAAAATAACATGTGCTTTTAAATTGTCTTATATAAAATTCTAAATATATAACAATTAAACTTATGGCATTCTGGTATTGAAAGTATTTTCTAATAGGAATTTTTGTAAGCATTTATAAATGTTGAAAGTCAGGCCCCCTTGGACCTACATTCTTGCTACTTAGCCTCCCTCCCTCCCTTCCTCCCTCCCTCCCTCTCTCTATCCCTCAGTACCACCTTCCTCTTCCCAACAGAGTAGCAGAAAACACCTCTGGCTCTTGTTCCTTCTGAGAGGGTTTATTCCCTCCTTGCCACTAGATAGATCTCCCTATCCTGTAAGGAAACAGAGTATTATATGATAAATGCAGTATAACCGCTCTAAGCTAACCCACTTTTGTCTTTGTAAAGAGACATGTGCTAACACATGGGACCCAGGTGGGCAGTTGAAGGTTTTATCCCTTTATGACAGCTTTCCCCAAACAGCAGGATGTGCATTTGTCATTCTTGAGTAATCTGGACAGCATCAAAATGAGCAATACATCCTATTTAGAGATAAGTGAATTAGAAAAATTAGATTTTTCCATATTTCTGGGGGAAAAATCAACAGTAGAAATTGGCTAAAATTGAGAAAAACCACACCTGTGAAAAGGAG
>NW_008352891.1:6886591-6895503 GCF_000622305.1 Nannospalax galili
TTTAAATTTTATATGTATATGTATTGCCTGCATGTAAGTGCACCCATGTCATGCAGTGCCCACAGGGTCAGAAGAAGGCGTCAGATTCCCTGGAACTGGAGCTACAGATGGCTGTTAACCACTATGTGGGTGCTGGGAATTGAATGGGGTCCTCTGCAAGAGCAGTCAGTGCTCTTAACCGCTGAACCATCTTTCCAGCCCCAGATTTGATTATATTTTAAAAGTAGGATTGAATGAAAGGAAATTGTGTTCCTAAACAAACAAAACCAACCCAAAACAAAAGAGATGAAATCAATATACTTTTTAAAAAAGTGCTTAATCAAATTAGCAGCTTGTTAAGTGGCGTTGAGATGCATACCTGGAAAGCTTGGAAGGAGAACAGCCACTGGCAACCCACCTTATAAACAGTAGGTGCTCACATGTTGTTAAAGCGTGATGAAGCTAGGGACTGTTTGTGACTATATAAAGGTGTCAGACTCTCTAGAAAACAGAATCATCTTAACAGTAGCCATGTCAGTTCATCATGCACTCTTGGCTCTTCGCCTAGAGTGGTATGGAATATTTACTAAGCCAATAATAATACCTCAGGGGCGCACAAAAAATACAGTAAGAAAAATAGGGGAAAGAAGCGACCAAGAGGAAATCTGAGCAGTGCAGGCAAAGCTGTGCATCTGAAAGAAATTCACAGTTTTTAATAGTTGTATTAGAATAAATCAGAGACATGGTAGTATAAAATAGAGACTAGAATTCTTGACTAATAACTGCTGATAAAAGAAATGCAGCATTAACAACTAAAAGCTAACCCTGTTATACATTGGTGAATTTTCACACTGAGCGGTGGAGCCCCAGGACTCTGCAAGTTCTGTCTGCAGGTCCCAGAGGAGCAGCCAAAGCCCAGCCAATCTTGGTCCACCTGCATCTGCTCTGGGTTTCTCTAGTGTATATTTATATTCTCTACTTTATATTTACACCACATTAAAAAGCATTAAAAAACCACTAGCTATAAAAAGTAATTTAACAAAACCAAATTGAATTGATTATCTAACCATATGGGTGGTATTCCTACAAATTTGAATGACCCAGTTTTTGTAGGATTCTCACAGTCCTCCTTCATTTTGGTGTTAGTCATTAACCTTTTTAGCTCCTTCATCTACTGTTCCAAACGCTTACTACTTTCCAGTTCCTTACATGGCATCTCTGTGCTAGCTAGAGGTAGGCTAACCACTATTAAAACAGCTGTGCCATTACAGTGGCTTCACATAACAGTTTCTCACTCACATCACATTCCCTTGAGGAAGAAGCCTCTGCTTCACAGGCATTTGGAAACCAAACACCTTCTTCAGGGTCTCTGGAATCTTCCTGATTAAGCTGATTTGGGGTGTGTGTCGGGGGTAGTGAGTCAGAGCAGAGAGAGCACATGCCTGCTTATCATTTCTGCTCACATTCTGCTGGCACAGACTGTTTATATTGAGTGCAATGCATTAAAAAAAACCTTATATACAATATGACTTAAGCTGCATTTTGTTGAAATTTATAATTTTATTTAAATGTTTAAATAAAATTTTAAGTGATTAAGTATATAAGAAAGAAAAATAATGTGGCAATTTTAAAATAGCCTCTTTCTAGTACTCCCAATTGAGAGTGTCATTTTTTAAAACTTTAAAAAAAGTTTATTTTAATTTTATGTGTATGGGTGTATTGCCTGCATGTATGTAAGTGTACACATGTCATACAACACCTGTGGAGGCCAGAAGAGGGCGTTGGATCACCTGGAACTCAAGTTATGGATGGTTGTTAGTTGCCACATGGGTGCTGGGAATCAAACCTGGGTCCTCTGGAAGAATCAGCAAGTGTTCTTAACCACTGAGTCATCTCTCCAGTCCCTAGAGTGCCTTTCTTAGCCACTGGAAGGAAGCATTTGCCCTTTATCAGAGAACTGGGAGAGATTAGATGCAGAATTGAACCAACTAAGGAAATGCCCTCCCAGAACCAAGTCAAAGAGCTTACACTTTGTAAAATGGACATAAGAGAGAAAAGAGAGGTTGGTAGGCTGATGCTCATGTGATGAGGCATTCAGGTGGGAACCCTGGGGTATGTTACAAAACGTGGGCAGAGAAGCACCTAACATGATCCAGAGCAGGATAAACGTCATTGCTCTTCAGTATGTTGAATGTCTGGGGAAGGGAGGTAGACTGGAGCGCAGTGACTCATGTTTATGCTGAGAAGCTAGAAAGCATGAGTTGGAGGACAGCTCTTGGGAGGAGTCAGTATGAAATTTTGGAATGGGGCAAGTGTACTTAGGTAAGGCGTGGAAGAGCTGATAGTGTGTCTGTGCATGTGTGTTTGTTTGTATGTGTGTGTATGTACACATACAGTTTTAGGTTCAGTGTATCTTTAAAGTGTCAAGAAGATAAAAGGGCCTATCCTTTTAATAGAAGTTTTTTAAAAAATATTTTATTATTATTATTCTTTATGTGTATGAATGTATTGCCTGCATGTATGTGAGTGCACCCGTGTTGTGCAATGCTGCAGAGGTCAGAAGAGGGCTTCGGATTCCCCTGGAACTGGAGTTAAGGACGGTTCATAGCTGCCATGTGGGTGCTGGGAATCGAACCCGAGTCCTCTGCAAGAGCAGTCAGTGCTCTTAACCGCTGAGCCATCTCTCCAGCCCCTTAATAGAAGTTTTTATTTGAAGAATTGTAAAGCCACTAAAGTTGTTAGATCTCACCTTAACTTTAGAAAATTGATACAAGCAAAGTATAAAATGATTGGTGTTCTTTATATGAGTAATAACTTAAAAATATAATAGAAAAAAAAGATCTAACTTGAAAAGCAGTAGCAACTATAAAATGTCTAGGAATATGTCTGGAAAGAAATGAACAGGACTGCACATAGAAAATTGTAAACTTCATTATGGGATGTAAGTGGTAACTTGAGAAACAACTTGTTTGTATTTGGACACTAAAATCCAGTATTGCAAAGATGGTTATTCTTGGAGTTTTGAAGGAAATAATTGATTGAAAAGTTTGTCTAGAAAAACCAGGCATGGTGGAACAGGCCTGTGATCCCAGGGACTTGGGAGACAGAGGCAAGAGGGTCTCCACAAGTTCAAGGCCAGCCTTGTCTACATAGCAAGTTCCAGACCTTCCAGGACTTAGTGAGACCCTATCTCAAAAAGCCAACTCAAAACAAAACAGAAGCTGTGGAGGATAGTGAATTCAGTATGTAAGCATACCACTGTCTGTAAAAGTATGATTCTATAACATAACAAACTGACAGGAATGGACAAGTCAAGGAAGCTGGGATAGAGAATGTAAAAATAGAACCAAATGGATTTATGAAATGAAAATACAGAATAATAGGGCCAGAGAGATGGCTCAGTGGGCAAAGGTGCTTGCCACCAAGCGTGGTGACCTGAGTTCGGTTCTCAGGACCCACATGGTGGAAGGAGAGAACCGATTTCTGCAAGTTGTCCTATGACCTCCACATGCACAACATAGCTCACTCTTCCCAAATATAGATAGATGATTGATAGATAGATAGATAGATAGATAGATAGATAGATAGATAGATAGATAGATAGATAGATGATAGATAGGTTAGAAAGAAGGAAAAAGTATGGGATTGCAGTGGTGGGATTATAAATCAGCAGGAACATCCTGCCTCATTTCTTCCAGTAAGTGTATCAGACATTTGTAAGGAAAAAAAGGTAAGTCTATGCCTCTAGTATGGATAAATTGTAGGATAAATTGTAGAAAGCAGTGTTCTTATTGGAATTGGATCTGTGGTGCTAAAGGGATGATTTAGTGTATCCCCTCCAAAAAAAGTATAAAGGATAACTGCCCATTAAGACCCTGACTTACAGCTAGACATACAGTATCTGCTGCTCAGTGAATGTTGGACTGGTCCTGAGTGTTCTGGAGGCTGAAGCTTGCTGAGCATAGCTCATGTGTTTCGCTAGGTGCTTTTGCAGGTTATGGTTTTTTAGCAGAGACAGCGACAAACCATGCTCTAAAAGCTGCAGGTGTGTTTGTCATTTTTGTCTCTCTGTCTTAAGAAGCCTTATTGAAGTCCAGAGTCTAATTTTAGACTTGTTTTTGTGTTCTGTGAAATGAGTCATGAAGGCCTCTAGCTGCTCTTTATAATACTCCTTACATTGTGCCTAGTAACTGTGTGTGGATAGGGTGATGGAAATTATCCAGTGGACTGAGACCTTCCAGTTCTTCCTGAGGTTCATCCTGTGGGAGTGTCTCCCAGCCCATTGACCTACATAGGAAACATCCCATCTAGCTGCTGCTGATGCAGTTCAAGTTACCACTGGTAGACTGACTGGAACTGTTGGTGACTTGGTTTGTCTGCTTCCTGCTGTACCCAAGCTCTCCCCCCTGAGTTGAAGTGTATCCACAGAGCAAGGGGCAGGATGTCAGAAACACTTCTACCTAACTCTGCCTTGCAGATCCTCTACAGAGTGCCTGGGCCAACATCCATCCTGGTCTTCTCTGCCCCTTTATCTTCAGTGCCTTTCTTTACCCTCTTTGTTTGGAATACCTCTTTAGCCATATCTACTTGTTCAAACCTAGAGCCTCAGAAGCCCAGATGAAATGATTGAGATACTTCTCCAAACTCAGCTCTCTGAAGTTTCTCCTGTCTCTATACATTTATCCTACATCTTGCTTGTCACTTGACACTATTAATATAACTACAGTAGCTCTCTTGTGTCCCTGGGAGATATTTCCCAAGCCACAGGGCTGCCCAAACCACAGATAGTAGCAGTCCTATTTCTTCTGTAGTTTTTTTCTACACACACACACAATTCTGATAAACTTTCACATTCACGTAGAGAAGCCTTTAACAGACACTTTGCTGTCTCTGAGCACCACTTCTTTTATGCTTTGAGACTGTTATCAAGGGTTACTCAGGCACAAGCACTGCATTACTGTGACAGTTGATCTTGCCACTGAGGCAGCTACTGATGGCGGCTGTGCCTGCAGTGCTGTGTGCTGGACAAAGGGAAGATCCATGGCCCAGGTAGGACAGAATGGGAGCACTGGGGATGTTATCTTGTTCCTCACAGTAGCACACTATTAAAACATAGGAGTATTTCTGGAGTTTTTTATTTCAAATCTTCAGACCAAATCTGCAGATAACTGGAACCATAGCAGAGGACTGCTGTAAATGCACAGTTCCATATCTCCTAGATCAGACAGAACCTCCCATTTGATTTTTGTACCCTTTGGTGCCTTGTGCTTTGAAGTAGCTCCAGTGTTCAGTAGATGAAGGTGTGTCGGGGGTGGGGACGCAGGCCTAGCTCTTGACAGTTCTTGTGTCAAGTGCTGTGTAAGGTATTGTGATATTGCTATTTTATTTAATCCATGTGTCATTTCACCCCCATTTTATAGATAGTAACTGCTTTGAGAAATGTTAAATAGCTCCTCATTCCCTTGATGGTAAGCGGCAGAGTCAGGATTTGTGAATTTTAAGTTTATTACATTTTTAAGTGTGTGTGTGTGTGCATGCACATGCACACAACTGTGGTAGTCAGAGAGCAACTTGTGGGAGTCAGTTTTAGCTGTTGCTGATGTAGTCCAAGTTACTACTGGTAGACAGACTGGGGACCAAACTCACTACTGGTAAACAGACTGGGGACCAAACTCAGGTCATCAGGCTTGGGGATAGGCACCTTTACCTGTTGAACTGTCTTGCTGGCCTAGTTTATGAGTTTTGTTCCGTATGTCCAGCTGCCTTTTCTCCATGTCTCTGCCCATTGTCTAGTTGGAATCTTGCATAGAGCATACCTAACACTGGATTCCTGACTCTCTTCCTGTTGCTCCTGTGTTCTGTCCCAGGCAACTCCACCTTTCTAGTTACCTTCCTCAGAAACTTGGGAAGCATCAGGTCTCAAACTCTGCCTCAAATACCCTATCTAATTACCATCAGGCCCTGCTGACTTCACCTTCAGAACACACTTGGAATTGACTGCAGTCTGCCTGTGCTGTTTCCCAAGTCTGAGCCACCTTCATTCTTGCCTTCCTTACCTGCTTGTCTCTATCTTGGCACCTCTCAGTCCTTTCTCAACCTTCCCAGAGTCAGCAATTTGCCTTAAATCCTCCAGTAAGTTCCCTGTCTCTTAGCTGGAATCCACAGCATCCTGAGGAAGCCTGCTCACTCTGAGCTTCTGCTGTCTGACTCTGCCCTGCCCTGTCCTCACTCCCTGGCCAGTTACACTGACCTTGCTGCTTGACCAAGGCCAGCCACACTTCTGTCTCAAGGCTGCTGACCTTGTCCTTCAATCCTCCTGGAATCCTCCTTACCCCAGGCCCTCACAGCACTTTGGGATAATGTGTGCATAAAAAACAAAAACACCGCCGGGCGTGGTGGCGCACGCCTTTAATCCCAGCACTCGGGAGGTGGAGGCAGGCAGATATCTGTGAGTTCAAGGCCAGCCTGGTCTACATAGTGAGTTCCAGGACAGCTGGGGCTACAGGGAGACCCTGTCTCAAAAAAGACAAAAATAATAATAATAATAATTCAGCAACATTAAAAAAAACAAAACAAAACAAAACACAAAAAAAACCAACAACCTTGGGACTGGAGAGATGGCTCATTTGTTAATAACATTGGCTACTCTTGCAGAAGACCAGGTTTGGTTGCTAGCACGCACATGGTGGTTAATTACCATCTATAACTCTAGTTCCAGGGGATTAGACACCGTCTTCTGGCCTCTGTGGGTGTTGTATGCATTGTGCACTTACATATGTGCAGGCAAAATAGTCATACATAGAAGATAAAAATTTTGGCACTGGGTGTGGTGGCACACGCCTTTAATGTCAGCACTTGGGAGGCAGAGACAGGTGGATTTCTGTGAGTTTGAGGCCAGTCTGGTCTACATAGTATGTTCCAGGCCAGTTGGGGCTACAGGGAGACTCTGTCTCAAAAAGACCAAGAAAAAAAGAAGACAAAATTTTTTTAAATTGATACCTGGCTCTGGTAGGATAAGGCCGAGATCTTAGCAGACAGCCTGAGAGGGCAGGTTCTGACCTCCATCTCTGTACTGTGGTCTTCAGAGAATACTGAAAGCAGCAAAAGAAAAACAAGTCACATATAAAGGAAAGCCCATTAGAATTACAGCTGACTTATCAAAGCAAACTATGAAAACCAGAAGAGCCTGGACCAAGATATTTCCATTTCTAAGTGACAGTAGATGCCAACCTAGAATACTTTACCCAGCAAAAATGTCTATTATAGTTGAGGGGGAAAGAAAAATCTTCCATGATATGAATAACCTGAAAGAATACATGTCTACAAAACCAGCCCTTCAAAGACTACTTGAACCAATACAAAGAGAAGAGAAAGGAACAACTATACCCCAGGGCCAATGAAAGAAAATAAATGAAGGTATAATTGAGGAAACACAAAATTAGACAAAGAACAGAAACAGCAATCAAAATGATGGCAACCAATACACATCTTTCAATAATAACCTTAAATACCAGTGGACTGAACTCCTCAGTTAAAAGACACAGGTTAACTGAGTGGATTAAGAAACAAAATCCATCTTTTTGCTGTCTGTAAGAAACCCATCTCACCATCAAGGACAGGCACTACCTTAAAGTGAAATGATGGGAAAGAATATTCTAGGCAAATGGTACTAAGAAACAAGCAGGGGTTGCAATTCTAATATCTGGTAAAATAGACTTCAAAGTAAAACTAGTCAGAAGAGATAAGGAGGGCCACTTCATTCTGTTCAAAGGAACAATTAACTAAGAAGATATTACAATATTTAGCATATATGCACCAAACTCTGGTGCACCCAAATTCATAAAAACAATGCTGCAGGACTTTAAGACACAGATTAACCCCAACTCAGTAATAGTAGGGGACTTGAATACCCCACTGTCTCCATTAGACAGGTCAACTGGACAAAGAATAAGCAGAGAGACATCTTAATTGATACCATACATCAAATGGACCTAACAGACATCTTTTGAATATTCCACTCAAGCACCAATGAATATGTTTTCTACTCAGCACCCTATGGAACGTGTTAAAAAACTAACCACACACTGGACCACAAAACAAACCTCAATAAATACCAAAAAAATTGAAATAATTCCATGCATTCTATCAGACTACAATGCAGTAAAGCTCAAAATCAACACTGGATGAAGCCCTAGTCACTACATGAACTCATGGCAAATAAACAACACACTTCTAAACAATGAGTGAGTCAAAGGAGAAATTAAGAAATAAAAGAATTCCTGGAATTTAACAGAAAGGACAATACAACACAACACAACACAACCTTTGGGGCACTTTAAAAGCAGTCCTAAGAGGGAAGTTTATAGCTTTAAGTGCCTACATTAAAAAATTAGAAAGAGCCCAAGTAAATGGCCTAACACTGTAACTCAAGACACTGGAAAGACAAGAACAAATGAAACCCAAACCCAGCAGAAGAGAAGAAATAACAAAAATCAGAGCAGAAATTAATGAAATAGAAACATAGAAAACAATATAAAGAATCAATGAATCTAAGAGCTGGTTCTTTGAAAACTTAAACAGATAGACCCTTAGCCCAGTTAACCAAAAGAAAAAAAAAGCAAATCCAAATCAACGAAATCGGAGATGAAAGGGGAAACATCGCAACTGTGCTGGATAGCTTTAGTGTCAACTTGACACACCTGGGTTGAGGGAGCCTCAATCAGGGAATTTCCTCTATTGGACTGGCCTGTGGCTATGTCTGAAGGGCATCTTCTTGATGAGTGATGTGGGAAGGCCCAGCCCACTGTGGGTGGTGCCACCCCTGGGCAGATAGGCCTGTGTTGCATAAGAAAGCAGGCTGTGCAGGGGCCAGGGAAGCAAGTCAGTAAGCAGTGATCCTCCATGGCCTGTGCTCCAGCTCCTGACTCCAGGTT
>NW_008352891.1:6897849-6898741 GCF_000622305.1 Nannospalax galili
GGGGCCAGGGGAGCAAGCCAGTAAGCAGTGTTCCTCCATGGCCTGTGCTCCAGCTCCTGCCTCCAGGTTCCTGCCCTGAGTTCCTACCTTGAGCTCCCTGATGAACTGTGACCTGGGAGTTGTAAGCTGAATAAATCCTTTCCTCCCCAAGTTGGTATTGGTCAGAGTGTTTTGTCACAGCAAGGAAGAACAAACTAGGACAGAAATAGACACCCAAAACATCCAGACCATTACAGGGGAATATTTTTAAAACCTATACTGTACTAAATTTGAAAATCTAAAAGAAATGGATGGAAAATCATGGGAACCAATGTTAAACCAAGAGAGCAATAGTTTAAATAGACCTGTCACCGGTCAGTGACCACAATTCAAGCCTGAAGGGCTTGGGGGCCCAGAGGTATAGGCGCAGAAGAAATCAGGACTCAGGGGATGCAGAGGCGTGTGAACCAATGCATGCTTTATTCCAAGAATCAACCTTTTTTATAGTACAACAAGAGGAAAAGAAAATGTTCTTCTCAAGCCAAATTACCTCATCATGATATTTACAATACTTTTACGATATTTGCAGTACCTTTGTGTTCCCCAGGCTCAGCCCTTTGCAGTACCTCCCCAGGCTCAGCCCTTTTTGGAATCGTACCTATCCTTCCATGCCTATTAAACATTCTGTTCTTTACTTATAACTTTATTAGTTACACAGCCTTATTATACAAGCTTACTTATGTACGTTGTACGTTTATCAAGGAACTGTCAGTGTCATGATAAAAATCACTACAGAAGAACATCCAAGTTCTCAGGGAACTGAAGTTTCCCGGTCCAGGTCTGAGTTTATTTCAGGTCAGAACTTATTCTGCATTTACTTCAGATCAGAGCTCGGGTCTTCACAAATACTCTT
>NW_008352891.1:6901724-6912070 GCF_000622305.1 Nannospalax galili
CCGTGTTTTAGAAGATCCTATAGGTATAAAAGGAAGAAGAATCAACTGAGCAATCTTATCCCCTATTGTAATAGAATATGAGCTATTGGTAGTAATCAAAATTTGAATTTCACCTTCAAAATCAGAATCAATTACTCCTGGGTTGACCATAATCCCCTTAGCTGTTAAACTTGATCCCCCAATTAACAACGCCCAAGTTCCTATAGGCAATGGACCATAAATACCTGTAGGTATTTTATAAGGAATAGTGGATGGTGTCAATGTTATAGTTATGGCTGAGGGAAGGTCCACGGCTGCACTACCGGTGGTTGCTGGTTGAGGGAAAAGATGGTTGGGTGCCCCCGATGGTTTGTGAGGGGCCTCGGGGAAGGCCGCGAACCTCGTTTCCCGAAGGCTGTGGTCGAGTTGTTGGCACAGGCTGATTATTTCCTAAACGATTACCATCAACATCTGTCTTGGATCTACAGTCTCTAGCCCAATGCACACCACGACGACAATGGGGACATTTGCCAGGTGGCCGGGCTGGTGCCTTAGGGCACTGCCGCTTCACATGGCCCTCAGTACCACAACAAAAACATTTTACTTTTGATTTAATTGTCCCTCTTTGTGAATTTATAGAAGTTGCTAAAGCTTGAGCAAAAAGTTGCATTTTTCTGGTTTCAGACTGAATATTACGACAGGCTCTAGCGTATCCCATAACATCACCTGTCTCTTTTATGGGTAAAATAGCTCTTTGACAATCCTCATTTGCATTTTCATAAGCCATGACTTTTATTATTGCTTCTTGTGCAGCAACCCCAGGTACAGAACGCTCTACAGCCTTTTGAAGGCAAGCCAAAAATTCTACATATGGCTCCTGAGATCCCTGAACAATTTTAAGCCATGGACCATATTTTTCTCCCTCAGGCTATATACGATCCCAAGCTTCAAGACAAATATCCTGAAGCTGAGCGTGTATAGCTTCAGGTACATTAACCTGCTGAGGAGGCAAATTATATGCTCCTGTTCCTGTTAGCATAGGATAAGTAATAGCTCTAATTTGTGGATCAGTAGAAGCAGCATTATGTCTGGCTAGAGAGGCAGCAAGGTCATAATACCACATAGTCCACTGAATATACTCTGATGGCTTTAGTAATGATCTGGCTAAAATTTTCCAATCCTCTGGAGCAAGATTCCCATAATGATTAGATAAACCTAAAAGAATTTCTTTCACATAAGGTGACTGTGGACCATATAGTGTTACTGCCTTGCGCACCTTAGTAATATGATCTAGATCTATACCTTCATAAGTAGGAGGTGGTGCAGGTCTATTAACAGCAGGATGTCGAATAACTGGAAATGCAGCTTTTGGCATAATAATTTCAGAATCAGAGTCAGAATCAGAAGTTTGTAACAATAATTTTGCAAGAGCTGCTGTTATACTCAATCTTCATTCAGGTTTCACTTTTACTTTGGGCTTCATTACAACCAATTTCTTAAGTTTCTTTCTCAGCTGTCGAGCCATAACTGAATCCTCATCAGAATCTAATGAGTCCTCCGTGTCATCTGGACACAAGAGGCTTGGGGCTGGAGCCGAAGGCTCTTTCCTTACAGAACTATCTACAGAGGGCTCCGAGGAAGTAGCCTCTTGAATCTCCCTAACAACTGTATTCTTTAATTCCTCAGGAACATCATAGAGGTTAACTGCCTCAGTGGAAGTACAAAAAACTTGCGTTGGGGACAAACTATTCGGGTCTTGATTAATTAAGATAATAGCAGTTCTGATAAGTGCCCACACAGACCAAAAATCAAGTGGTATTGTTTCTCCTGTCTGAAATGCCTTTTCCACATTTATTCTGACTCTGTCCCATACTTCTAAATCTAAAGTTCCTGTATCAGGAAACCATGAATTAAACTCTAACTATTTGCACACAATTATCTATCTGTTTTTTAGAGACTTGTACACCGTTACTATGAAGAATATGATGAATTAAAGAAACAAAAGGAGTAGACTTACCTTGTCCCATTACCCTGCAATAATGCTGTAAAAATGATTTAGAGAAACTAACCGCGGCTGCCAACTGGTACCAGCCAGTCAACTTATCCGTCACCTCCTTTGGATGACTGTTACCTACTTGGCCAAGACTCCGCCACCTCCTCTGGGTGACTTGTACTTACTTGAACTGCAACTCTATCCTCCACCCTACCTCTGGGTGCAAAGTTGGGGTGCAGAAGAAATCAGGACGCAGGGGATGCAGAGGCATGTGAACCAATGCATGCTTTATTCTAAGAATCATCCTTATTTATAGTACAACAAGAGGAAAAGAAAATGTTCTTCTCAAGCCAAATTACCTCATCATGATATTTACAATACTTTTACGATATTTGCAGTACCTTTGTGTTCCCCGGGCTCAGCCCTTTTTGGAATTCTACCTATCCTTCCATGCCTATTAAACATTCTGTTCTTTACTTACAACTTTATTAGTTACACAGCCTTATTATACAAGCTTATTTATGTACGTTTAATAGGGTTCAAGGAACTGTCAGTGTCATGATAGAAATCACTGCAAAAGAACATCCAAGTTCTCAGGTGACTGAAGTTTCCCGGTCTAGGTCTGAGTTTATTTCAGGTCAGAACTCGGGCCTTCACATAGACCCATAACATATAAGGAAATCGAAACAGTAATACAAAGCCTCCCAACTAAAGAAAGCCCAGGCCCAGATGGATTTACAGCAGAATTTTACCAGACATTTAAAGAAGACCTCCAACCAAGACTACTTAAATTTTTTTCAAAATAATAGAAATAGAGGGAGAACTCCCAAATTCCTTCTATGAAACCAAACCTAATACCCAAACCTGGTAAAGACACAACCAGAAAAGAAAACTGTAGACTCATATCCTTAATGAACATAGATCCAAAAATTCTCAACCAAATACTTGCAAACTGCATACAGATACACATCAAAAAGATGATTCACCACGATCAAGTAGGCTTTATTCCAGAGATGCAGGGATGGTTCAATATATGCAAGTCAATAAACATTAATCATATAAATGGACTCAAATTCAAAAACCACATCATCATCTCAATAAATGCAGAAAAGGCTTTTGACAAAATTTAGCATGCATTTATGTTCAAAGTCCTAAAGGGAATTGGACTAGAGGGAACATACCTCAACATAGTTAAAGCTGTATACAACACATCTACAGCCAACATCATTCTAAATGGAGAAAAGCTGGAAAAATTCCCATTAAAATCAGGAACCAGACAAGACTGTCCACTATCTCCACTCCTTTTTAGTATAGTGCTTGAAATGCTTGCTATAGCAATAAGACAGGAGAAGGAAATTAAAGGAGTACTAATTGGAAAAGAAGAGGTCAAAGTATCCCTTTTTGCAGATGATATGCTACTGCACCTAAGAGATCTCCAAAATTCCACCAGAAAACTCCTAGAACTGATCAACACTTTCAGTATAGTGACTGGTTATAAAATCAGTCTACAAAAATCAGTAGCCTTTCTACATACTAATAACAAGCAATTGGAGAAAGAGTACAGGGAAATGTTCCCATTCACAGTTGCTGCAAAAAAATATAGAGATATCTTGGAATAAATCTGACCAAAGACACCAAAGATCTGTACAAGGAAAAATTTAATTCATCAAAGAGATTGAGGAAGACACCAGGAGATGGAAAGACCTCCCATGCTCATGGATTGGAAGAATTAATGTTGTGAAAATGAACATCCTTCCAAAAGCAATATATAGGTACGATGTAATCCCAATCAAAATCCCCATGACATACTTCACAGAAATTAGGAAAAAAACATCCATAAATTCATATGGAAGCACAAAAGACCCTAGATAGCCAAAGCAACCCTGAACACAAAGAGCAGCTCTGGGGAGATTACTATACCAGATCTCAAAGTATATTACAGAGGTACAGTCATAAAAACAGCATGGTACTAATACAAAAATAGACACATAGCTCAGTGGAACATCATTGAAGACCCAAACCCAAGTACACGCAATTTGAGCTACCTCATATTTGACAAATGTGCCAAGAAGACACAATGGAGGAAAGACAGCATCTTCAACAGATGGTGTGGGCAAAACTGGATCTCCACCTGTAGAAGAATGAAACTAGAGCTTTATCTTTCACCTTGCACAAAAGGCAACTCCAAATAGATCAAAGACCTCAATGTGAAACAGGAAACCCTGAAACTATTATGAGAAAATATTGGCAGTAACTTACAAGATACAAGTGTAGGAAAAGATTTTCTAAATCAGACAGAAGTTGCTCCGGAATTAAGGTCAGCAATCAACAAGTGGGGCCTCGTTAAACTAAAAAGCTCTGTACAGCAAAAGAAACAATCAAAGTGAAGAGAAAACCCACAGAATGGGAAAAAATCTTCTCCAGTGACACATCTGACAGAGGTTTAACATCCAGAATATATAAAGAACTCAAAAAACAAAGAGTCAAGAAACCAAATGACCCAATTAAAAGATGGGCTAAAGATCTAAACAGAGAGTTCTCAAAGGAAGAAATAAAGATGACTAAGAAAAATCTCAAAAAGTGTTCAACATTGTTAGTAATTAGGGAAATGCAAATTAAAACCACCGTAAGGTATCACTTTACCCCAACCAGACTGGCTAGAATCAAGAGAACAAATAATACCAAATGCTGGTGAGGATGTGGAGAAAGGGAAACGCTCATTCAGTGCTGGTGAGATTGCAAACTCGTGTAACCCCTATGGAAAACAGTGGAGGACTCTTAATAAACTAAAAATGAGCCTAACATATGACCCAGTTATACCACTCCATGGCATATACCCAAAGGACTCATCCTATTATAGAGACACTTGTACAACCATGTTTGTTGCTGCTCTTTTCACAATTGCTAAGAGATGGAAGCAACCTAAGTGTCCCTTAGCTGATGAGTAGTTAATAAATATGTGATATATTTACACAGTGGAGTTCTATTCAGCAGTAAAGAAAGGTGAAATAATGAAATTTGCAGGTAAATGGATGGATCTAGAAACTGTTGTATTAAGTGAAGTAACACAGACTCAGAAAAATAAAAGATGTTTGTTCTCCCTCATTTGTGGATCCTAGCACCAGGTCCTTTTAAATTCCATGTCCTTTTAATAAGATGATGCTGTACAGCAGTCTCTTCTGTGTGAAATAACTACCATCATCACGACTTCAGCAGTGCCTGATTGCTAAACATCGTCACAATTGGGCTTGTTGTCGCTTGTGCTTCTTCATTAAAGGAGGGGCAAGCAGGGTCATTGGACCCTCAAAGAGTATCCAGCCACTCTTACCAGCCAACTGTATGTAATTTGGCCCTAATCACACATGGTCTCCTGGATTTGGGGAGGGCTAAAGTATACAATCTGGGAAAGGTAAGGAAGAGAAGGCATGACCCATGCTGGGTAAAGGCTTTCCAGTGTGCATACCCTCAGGTCATTCACATACTTCACCAGCCCCTCAGTTATCTCTGTAAATAAGCTCAGTAAATTCTTTGGTTCCCTAGTAAAACTTCAATCAAACATTAGTTTGACACTAGAACCTTAAAAGGGAATAAGCATTCCTTAGTATACCCAGGAAAAGACTTCTTACAACAGATGGAAAATTTATTTGTTAATATTATTATGTCTCATAATTATTTAAGAAAAGAAAATGAGAATGTAAAAGGTGTTAAAAGGATATGGGAATGGAGATATTTTCCAGGATAGACAGAAAAAATTAGAAAGCCTAAGCAAGTGTTGAAAGTCTGTGTAGGTTTGTTATGATATATAAAGGATGAGACAAAAATAATATACATGTAACCTTAAAATTTCTAAGGTCAGGCCGGGCATGGTGGCACATGCCTTTAATCCCAGCACTCAGGAGACAGAGGCTGGCAGATCTCTGTGAGTTCAAGGCCAGCCTGAACTCAGCCTGAGTAGCTGGGGCTACTCAAAAAGACAACAACAACAACAAAAATTTCTAAGGTCATAATTTAGTCAACTAGTTTAAGGAGAAAAATATATATCTAGTCAAGGTATACCTGAGAATATTTGTTTTTTTACCCAAGCTTTATCTACATAGCACATGATAATTAAAAGTACTAGACTGGTGGAACTAGTCTTACTGGGTATTTAACAACCATAGTTTGAGGCCTATACTAATCTGGTCAGAGGGACTTAAAGGACAGTTTTTGTTCCTTGCCCTCCAAGATCGACTGAGTTCCAGGGGACTGTGGAACATGGCTCGAAATGTCCTGTAACTGTGGTGAGTCACCTGTCTTCTTGTTCAGGGAGGCCATGGAGACCCCACCAGATGGACTTGAAGCAGTGTCCAGTCTACAAGAGGAGGGTCAACACAGAGGAAACATTTCCTCCGTGCTTCCAAGTGAAGCCAGACACAGTCAAGCAGGACCTTTGACTGACTTATCTTCACATAGACAGACCGGGTAAAAGGAAGGAGCCAGGGGCTCCTCCCAAGCCCATGTGACCCCTGAGGAACAGATCCTCAAACGACCTTAAGTGTAAATATAAACTGAATTATTTGGGAAAAAAAAATTTAAAAAAATATTTTAAATTTCAAACTTTCTCTCTCTCTCTCTCTCTCTCTCTCTCTCTCTCTCTTTTAAGTCTAGAGCTTTAAAAAATTGTTTAGTTTAGGCCTGGAGAGATGGCCCAGCAGATATGAACACTGGCTGCTTTTGTGGGACCTCCATTCTGTTCCCGACATCCACATGGTGGCTAACAACTACCCCAAACTTCAATTCCAGGGGATCTGACACCCTCTTCTGACCTCTGTGTGCATTTCATGACACGGGTCCACTCACATAATGTAGACAATACACTCATACACATAAAATAGTAAATAAAATAATTTTTTTTGGTCTTTTTGAGACAGGGTCTCCCTGTAGCCTCAGCTGGCCTGATCTCACTATGTAGACCAGACTGGCCTTGAACTCACAGAGATTCGCCTGCCTCTGCCTCCCGAGTGCTGGGATTAAAGGCGTGTGCTACCATGCTCAGCCAATAAAATATTTTAAAAAGTGCTTAGGAATGTTTTTATATTAGCTGAAAGTGTGCCATCAGTTGAAGTATTTATCTGACTAGTGGCAGTGTGTTTTTCTACCTTCCTAGCAGTTTCACTGGGAGAACGTATCTGTACTAGGTCTCAAGGACAATGACAGTGATGTTGTTAGGGACAGGAAGACAAATTTCATCTGAGGCCCTGACCCCCTTGGTGTATATCCTAATGCTGCTCCCCTGTCTGTCCTAGGAAACAGGAAGTTCTTCACCACACTATCTAGTCTTGGTGGGCAATGGTACTGCTTCCCTGTATAGCAGGCTCTGCCCTAATGGGGTGAGGTTTGTCTCCCATTTCCCTGTCTCCAGCCCCTCCCTAAATCTGTCTTCCATTTCCCTAGCTCCATCCTCTTATCAGTCCTGTCACCCAATGACATCCATGCTTTGTTGGCCTTATCAATCTATGATAACTTTTCTTAATGCTCTTTCCTCCCTTTATCCCATTTGAACTTTTCTTGTAATCCCTTCTTCTTTTCATTCACAACATACTTCTCTGCAATCTGTAATGATTTTGTCTTCTGTTCTAGTCTTATGTTTACTGTACTCCTAGGAACAGGGTGGGCCAGAGACACTGGAACTGCCACTCCTGAAAACCAAAGGGATTGTGTGGAGTTGATGGTCCCCTGTGTTACAGGGGAATTGGGATTCCCTCTTTTGGGTTCTTAGTCTTCTTAATCAAAGTATTTAGAAATGGACCCTGAAGGAAACACAAGGACAATTTTGTTTGAGTTTGAGAGAAAAACAACAGGACAAGAAAACTGGGAATCTCAGCAGCTGTTAAGAGAAAAACAGTAGAGAAGAAGAAGAAAGCAAGCCATGCTATTTGTAAGCAGCCATATGGTGGATAGGCAGATGCATGGTTGCAAGGGGGCATTTTTGCTTCAGAGAAAAAGAATGAGAAAGGCCAAAGTGTCTGGGAAAGCACGCCTAAGTAGCCAGAATCCGAAAGAAAAAAGAGGTAGAAGTAAGAAAAAGTAAGGATTCTGGGTAACTCAGAAGAGTGGGCAGGCTCTACAGTGCATGTTAGGAGATAGGAAAGTATCTGCCCATGTGGGCAGCTGGGAGGTAGATTGGGTCCATTGGGTCTTTTGTGCAAAGTGACTGATAGGTTGAGGCTTGAATAAGACAACATAGCTGCCTTTGTAGAGTCACTCCAGGAAGAACAGTCTATGTGTGGAGGGCAACATTTGGCACAGGAATCCACTCCCCACCTTCTTTCCCCTTCTGTTAGGGTGTTCAGCTCTTGTAGTCAGCTGAGTACCCAATCACTGTACAGTGTCCCAGCTCAGCACGTAACCCTAAGAGTTCCAGCATTCTTTGTACCCAATGAAATAGAAATTGTGTGGGGGTGCCTGTGCACAGTGGATAATTTTAAGGACAAACACTCAAAAAGCACAGATTTGCATCTCTTGCACATCTTCTACATGATACCTAATGGCCTAATAAGTCAGTGAATTGATACTGTATAAACTTAGTCATTATTTTATCAATTGTTTGATTATATATGCATGGGGATTAGAGTTTAGAACTGGAAGAGGTTGATAACTCATTATGAAGAGAATCAGATGGGGTGAGAACAATGATTCTTTCCCCCAGGGAGGTAGAAATCAAGGCATTTGTATAATCCTCAAGGGCACGAAGCATGCCTTGCAAGGCAGAAATGATAGGCAGCCTAACTTTAGAGTAACCTGGGGGATTAGGTTGGCTGAGGAGCAATTTCCTGGGTGTGATGGTTTGAATGAAAATGTCCCCCATAAGCTCCAAGTATTTGGACATTTTGTCCTCAGATGATGGTGCTGTTTTCAGAGGTTTTAGAAGGTGTGGCTATCCTGGAGGAAGCACTTCACTGGGGATGGGCTCAGAGAGTTCTTAAGCCTTGCCAGATGTCCAGTCGCTCTCTTGCTTCCTGTGCCTGCGTGATGATGTGAGACTTTGCTTCTGCTGCTCCTGTTCTGGCTACCTCCAGCCACCATGCCTCCCTGCCATGATGGATTGTAATTCCCCTGGAACTGTAAGCTCAAATAAACTCTTCCTTCTATTAATTGCTTGGGTCAGTGTTTCTATTACAGCAATAGAAAAGTGACTAATACACTGGGTAACCATAAGAATTGACTTTTAAGGAGCCAAGAGAAATCTCCCCCTCTTAAGCACTGGGAGTTGGAGAGAAGCCCTTATCTGACCTTACCTCTTGTAGCCTTTGTTATAGGATGGGGGCACTGTTGTCGTCTTGCTACTTCCTGCTAGACAGGGTTGACATGGGGGGTGGGGTAGGCTGGATTAGGGGTCCACTAGGCAGCAGGGGTTGTCTCTCAGTGCATCTGAACAGGGTCCTCGATGGTTGACAGGTGCTCATATACATGTGAAGGGAAGGAAAGTAACACCCGATTAAAATTAGTAAGGGTTAGTTTTGGATTTGGTCCTGAAAATATCTGAAGAGGCAAGGAGCAATGCTTAGCACCAAGGTAATAGCTCTTTTCTCTCTCTCTCTCTCTCTCTCTCTCTCTCTCTCTCTCTCTCTCTCTGGCTGAACTCGAGAGCGATGGACTCATGATTTGTTTTCAGGCATTTTGATAGCTGTTGGAGGGGCTAGAATCAGTGTCAGTTACCTCTCAAAGGCTTCTAGATAAGGAGAGAAAACAAATTTAGCCATCATTATATTTTTTTGGTAGAACAATAGTGAGTTGCCTCCCTTAGCTGTAGGTGGGCACTACAGTATTGTAGACCAAGATTTGAAGTCTTATATTTGAGTAACGTCTCATTAGGAACAAAATCATCAATGAGAGATGATTGTCTAAATAACATAAGAACTCACATCTAATGTCTGGGTTGTGTAATCCCCTGAACCCTTAAAATATACTGATGACTTTAATTTTGGTTATACTTTCCTTTTGGGTGTGTAAGACCATACTGTTGGCCCAAATAAACCAATTTATTTTTACTCTTAAGGTCATATGAGGACTTGAACCTCAGGGGTCACATGGGCTTAGGGGTAGCCCCTGGCTCCTCAGGCTTTTCTTTTACCAGTTCCATCTATGTGAAGATAAGTCAAAAGTCCTGCTTGACCATGGCTGGCTTCGCTTGGAAGCATGGAGGAAATTATTCTTCTGTGTTGACCCTCTTCTTTGTAGACCGGACACTGGTTCGAGTCCATCTTGTGGGGTCTCCTCGGCCTCCTTGATCAAGAGGACAGGTGTCCCACCACAATTACAGGACATTTTGAGAGATGCTCATAGTCCCCTAGGAAGGCAAGGAGCAAAAACTGTCCTTTATGTCCCTCTGACC
>NW_008352891.1:6912151-6918800 GCF_000622305.1 Nannospalax galili
AAAACCCAAATAGCCAAATATTCTCAGATAAACCTTGACTAGATATATATTTTGTTCCTTACATTAGTTGACTGAACTATGACCATAGACATTTTAGGATTATGTGTATATTATTTACTGCGACCTTAGAAATTTTAATATTGTATACACATTACCCTTGTCTCATCCCTGTTATATTGTAACAACCCTACACAGACCTTCATCACCTGTCCAGCTTTCTCTTTTCTCTGTCAATTCTGGAAATATCCAGCCATCATAATTTTCATACATAAATCCTTCTTTAAAAAATATCTCCATTCTCATATCCTTCCAACATCCTCCAATTTTCCATTTTCTTTTTTTTAATAACCATGAGTCACAATAACATTAACAAATTTTTCATCTGTTGTGAGAATTCTTTTCCTGGGGATACTAAGCAATGTTTTTCCCCTTTTTAGGTTGGGACCATCAGGGTCCCCATTAGGGCCACCACTGGCCGCAATCCAAGACTCCGTCCAGCAGAATCCAGGAAGAACGACACAGACACCATCAGGGTCCCCATTAGGGCCACCACTGGCCGCAATCCAAGACTCCGTCCAGCAGAATCCAGGAAGAACGACACAGACACCAAGGCAGGTGCCGCAATCCAAGACTCCGTCCAGCAGAATACAGGAAGAACAACACAGACACCAAGGCAGGGTTCAAGCTTCTTCCTCTTTATTACGCACTTCAGCTCTTTATATAGCATTCTCAACAGCCCTCCCTCCAGCCAAGACCAATCAGGGCACTCACACACACGCAGCAGGCAGGCAGAGTGGCAGCCCATTGGGCCACGCAGTAGGGTCATGCCGGATGATGTCTCTAATCAGGCAGGCAGCACATGATCTAGGGCAAGCACAGGCAGGCAGCACATGATCAAGCTCATCGTGCTTGCTCCAGTTGAAGTAAACAAGCGGGGGTCATGAGACTTGGCAACCAGCCAAGGCCCTCAGGCAGGAAGCTTGGAGTCACGAGACTTGGCAGCCAGCCAAGAGTTGGAGTCACCAGGCTTGGCAGCCAGCCAAGGCGCCATTTTTGGCTGACTAGGCCGTGCTCGCTTCCCATAGGGAACCAGTGAATTTACTGAGCTTACTTACAGAGATGACTAAGGGGTTGCTGAGGTATATGAGTGACCTGAGAGTATTTACATTGGAAAGCCTTAACCCAGCATGGAGCAAGCCTTCCTAGCCTTTTTTAGATAATATACTTTAATATTTCCAAGTCCAGGAAACCATGTAATTAGGGTCAAATTACATACGGTTGGCTGGGAAGAGCGGCTGGATACTCAGGTGAGAGTCCAATGACCCTATTTACTCCTCCTCCTTCAATTAAAGAATACAATAGTCAAGTCAACACGTTCAATTGTGATGATTGTTTGTTAGTGGACACAGCTGAAGTCATGAAGATGGTAATTGTTTGACTCAGAAGAAAGTAGTGTGTAGGGACATCTTATTAAAAGAACATGAATTCTCAATTATATATATAAGATAATGTAATAAGTTAATATTACCCATGTACATGTGTTTTATAAGTTTTTAGGTAAACCTTTTACCTTATGTAGTTTAGTGAGTGGTCTATGAAAACTTTGCTTTAGGTGGAAAAAAGCAATTGGTACATAGTTAAACATTATCGAATTGATGTTTACAACCTCCAGCATAATCAATTAGGGAAAACTGTTATAACCCTGTTTAGACTTTATAACTGTTGGAGTGGGAGAGATTGGAAGGGTGTCCTGTCCATAAGGGGACGGAGGGGTGGGGTATCAGTGTCAGGGTCTGGAATCAAAGTAGAAGTTGGATACAGGAGGGATAAACAGGTTATTTGAGTAGAAGCCAGAATAGGGGAGACTAGGGAATATTTGGCAAGGAGGTGTTTAAGGTTTTAGATTTCCTCAAGTAGAGGAGAGTTAGTGATGGACATAGAGTGGTGCTGGAGACGGGGAAAGTCATGTTGTGGAGAGGGAGTTCGAGTTGGAGAAAGGAGGAGAGATGGATTGGGCCCTGGAATGGGAGGCAGGGAGAGTATAGCAAGGGGAGAGCAAGGGGAGGACTTGGCTGTGCCTCAGGCTGGGGAGCAAGAGGAGGTTGAGGATGGGTCTTAATCTCCTAATTGGAGGCAGCTTATCAGCTATGATAGGATCAAAAGCTGAGGTCGAGGGGTGGGAGGGAGGTCCCTGGTGGGTTGGGATCCCGTGAAACTGTCTTAGCCAGAAGAACCTGATGGGAAGAACATGGGACCCAGAGGGAGGGATTAACACGGAGATCAAAGGAAGCTTGGATGTATGGTAATTCAGACTGTTTGCCTTTACAATGGCAGAAATTTTCTAAATCTCTCAAAATATTGAAGTTTAAGGTTCCAGTGTCTGGCCAAACAGAGTTATTATCTAACTCATACTGAGGCCAGGCAGTGGTACACAGAAACGTCAAGCGTTTTGGCCTGATTGTAACCAAAAGTTCTAGTTGTTTTAAGGATTTCAGAAGACAAAAGGTGTGAGACCCCAAGACTTTGAGTGGGTTTCCCATAGTGACAGATTAAGTACAGAGTGAAGAGGAGATAGAGAAAGAACCCAGCAACCTGGTAGTGGGCAGAGACAGAACCAAGCAGATGGGAGACAAAGAAAATCCTCTCTCCATAGGGAGTGGAAGCAGGATCACGAGTCCAGGCTGGAAAATGCAGCAGATGAGGAAGAGAGAGAGAGAGACGAGGCAGGAGTAGGAGGAAAAGGGGTTTGACATTGGTCACGCAAAACGGAGTGAGGAGAACTAGGCATCAAAACAAAGCGTCCTTTTTTTGTTGCTCGGGTTCTAGTTATTTTTGAGTTATTTCCAAGTCCCAGAAGGCGGCATCCCACAATTAGATCATCAGGGAGAGGAAAGGCGAGATCCTGTCCTGGACAGGAAGTAGTGCATGTTCCTATCTCTGGAAATAGCGTCCTATATCCAGAGAAAGGAAAGGGGTTTCCGACACACATGTGATTTCGAGGCAAGCGAGAGGAGTGGAAAATCCTGCAATGAGAGCATGGTGTGACCAGCCAGTAGATGGAGACAGAGTACAAGGAATGGGATGGGAGAAAAGCAGAAAAAACACAGTGAGCCAGAAGGGAGGGAAGTTTGTGGAACAAGTTGATCCTGAGGTTTATTTAGTAGAGGCTGAGGGATGATGAGCCCTAGAAGGGCGGTGGTTTAGTAGAGGTTTGGTAGAGCCCCAGATGGGAAGTGGTGAGAGAGAGAGGAAGGGGGGGGAGAGAGAGAGAGAGAGAAAAGGAGAGAGAGAGAGATAGGGAGAGAGGTACTTAAAATTAATTTATATATTTTAGTACCAGGAACCATGTTGTAGATTAAAGAGAGAATATTTTGGCCTGAAAAAAAATTTTGATGTTAATTTAACATTTTTAGTTTGTATGAGATTTTACTTAAAAATTAGTATGATACCAAGCAAATTAATTTTAAGAGGCATAAATTTATGTTGACTGTATATACATATTTAGTCATATAGTCTTTGTTGAGAATGTGGTTTGTTTATCATTTTTAAAATAAAACATCTTTGAAGTAGACAAACAAAATGAATACATCTTAGAACACCGTGAAAGTAAACTAAAAACAAAGATGGTATTTAAGAAATAGGATTTTACCCAACCAATTTAGATTTCATTTTGTATAGGTAATTAGTGGCCTAAAGAAAGAGTTAAGTTTCCATATAGATTTGAGGTAGCATCCTTTTACCTTTTAAGAGCTAAATAACTGAAGGGTGTTAATAAAACCCTGTCAATCTAAGAACGTAAATCAGAGGAGACAGGAAAGACAAAAGGAAACATTAACAGATAGGTTAAGAATAAATAATAGTATTGAAAATAATTTCATTAGTTAGTTTTATTATAGTCAGTAATACCCTCTGTTGAAATTAATTTACACCTTAGTGGTTCTCAACTGCATAGCGCCTTTACTCTTAGGATGTTTTGTTGTTCTCCTCCTTGTCAGAGGGTCAAGGGGCCAGCTTGAACCTGGAAAAGTCTTAGAGAACCCATTTTGAGATTATAGGCATAAGTCTGAAGTGGGAAGGCCAATCCCATCTTCAGAGTTAGCGTCTCAGTGAGCTCAAACAGCACGTGACAATTTACCACTATAATTCATATTACCCTGACATTATAACTAGAAAGCACTCAGGGACTTATGGGGTGGGAACATAAGCAAACATAGAGCATCTGAGTATCAGAGAGGGGAAATAACTCTATTTCAAAAAAACAGGCTTAAAATCACAATGCAGAAAGGGGAAGAGTTAAGACGAGTAGAGATGGCATCTCAAGCCTCTCATTTGAGTAGACTATTACTTTTTACCTCTCATTCTTGTAACTATGTGTTGGTAGTAGCTTGTCTGTTGTAAGGTTTGCTTTTTGTGTAATGACTATGTGGGCCTATATAATCTGTATCTGACACTGAATGGGGGTCGATCGTTCTGACCAGACTTGCATGTCTTGGGAAACCGGTCGCCCCCAGCCGGCTGGAAAGTAAAGACTCTGCTTGATTTTTACATCTCCAATCCCGTGTATTTGTTATCTGGAGGGGACCCATCGAGTCACGGACCCTAACAAATATCCAAACAATTCCTTTAAAATTACCAGATAAAGATGTCATTTAAACAATGTGAAAACCTAAAATTAATTCCTTTTAAAATGTCCATAATTATGTCAAACAATGTAAAAACTTAAAACAATCATCTTTAAAAAACAGTAAATATACCATAGAAGAAGTTAAAACTCAAAGTAATCCCCTTTAGAAACAGGCCCTAAACGATGTTAAAATTTAAACTCCCATTGTGTAGATTTGGCATTATTACCTTAGTTTGAACTAGAAATGCATTGTGTATTCTATAACAGCATCAAGAAACCAAAACAAAAATAAATTGTAAGAGAATCGTAGGCATCCCTGCTACCAGTAGATTAGGCTTGATATTAAAGAAGAAAGTACCGTCAGATATATTGTTAGGGTCCATGACTCAGTGGGTTTCTTCTGGAGAACAAATGCATGAGCATGGAGATGCAAGAATCAAGCAGAGTTTTATTAAACCAGCTAGCTGGGGCCCACCGTCCTTTCCAAAACACGCAGGTCTGGTTAGAGCGATCGACCCTGAGGCAATTTTAGGCAAAGATTATATAGGCTCCCACAACCGTTACACAAAGGCCCGCGTTTATACAGCCAGTAGATTCAAAGCAAGCATTTCATAAACCAATAACTTTAAAACAAGAAAAATGTTACAACTCCCTTCAGGTGTCTCAATCGGGGAGAGATGGTTGGTATGTGCCTGGCACGACTCTTTCCTGTTATCTTGTGTAAGCAGACATGTCTACATGACATGACACAGAACAGGTCAGGCTCCGGGGGCTGTAGCACTTGCCTCTATCTCCGGATGCCTGTGTCTCCAGTTGAGTTAATTGGTTACAAGCAGTAAATTTAAACAAGTAAATTCAAGCAGTAAATTCAGACAAGCAGTATATTCAAACAAGCAGTAAATTCCTCTTGCCCTAACAGTGATACCTTTGCTCATCACTTGTAGGCAGAGGTGAATCAGCGTCCCCTTCCGTGTTTCACCATAAGTGGTGCGCACCGTGGAAGGACTGTCCAAGAGAGACTGTCACTCACCACGGCCTACTGAGCCAGCTTTCCTTTCTCAAGGGCGAAGATGTCTGGGGCTTGATTCACTAGGGATGCAATTCCCGTTCCTGCTCCGGCCAGCCCCAAAGAAAAGAGGGTTCCAATGGTTAGGGCTGTGATGGGCTCCCTTTTACTCCCAAGGGGACCTAGTCTTTCTTCCCAGTAAGGGAGAAAAGATTCATGGGTGTGATATGAAAGCCAGGGCAGAATGGCCACTAGTACACAGAACTCAGCAGTGGGGTTAAACACAGAGGTGGATAATGCTGGGGTGAGGCCTTTTTTTAGCAAAGCCACCATCCTGAAGAGGGTATAACCCACTTTTCCTGCTCCCATGGGCCGGTAACGCTTGAGGAGCATACCTGGCTTTGGGATGCTGGAACTGTGCCTACACAGGTACCAGTGCTAGAAACCTGGGAAATAGTGAATCCCCAGGGTCTCCCGTCCCAGTAAGTAGGATGAGAGCTGTTGAGAGTGTAAGAGCCATTCATCCCGATTGCTTCATAGAAAGGTGGGGATCCAGGGTAGCATAACCAACATGGGTCCTCAAGGGAGGGACTGGTGTGATTTAGGGTCTCTACCACTGCTTGTATCATTTCCCACATGGGATTCTTGAAAGGAGGTGGGTTTCCCATAGTTGGGGTAGCAGATGTAGTAGGCTGGGGAATGAGCCTCGGTGTAGGACATCGGGGCTCTGGGCGGGGAGGTTTCAGCACTGGGTTGGACCCTATTGCCAATTCGACTACTGCCTCGACCTTGAGGAAGATCTGAAACATAACCCCTATAGTCGGTGGCCATGAGTTAGGTCTCAGGCCCCATGTCAGCCCACTTGTCCACCTCCTATCTTGTTTTCCTTTTGAGGTAAAGGTGATTTTTATCTTATTAGCTTCAAGAGATACTTTTTGCCTGTTGTACGGATTGATAAATCTCATGTCAATTAAATCAGGGGAAGCTTTCCGTCTCTCCTGTCCATCGCTAGTCTCTAC
>NW_008352891.1:6919740-6966812 GCF_000622305.1 Nannospalax galili
TCCCAGATACCTGTAGGGTGGAGCCCCTTTGGGGCTGGTCTTAGCTTTGCACAGCTCTCGCATCCCCCCGTGATCTGACGTGCGGCCTCGTCCTGGTGTGGAAATACCAACTGTGCATTCTTTAAAAGACTGAGCAACTTCTTCCACCCTAGATAGGTGGATCTGTGTAGGTTGAGATCTGTGTGGGTTGGTGAGCATGTATTTCCCTAGTACTTCCAGTAAGATCAGTCTACCTTCCCGGTCCCTACTCCAGTCTCCCTCCCCAGGCTTTTCTCCCGGAGCTTGTTTTTTTATCCACTCAAGTTCCCGTGGGGAATAGTCAGGTCTGGGAGGTAAGGTGGGTAGTTCAGGTCTGGGTACCTCTAGAGCTGCCAGCACAATGGGGCCCAAGAGAGCTACCCTCCTGGCTTCTGCATCAGCAAAGTTGTTACCAATAGCCTCAGGAGTTTTTCTGGACTGGTGCCCAGGCACATGTACAACTGCCACCGCCCTAGGCCTTTCCACGGCTACTAACAGTCTTTGAACTTCCTGCAAATTCTTAAGCTCCTTTCCTTCTGTGGACCAGAATCCTCTTTCCCGGTAGATGGCGCCATAAGAGAGCTACCCTCCTGGCTTCTGCATCAGCAAAGTTGTTACCAATAGCCTCAGGAGTTTTTCTGGACTGGTGCCCAGGCACATGTACAACTGCCACCGCCCTAGGCCTTTCCACGGCTACTAACAGTCTTTGAACTTCCTGCAAATTCTTAAGCTCCTTTCCTTCTGTGGACCAGAATCCTCTTTCCCGGTAGATGGCGCCATGAACATGCACAATGCCAAAAGCATACCTGCTATCAGTATAAATGTTAGCTCGCCTGCCTTCTGCCCTTTCCAGTGCCTCTGCAAGAGCAATAAGTTCTGCCTTCTGGGCTGAGGTGCCAGGGGGCAGGGCTGCACTCCAAATGACTTCCCCCTCATGCATCACTACCACTGCTCCGGCTCTTCTGACCCCATCCCACACGAAGCTGCTTCCATCTGTATACCAGTCTAATTCACTATCTGGCAGCCGCGTGTCTCTCAGATCTGCCCGTACCTGGATGATTTCAGAGAGAACGTCTCTACAGTCATGGATGGGGGTTGACAGGTCTGGGTCTGGCAGGAGAGTGGCAGGATTCAGGGTCACCAGGGCCGAGAAGACGATTTGAGGAGAGTCCAGCAGGAGCCCTTGGTAGTGGGTGAGCCTGGCATTTGTCATCCATTTCCCTGGACAGTGCCTGAGAATCCCCTCCACAGTATGCGGGGCTGTCACCCTCAGGTCCTGGCCAAAGGTCAGCTTGTCAGCTTCCTTTACCAGTAGGGCGATGGCTGCCAAGATGCGCAGGCAAGATGGCCATCCCGAGGCCACTGGGTCCAGCCGCTTGGACAAGTAAGCCACAGGTCTCTTCCACGGGCCTAGTTGCTGGGCCAGGACTCCTTTGGCCACTCCCTTCTTTTCATCTATAAACAAAATGAAGGGCTTTTCTGGGTCTGGCAGAGACAGGGCGGGGGCCTGGAGAAGAGCTTCTTTTAATCTGTCAAATGCTTCTTGCTATTCCTGACTCCACTTCCAATTCAGTCCTTCTTTGGTGGCTTCATACAGTGGACAGGCTATCCCTGCATACCCTGGGATCCAGAGTCCGCAAAACACAGCTGAGCCAAGGAATTCCCTCACTCCCCAGGGAGAGGAGGGCACAGGAATGGTCAGGATAGTCTGTTTTATGCATCCTTCAAGTCTAGGGTGGTATACCACACATGAGACGGTGGCAGGTGGCTAAGTAGGGTGTATGGGTTGGGCACCATGGGGTGAATGTCCTCTACCCTTTCATTTACCCTTTGCAAATCCTGCACCGGTCTGTAATCTCCACTGCCAGGCTTTCTCACAGGAAGCAGGGGTGTATTCCATGCTGACTGGCAGGGTTTAAGGATTTTTGCTTCTAGCAGTCTATGGATGTGAGGCACTATTCCCTTCCTAGCCTCTTCTGGCATCGGGTACTGCTGGACCCGAATGGGCAGGGCCGTAGCTTTGAGTTGGACCACAACCGGGGACAGGTGCTAATCAAGGCCGACTCCCCCGGTTTCGGCCCAGGTGGAAGGGAACTCCTGCAACCAGGAGCTCATGTCTCCCTGCCCCCCTTTTCTAGAGCCACTGGGAATAGGTGATATTCATCAGCCAGAGATAAAGACAACACATGTACTGGCTGCAGGGGCTGTCCTTCTGAGTCCATGACTTTTATACCTTTAGGCTCAAAATGGATACATGCCCCGATCCCGGTGAGTAAGTCTCCACCCAACAAAGATGCGGGACTCCCGGGCACAACCAGGAAGGAGTGGGAAACCTGATGCCTTCCCAAGTCCACCCCACCCCATCGGTGGTCCAGGCACACCCCTCAGTTCCTGAAGCTCCCCGGACCACACCTGTGTGTCCTGGATTCAGAGGACCGTGAGCCTGACCAAGAACCGAACACTGTGCCCCAGTATTCACCACGAACCCAGTGGGAGGATCCCCCACCGTGGAGGGCCCCAACAGGGCTCCCTCCTCCCCATCTCCCTTCCCTGCGGGCACTCTCTCCTCCAGTGCCCACATCTCCCGCACAGGGCACATTGTTCCTGCCCTAGTTTAGATGGGCAGGGTCCTGCTCTCCTCGCCGGCCGGCAGCCTCAGCGACCGTGCTAGGCTCGTGCGGCCCACTACTGTGCCCGGGCCTCGGCCCGCCAGGGCGCCTGCGCGGATCTGCTGGGCCTCACCGGCGATGGCAGCCACAGTGGCCCTATTGGGCGTGGGCACCCCTCCCGCAGGCGGTGGGGCCAGGGGTGGTGGGTCCCCACTGGGCGGCTGGGCCATTGCGTGGCTGGAGGGCTGCGAATTCAAGTACCTCATGAAGAAGCGCTCGGTGACCATCGGTTGCAACTCCTCGCAGGGCTTGGTGGATGTGAGCATGGGCCACTCGAACTTCATCTCGTGGCGCCAGCTGGAGATCTTCATGCCCCCGGGCGGCGGCCATGGCGCGGCTGCCCCAGAGCCCGCACAGGCCCGGCCAGAACGGCGTTTTTGTGGACGGCGTGTTCCAGAGGCGCGGTCGCCGCTGCTACAGCTGCCGCGCATGTGCACATTCAGGTTTTTGAGCACAAACATCAAGATAACGTTCACAGCCTTGTCCAGGGAGGAGAGAGAGAGATGAAAAGGGAGAAGTAAAGATGCCACTCTAAACAATGATGGCCAGTGGGTGTGCTTATGGATGGGTGCCTGTCGTTGCCCAGTTTTTCTTCTGCGTAGGACGTGAATTTATCTGGGATTCATGCCTAGGACCCCCTTATCCTCTCACGGGAGTCTTTCAGCGGCGAGCGCCCTGTGGCTCTTACTAGCTCGACCCGTGCCCACGGGGCTTTCTCAGTGGCCAGAGAGAGGGATGGAGAGGGGTGGGAGATACGGAGAATAAATAGAAGGAAAAGGAGGAAATGAAGGTTTTAAAATAGAGAATGTAGAGAAAAATACAAAACCAGACCCCCCCCCCCAGTAAGACAATTAGTACAACCAGCAAGCACGCGCACCACATCTCATTGCATTCGCTCGGACCGGTCCTTCTTTTGCTCAGACGCGCGTTGCACTCACCACTCTCACTCTCACCTTCGGGATCCTTGAGACTCCTCGTGTTTCTCCCAAAAGGTGTCCACTCGGACTGCCTCAAGGTAACGAGCTCGACCTCCTCTTCCTCTGGTGCCAGGTTTCTGCCAATCGGGCTTCCTCCCCAGGGCCGAGACACTCAGACCCTAGGTGCCGGGACTTGAACCCGGACTTCCCTGATCGGGACTTGAACCTGAGACCAGACACGGGATGGCGATTCCCGCTTTATTCTGGATTTTACAGACACGAGGGAGCCACCCTCAATTTACACTGCCCTGTCCGGAGAAAAGAAACTCTGCCCCCGTTCGTCCTTTGATCCCCAGAAGCCCCCCACGAATCCCGGACGAGCCCCCAAAATGTTAGGGTCCGTGACTCGGTGGGTCTCTTCTGGAGAACAAATGCACGAGTATGGAGATGCAAGAATCAAGCAGAGTTTTATTAAACCAGCTAGCTGGGGCCGACCGTCCTTTCCAAAACATGCAGGTCTGGTTAGAGCGATCGACCCTGAGGCAATTTTAGGTAAAGATTATATAGGCTCCCACAACCGTTACACAAAGGCCCGCGTTTATACAGCCAATAGTTTCGAAACAAGCATTTCATAAACCAATAACTTTAAAACAAGAAAAATGTTACAACTCTCTTCAGGTGTCTCAATCGGGGAGAGATCGTTGGTATGTGCCTGGCACGACTCTTTCCTGTTATCTTGTGTAAGCAGACATGTCTACATGACATGACACAGAACAGGTCAGGCTCCAGGGGCTGTATCACTTGCCTCTATCTCCGGATGCCTGTGTCTCCAGTTGAGTTAATGGTTACAAGCAGTAAATTTAAACAAGTAAATTCAAGCAGTAAATTCAAAGCAGTATATTCAAACAAACAGTAAATTCCTCTTCCCCTAACATTTAGTAAGTTCAAGCAGTAAATTCAGGCAAGCAGTATCTCATCAACCATCATAGCTGTGAATGTAAAGCCAAGTTCTCAGGATCTCTTAGTTTCTAGACAGAAGCTATGCTGGAAAGGAAACTCATGAGGACAGCAGAAGGAACAGGGCACATAAATCAGTGTTTGCTGGTTTGAAAGCATGTGGCTCACCTGAGCAGTGCCTCTGACCTTTTTTGTATAGTGAAATTTAAAATGGTTAGGTCTAGTTGGAAAAGTAGGCACCTGAGTACCAGTTGCTTGATGCCCAAGAGGGTCTAAGATCAAAGTTTGAGCCCCTTTGCCTGAGAAAAAGTTTAGGAGAAAAAAAGGCTTTTAAAACGTTTGTCCTTTGTCAATGGGGCAAGCCGCCTGAAATTCTTTAAATGTTGAGCAAAGTTGCCCAGCTCGTTTAGGCTAGTTGGGTCAAAATTGGGAGAAAGAGTCCCCTAAAGGGTTTTTAGCCAAATTTATAAGAGAACTTAAGAATGGGCCCAGCTGGAAACTTCATTTAATTAGAATGTTAAAGAAAAAAATTTCCAGGGCAGGCGAGCTGGCAGTCTTGGCTTTTGGCAGCTGCCTGGAGGGGATGAATAACGGGAAGGGGAATATGCCTTGGGGTCATGCAGGTTTAAAGCATGCATGGGAGGTCAGACACGTGGTGGGCTGGCAGGTACATGGCAGGAAGTAGAAACATGGCGAGCTGGCAGGCACACAGCAGGGAGCAGAAAGCTTTAGTATCGGACGGCGAGAGAGAGGAAAAGGATACAGAGCATTTGTATGTGTTGGATTGAACAGTATCAGAAATCACCCCTAGTAAAGTGAAGAAGAAAGGCAATGGAAGAGGAGAAAGACAGGAAAAATGATGAAAGACAGCAGAGCTTGCAGGCCCCTAGCAAAGGGGCAGGGTGGGGGGTGGTGGGGGGTGAGATGCGGGTGGTGAGTGGCGGTGGGGGAACCGAAATAGGGAACGGATGAAGCAGGTCCATTACGGAGACCACATTTCTGTCCGGGAGTGGTAAAAATCATGGGAAAGGAGATCAAAAGAAGTAGGCCAGGCAGAGTGCTCCCCAGTGAGGAGAGTCAGAAAGAGGTGAAAGCAAAGCAGAGGGCTGGGGAGAGGAGGAGAGAGAGAGAAGAAGTGTACCTGAAAGCCAAGTTAGTGGCATTGGAGAAGTCCAGGCGGGTCCCTTGAGGTAAGAACCGGGTTTTGACACCATCTGATAGGTAAAAAGTTGGCGGAGAATGAGCGAATGGATGATGAGGCACCGAGGCACAGCTAAAACTCCATCAAAATAGGGTTTATTAGCAAAGGAACACATGGGACAGATTCCCTTCCGGGCAGGGAAAATGTCTGCCCGGGTCTTGAGCTGGGGTGTTTTAAAAGGGAGGCTTCTGCCTCCTGCAGAAGGCAGGAAGATGTATTTTTTTTTTAAGTTGGGGGCAGGGGGAATGGGAGAGCCGGACTGTTAAAACCTGTCCTCTTCAGAGATCAAAGGGGAAGCCTGCTGTGTTGGCCAAACAGTGGAGAAAAGTCTGCTTCTCTTGACTTCAAAGACCAAGGTGCTTATCAGATAGGTTCCCTTTTCTCAGGAGCATGAGAAGTCCTTGGGATCCTGTTGGCGAGGGGGCAGGGCTATCTGAACCTTAACAGCCTTGAGTTTTCAAGGTCAGGTCTGCAAATTTCATTTCCAGGGCTAAGATGTAGAAAACAAACCCTTGTTGCTACTGCATGCTGATGCTGTAAGAAATCAACTCCTTTCTTGACACTTTGAGAGATACCAGTGTTTGACTAAAGACAGCATTTCTGCTCTGAGCAGTGTGGCTGGTGGAAAAGCAGTCAGGACGTTATCAGATGGACCCTGAACCTCCACTCCTTCTGACTAACTGGCCCTTGTCCTGCCTATGCAGGGGAGTGATTCTGTGTGGTCAGCTTTGGGAGGCCTTGTGAGAAGGATATGGTGAGACACACATTCTACCTATAGGCAAAGTATAACTTCCTGCTTCTGTTGGCAGTTTCAGAAAGTTAAATTACCTGTGTTCTTTAAAATCAACTGTAAGCTGATGCTGTAAAGGGTAAAATGTGCTACATCTTATAATTCTTATGTGGCTGGCTTGTTTTTTTCTTCTTGAGTTATCCATTGAGTTAAAATAATTAGAAATGTAGGAGAAATATTGCCATTTCTAATGCTTTTAAAATTCTCTTTTCTTTAAGAGATGATATACTTCTCAGTTCTGGGTGACTGGCATCAGCGTGCCCTGCTTTTACACAGGGAGATAGCACCCTGTCTCTTTTCTTTCTCCCTATTTCCCTCATGTTTGGCTTCCTACCTGTCATACTTACCTCACCCAAATTCCTTTCATTGTCTCCTTAATCCCCCTTTCCCAGGCAGCTTGTTCTCTTTCATGTTCAGCCTTAGGACAAAGGGCAACATAGAATGTTGAAAGAAGTTCTAAGTCTGAGCCTGGGCATATATGATGTGCCTGCACTTCTGACCTCTGGTCCTCATCTGATGATGCCCAAGTTGAAGGAGGTTGACCCACAGAAGATTACTTTTTAGGGACAGAGCACTCTTGCAGAAAAGGCCTCGATTTCTTTCATGTACTTTCTTTGGACACAAAGCCCCTGAGTTGTTTTCTCTTAAAAAGCTCCAGGAGTTCTTTTTTATGCTAGAAACTTGAGATTTTATTGTTATAAGCAGAGTAGACTTTTTCCTATGTCTTAAGTATTGTTTAACTTTCTTCATTTAAAATGTCTACTTTTGTTTCATCACAGCCCAATGATGATCATTACCCAGAAGATCACTAGTTTGGCTTACGAAATTCATGACGGTAAGAGTTTGGAAGTTAATTTTTCATCACTGGAAAGAACCCTATTCAAATAATCTTTGGCTTGCGATATTGCCATAATGCTCTGTTCTTTGGGAAGGGAAGGAAGGAAGGTAGGGGAAATACTAAGTTCTGCTTAAGATTATTAAAGTGTGGGCTGGAGAGATGGCTCAGTGGTTAAGAACACTGGTTGTTCTTGCAGAAGATCTGGGTTCGAATCCCAACACCCACATGGCAGCTAACAACTGTCTGTAACTCCAGTTCCAGGGGATCTGACAGCTTCTTCTGTTCTCCATGGGCATTGCACGACATGGGTGCACTTACTTACATGCAGGCAATGCACGTATACACATGAAATAAAAATAATAAATTAAAAAAAAGATTATTAAAGTATGCTCTACCCCTACTCCTATCTCCACCCCAATGATTTCTCTTGATTTTTAATTCAGTTCAGTAATAAAACAGTAAAATAGTCATATGATCATGTATATGATAATTTAAATACAAAGGAAATTTAGACCTTTGGTCTAAATTAAGTTTGAGTCCTGTTTCAGCTGTCTTAATTTGCATTGAAATTTGTACACTTCTCTCACCCCACCCCTTTGTGCTCATACACATGTACACATGTGTACATAGACTTTTAGAATAAACATGCACGTATTCTGTGTCTTCAATGATCGGACACTTAGGAAATGCCAGGAATCAAGATTCCTTGGGGTGTTGACTTGGGGTGTAGGCTCTAGATCATCAGGTATGGAAGGCATATCTTGTTTAGGAAAGTTATCTGCTTGGCCCTACATGTGGATTCCTCCATCCTCTGTCCACTCCCCAATCTGGTCCTCCCACTCTCCAACCTGGTCCTCACACACATTGACAGTGCTGGGGCATAAAGGAGGTTTCCTTCTTTTTCTTTTTGCTACTGATAAGCAAAATTACCTACATTTTAGGGGGAAATTGGAAAACAGAACAGATTTCTTTTTTACAGTCACTGGTCCATGTTTAATCCTCCTAGGATTAAACATCTCCTCCTAGAGCATCTCCTCCTAGGGCAGATACTTCCTGTATACTCCCCAGAGGTGGTGGCCTGTGCAGGGTAAGGCATGGGATGGCTGTTGGAGATCCAGATTCCAGTTCTGCTGCTTCTTTGGCTTTCTCATTTCCAAGCTCATAGTTGGACCCACCTTGGAGTGTCTTTTTGTGCATTACAGTTGATGGATAGTGTCTCATAGTTGTTGGATCCTGAACAAGGGACATGGGCAGAACTTAGACCCTGATACCATAGTCATGAAGCTCATACTGTGAAATGCTGTAGGTCAAGGTATCCTGTTATCTTCAGGTACTGAGAGTTCTGTGCCACAGTGACAGGTCCCACCTGGAGCTCTGGAAGGACAATATAGGGTATCATGGATCAGGAATGTCATTCCGTCCATAGGTCTAGAAGCACCTGCTGATAGTATATGTATACTATAGTGAGTGTTGTCTCTGAGACAGTTTTGATTATTGAAGAGTTCAGATTCTTTAGCTTTACACATGGCTCCTCCTTCGTCTTGATGAAGTCTCTCCTACCAGACATCCTCACGCAGACCAACCATCCACCATTTTCTGCTTCAGGGCTGGATCCAACACCCACTAGCCCCTGTTTCCTCAGCAACTCTTACAAGAGAGGGCCTCCTTGTCAGTATTGGGGATCCCAAGCCCATCCACAGTTTGGCAGTTCATAGATCTCTCAGCATGCAGTGTGTTCATGGCTAAGTTGTATTCCATTGAGGATTCCTAAGGACAGAAGTACCTATAATGAAGTCCAGAAGAAACTAGGCACAAATTTCCCAGAGTCCCCTCCCAGTGGAGTCACAGAGACAGCACTGAATTCTGGAGCAGCAAAGTAGGAGAACACCTGTGATGTGTCATCTGCCAGAAAGTTCCTTAGACATTTGTCAGGGTCTGGTCATACAGGTACCCAGTGCCCAGTGTATGTCATAGTTCTGTCAGGAAAGCAGATGTTCAGAATAAACCAGGCTGGCACAATAGTTGAGGCCTAAGGAACACTTATCTCAGTGTAGGACTGTGTGCCTCCCAAGCTCCTGACACCAGACATGGTCACCCTTGCAGGCAGGCCCTACTAAGGACAGCAGCATCATGCTGTGTGAATCTGTACAGACTGTTGGGTGTGGAACTCTCTTGGCTGTTTTTCAATGGCCTGTGCAACAGTAGCATTCATACCAGCAGCTTCAGGAATGGTTTTGAGATATCTGGCCCCCTCACAGAATCCAACCTCCTGCCCTGCTGTTCTGGCTTTAAATTGTGCACAAGAGGTTATTGAGGCCTCCAGCAGTGTGTGGTCTTGACTTCTGACATGTAGCAAAGTCCTGGGGAAGACATAGCTTTTCTTGCTTTACAAGTTCTTTGATATCATTCATAGTAGGAGTACTTCAGCCTAACTGGGTGCTTGTGCCCGATAAGGGAATATGAGGAGTCTGGTTTCCTATCATATTCTACACTGCCTTAATCTGTCTTAGTGTTCGTCTTCTAGCTTAAACAAATAGTATCTTAATTTAATCTGTTTTGAGTCATTCTAAGTACCCAAAGTTTGAACCGTGGAGGGAGGCTGGTCCTGTATGTATAGACAAAATTGTTCTATGAAAATATCTCGGCTGACAGGATGGCTCAGCAGTTAAGAACACTGTCTGTTGTGGCAGAGGACCTACATTTGGTTCCCAGTACCCACACAGCAGCTAACAGCTGTCCTTAATTAAAGTTCTAAGGTATCTGAAGCTTTCTTCTGCCTTCCACAGGCATTGCACAACACAGGTTCACTTACATACAGGCAGGCAAAACACTCATACTCTTAAAATAGAAATAAATTTTTTAAAAATAAAATATCTCCCTTATAAGGTAGGCATATATACGTTATATGTCTACTTCCCTTGGCTGACTTGCAGTTCTAAAATGATAGTAGCCTCCCTGGTCAGCATGGTGGAGGAACGCTGTTAAGGAAGCTCCACCCTACACCAAACACTTAGAAATGCTGAGCAAGGGCAGAGATGGCTCAGGGTGTAGAGCTACTTGCAGTGCAAACATAAGGACTTGAGTTTGGATCCCCAGCACCCACATAAATGCTGGACACGGCAGGTGCATCTGTAATCTCAGCCCTGATGGGGATAGAGACAAGATGATCTGAGGGGCTTGGTGATCAGCCAGCCTAGCTCAAATGGTGAGCTGTAGATTCAGCTGAGACCCTGTATCCAGAAACAAACAAACAAAAAAATGCTTAGGGTCTCTGAGAGCCAGACTCCCTTATTAGTAATTTTGACCTCTTCCTCTTTATTTTTTTTCATAGACCTGATTTGATTTTCTTTGTACCCAATTGTCAGAATACACGTGCAGTTAATTTCCTTTCGGCAATTACTGAATGTATAGGGTTTGAATTATTGAATATATAGGAATATGTAGGACAGCAATGGAGGAGGCTACCTGACATTGAACTCTGACCTCTCATGGATTGGCAAGCATGCCCTCCACACACAAAGAAGTGCTGAACAAAACATAACAGAAAGTTTATATGTACCAAGGCTTGGCATCTCAGATAAGACTGTTTACATGCCCCTTCTGGTAAAAGGAAGGAAGGGGGAAAGGGAAGGAGGGAAAGCAAAGTTTTTTGTTATTGTTGTTGTTTTGTCTTTTTTTTTTTTTTGAGACAGGGTCTCCCTGTAGTCCCAGCTGGCCTGGGACTTGCTGTAGATAAGGCTGGCCTTGAACTCACAGAGATCCACCTGCCTCTGTCTCATAAGTGCTGGGATTAAAGGCTTGCACCACCATACCTGGCAAGAAAAGTTTTTAAAAACAGAATACTATGGGGCTGGAGAGATAGCTCAGCGGTTAAGAACACTGACTGTTCTTGCAGAAGACCCAGGTTCGAATCCCAGCACCCGCATGGCAGCTAACAGTTGTCCTTAACTCCAGTTCCAGGGGATCCGATAGCCTCTTCTGTCCTCCGTTGGCACTGCATGACACAGGTGCACTTATCTACATACAGGCAATACACGCATACACATAAAATAAAAATAATAAATAAAATATTTTTTAAAAAAACAGAATACTAGTGGTCATTTGTAGAGATAGCCCTAGATTGTTTGGGAAGGGGCAGATGAGTCCCATGTGGGGAAGAAAAGTAGACTTATTGATAGTGGCAGTATCCTCTGGGGTCCCTGGATTGTGCTTAACCTTCTCCTCATCTCCAGTCTTCTTTTAAGTGTGGTTTTGCTTTTTCTACTGGTTCCAAAAGTAGGTTCCTACTCATTGAGGGAAACTTGTAAATATAAAGAACTATAAAGAAACAAAGTAAAGAACCTTGTCTCCCCCTAAGGACCCCTGAGAGTCAGACTCCTTCTTAGCAATTTTGACTTCTCTTATCTTTTTCATAGACCTGATTTTTTTGTGGCTAATTGTCAAAGTAGATGTGCAGTTATTTTCCATTCCATAATTATTGGATATATAGGTAAATTTTTTTTGCCTATATGTGTAAGGCTGTGATGATTCTCGTCATAAATTTGAAATCATGTCTCTAATTATTTCCTTAGGCTAGAGTCTAGGATTAGAGGAGAGGAAGATTTGTTCTACTGGTTTACAGAAACAATGTGATTTCCATCTTGTGGTTCATTTCTTTACATGCCTCCTACTTGACTATGAGGGCTCCACAGCAGAGAATTTGCTTCTCTTTGCTCTTTTTCCAGTGCTAAACAGTTTGTATAGTATCTTAAGATGATTTTTTTTCTCATCTTTGTTTCATGTACATGTATCATACATTAAATGTGTCTGTGTTACATAATTAATATCATGCTATAGGGATAAAAGCCCTTTAAAAGTTCTGAATACTTAGAAGTAAAAAATGGCATCTTGTTATTTTAACAATTGGGTATTTTTTGTTTTGTTTGGGTTTTTTTTTGGTGACAGGACTTGCTGTATATAATCCAGTCTGGCCTTGAACTTGGGGTCTCACTGCTTTAGCTTCCCAGAAATTTCTTAACTAATTATGTTTCCATAATTAATAATGAAATTATCATTTTATATATTAGTTGGATATTTCTATTTTTTTGTAATTTGTTTTCCATGTTCTTTGTTTCTGTCTAGTTATCTCGGTGCTTTTTAGTTGGGTGAATTTTGCTTTGTTGGGGGATATTATCATTTTGGTTTTTTTCAAAGCATATGGTTTAGTAAGTTGGTGTGTAGTTGTAGCAATAGCTTCCTGTTTGGGAGTAAAGGCAGATAGATAGGTGAAGATAATATATTTGATTCCATTTGTGTTCGCTGAAGTTGTTTGAGAGTAGGGACCTCGTCACTGCTCTGTCAAGCTGCTAGTCCATGGCACAGAGGTTCAGTCATCTAAATTATCCTTAAAGAGTCTTAATGCCTTTTTGAAAAGTCATATCTTTTCCTATTAAGGATAATTAATTTGTAAATTAAAAAGTATGAATATTTAAGATTTTGTTTTTGTTGTTGTTCATGATAATTTCCTTCAGAGAGGAATCAGACTAGTAATCTTCCTTTCTCCAGAATGTGTTATTTATCTTACTCATGGGTTGGTGGGTTGGGTTACATGATGATCCAAACATGACTGAATCTGTGTTGCTGTGAGAAAGAAAGGGACAATCATTAGATAAAAATTGGGATTATTGCATGAATTTCAAATGAGGCAAGTGCCATTCTTGTAAGAAAACGTAACTAACAAAAGTACCTCTTTTTCTTCTCAGGCATGTTTCGAAAGGATGAAGAACTGACTCCATCACAGAGGGGATTAGCTGTAAGGTATGTGTCTTTGCATCTCCCATGCTTTGTGCCTTCTCTGCCCAGAACACATTCATATTTCTAAGGCTTCCTAGTCCTTCCAGAGGCACTGGTTCATGGAAACAGAGCCTTCTTCCCCCTGCATGGCTCCTTGTCACTATGTTATGTTGTGCTAGGCTGGGTGTCCCTCCAAGGCTTCCTGGTCCATGCCTGTGTCATTGTACAATGTGTGCCTCCTGTGGACCATGTGAGAGCTGTCCACATGTTCTGTCTCTGTGAGACTCATTCTTCCTCAAAAACAGGAGTTAGTATGTCTGCTGTGTAGTAATTACTAATGATAAGAGCAGCCACCATTTGTAGACCAGTGACTGGATGACAGTGTTTGGCCAGTGCGTAAAACATCCATGTAGTACAGAGGTGCCACTCTGATGTTGCTGATAATTGTTTGATGAGTTCATTCTGGGGTCACCTTTGCTTCTGAATTGTCGCCTAAGGAATGGTTGGTTTCTTGACAAAGTCTATCTCAATGTAATTTAATTAGAGAACACAGGCTTCTTTTACCTTTAAAGAAAAGCATTCCTGTGGAGTACCTTGTTTCTAAATACAAGATTAACAAATCCACAGTTGCTAGAAGGTAGTGGATAGACCTGTGTCACTGTCTACTTTCATCCCAGGTAGCATGTCTGCACATTTGTCAGTTTTCCCATTATCAATCTTCATATAACAGGACACATGCAGTTGAGTCTGCTTACCTGATAAGAAATTAGTCTGTCTGGGTTCTTGATCTTTCCTTGTCCTTGATTACCCCAGTCACCATTATTCACAGGCACTTAGCCAGGTTATCTTTTCCCTCTCAATTATATCTGGCACATGTCCCATTCTAGTTAAACTCCACTCTCAAGCTGCCAAGTAGTGGGAGAAAGCCAAATGGAAAGAATTTATACGCTTGACAGTAGCAAAATTTCTTTTCATTTTTTCTTTATTTTTGAGAAATAAAAGCAACTCAACATCATTCTGTAATCATAAAACCCACCAAACTGCCTAAATTTGAAGATATGTCCCTTTGTGGTACTGAGTATTAACTGCCCATAATTCCATGTAAGGCTTTCATCTTTTCATCTCGAATCACGTTCCTTCTTTTATCTCCTGGTTAACTGGGTTCCCCACCACACCCAGCTTGAAGAAAAAACTAGTTTCATCATGTATTTCCATCTAGCCACCATCTTCCTGTCCCTGACACTCCCCCTCCTCCACAGTAGTCCCCCTCCCCATCTCCACTTTCTTTCTCTCCTCTGCCCCCTGTAGTTAGGTGTGTGTCCCCCTTCTGTCTTGGCATGTTTCATCTTTGGCCTGTTGGCATGATGGTCAGCCACAGCAGTACTGGCCCACTTGACCACTCCTCACTGGTCTTCCTGAACATTGCATTCTTGTGCTTTTTGTTCCCTGCTCCCTGGCCTGTACTCTGCCTCCTTTGCTGAACCCTCTGCCTCTGCCTTCCCACTGCCTGTTCCTGTACCCCAGAGTGCAGACCTGGTCTTCTCAGCTTTCCCCAGGGGCCTCCATGGCAGCTGGTGGCTTCAAATGCCACCTGCCCTTTCCTCCCTGGCCCTCTCCCTGATCTCTAGTCTCTTTCAGTATCCTTGCCTTGATAGTGTTAGGTGTGTTCAAAATAGAAGTCCTAGTTTCTGTCTCCCCCTACCTCTCACCCCCTGTGTTTTTCCACTGCTGACACTTGTTGGCTAATGGTATCAATAACTACTAGTGGCTGAGGGGGACACACACAGACTCCCATTTAATTGCAAAACTTATTCCACTAGCAAATTCTGTAACCTTTCAGTCATCTCTAGTATGACTGCCTCTTGCCACTCCACTCATGTCACCTCCAGATCCTCTACTAGGTTTAAAAGGTAGCTTTCCAGGCTGCCCCACTTTTCATCTTGCCCTCTGTAGTGGACTTTTAGATTGCATCCAGAGATCCACTGAGAGAGAGGGAGGGAGGGAGGGAGGGAGAGAGAGAGAGAAAGAGAGGGGGAGAGAGAGAGAGAGAAAGAGAGAGAGAGAGAGAGAGAGAGAGAGAGAGAGAGAGAGAGAGAGAGAGATCGACTGCAACTGTGAATGTGCACGAAGGGACCAAAGGAGGATGTTGGTGTCTTACTATAGAGCTCTCTGCCTTATTTTTTGAGACATGGTCTCTCTGTACCTGTGAAGCTTACCATTTCAGCTAGCCTATCTGGCCAGCAAGCTCCCAGGAACTTCTTGTCTTTATCCCTCCCCACCCTTCCTTACCTACACATGCGATTCCATCTAGGGGTACAGGAATGGGTTTGTTTCCCCTGCCAGTTAAAGAATTAAAAGGCAAGGAAAGTTTAAAAATTAAGCAAAGCCTAAGTTTATTCAAAGAGCACAGTTTTCTTAGAGCTTAAAAGAAAAACCCTTGCTGGATATGGTAGTATACTTCTTTAATCGCAGCATCTCTGAGGCAGAGACGCAGGTGAATCTCTGTGAGTTCGAGGCCAGCGTGGTCTACATAGGGAGTTTCAGGTCATCTAGAGATACATAGTGTAACCCTGGCTCAGAAATCAAAACAAAACTAGACAAAATCCCAGGGCAGGCAAGCTGTGAATCTCAGCAGCTGCCCAGAGGAGGATAATGAAGAAGAGGAGGAAAAAAGCCATGCCATTTGAGTTAAGCCTGCATGGAGGTCAGTCACATGGCAGACAAGTAACCAAACACATGATAAGGCAGAGCAGCTTTAAAGAAAGATTTAGGAAGCCCAAAGTACCAGAAAAAGCATACTCAGATTCTGACCAGCACTGGAAAAATGGGACAGAAAAGACAAAAATAAAAAGTTGCACCTTTACTCAGAAAGGTAGGTAGACCCAACAGTACCTTGTGGTGGGCCGTAGGGATTGTGTTAGGGGCAGAAATTCTGGGAAGGGAAAGTACCATATCTCATTAAAGGGATACTTATTCCACCTATCTCTTTAGTTTGGCTTAAGGTAAGCCAGCCTTCCTGCCTTCCTAAGGGTGGTCCCTTGATGGGTGTTTGATAGGCCCAAGTGGATTAACCCTTGTGTTTTGGGTGGCTTGGATGGTTAGTTCTCCACCCAGTCCAGAGCTTTCCTGTAATGGGCCTTCACTGCTGCTATGTCATTGCCCCTGAAGAGGTAACCCTAAAATAATTTAGGAGACAGGATGAAATTAGGGGATAGATAGAACCCATTTTCACTCTGGAAATATACAGATCCAGTTCCAGAGCTGTTCACCAGAGGGGTTTATTATTGTCTGGACTTGAGTTCTAGTCCCTACCCTCATGTATGGACTCCAGGTGGGAGCATTCCTTTAGGAGATAAGAAGCCAGAGCTCCCTTCTGACATTCCTGGCCTAGAACCTAGGGCGTTTCTGGAGCTGCTATTTTGGGAGTCCTTGCCCTAACTGCCTGTACAGTTTCTATCTCCTGTTCTAATCATACTCTGGTGGTATAGGCACAGGCAGCTGTGTCCAGATTTTTAAGTGGATGCTGGAGATTTGAACTTGAATCTTCTTGCTCTCCATCCTCCAGAGATCCTTTTAATATGCCTTGAAATGTTTTAGGGTTGTTTGTCTCCCCCCTTGTGATAAAAATCTCCAGGGCCTTCCTGTGTAATTTATAATAAGCTTTAAACTTCTGACCACAGCATCAAGCTCCAAAGGGAGCCCAGAGAGCTACACTCTTCATTTCAAAGCTTTCTCTCTCTCTCTCTCTATTTATTTTTTGTTTATTGTTTTGGAGTGAGAGGACAGGGTTTCATTTCATAGACCAGGCTGGGTTCAAACTTGCTATCCTCTTGCTGTCCTGCCTAAGTACTTGAATTATAAGGGTGTACCCCATACCCAGCCACCCCCTCTTTAAATAGACCAGCCCATCAGAAATCCCCTCCCTCTAGCGCACTTCCTAGCCCTTTGTGCTACCTTGTTGTTGTTGTTTTTTAATGTACGTACTATTGGGTGTTGAGTGTTTATTTTCATTGTTCCTCTCTCTCTCTGTCCTTGAGTTTGAGGTCAGTGAGGACTGGAGCTTTGTCTGGTTATTCTTATGTTCCCATTTCCTATGTAGGGAGTGATTCTTGTCCCAGGAGACATTTGACGGTGTCTGGAGGCATTTCTGGGTGTCACAGCCAGGGAAGCCCTTCTGATATTCAGTGGGTAGAGGCCAAACATCCACCATTCAGTATAGTCCCCTACAACAAAGAAATACCCCAAATGTTAGCTAAGGGGGGCTGAGAACTCCTAACTAAGCTAAGGAAGCACATAGTTGATAATAATATTAATGGACCAAATAAGCAAATCTTTATTGTGACAAATGAAATAGTGAGTCCTCATTTTGATAGCAAGTATTATAGTTACTTACATCAGAGCTTAAAAAAATGACTTGACATGACAGTCAAGCCAAAAATGACTTCAGCAAATATCATGACTGAGAATTATCTTCTGTTAGCAAGCCTTAATGGTGCCTGTCTTAATCCCAGCATTTGGGAGTTAGAAGCAGGAGGATCAGAAGTTCAAGGTCATCATCCTCAGCTATACACTGAGGTGAGCCTAGGCAACAGGAGACCCTGTCTCAAAATAAAAACAAGAAACAAGACATAGAGTAAGAAGTGGTTAGTTCCAGGTGAGCTTAGGCTACATAATGAGATTTTGCCTTAAAAAAAAAAAAAAAGCCACATATGATGCCTCATACTGGTAATATCCCCCAGAAGGCTGAGGTAGGAAAATTGCCATGAGTTCCATGTCAGCCTGAACTGCAGTGATCTGAACTACAGAGTGGGACTCTTAAAAATATAAACACTACCATTATCTCCCCCTCCCCCCAAAAAAGGAAGAAAAAGAAATCTTGTAAAAAACAAAAAAGGAGACTTTTGACTAGAGGGTTGTTCAAATGATTTTTTTTTTTTTTTTTTTTTTTTTTTTTTTTTTTTAGTCTCCCTGTAGCCCCAGCTGGCCTGAAACTCACTATGTAGACCAGGCTGGCTTTAAACTCGAGATCTGGGATTAAAAGCATGCGCCACCACACCCGGCTTCAATTGATTCCTTTTAAATAACACCCCCTGGTTATATGAGAGGATGCTTGCTTGACTACTTTGTTCATAAGAGTATGTTTTTCCTAAGGAGATGGCTCATCATGTGTAGAGAGGAAGGAGGGAGTCTAGGGAGTCTAGCCTAGTGAAGCCTACTTACTGTGCCCTGGGATGGTTGTTTTTCATCTCTGCTAGGTGAAGTAGAATGCCTGCTTAACAGTACATACTGTGGGCCATTTGGGCAGGCCTCAAGGCAAAGGAATTAAAAATGTTTTGAGACATCCTTGACTTCTGTTTCTCTCAGACCCCACACATAACCCCTCAGCCGACCCTTCAGGTCCACTGCCCAAAGCCCTGCGTTTTCCTCTTCCAATGCCTACAAGCTCATATCATGTGCTGTAGTTCCCTGTAGTTCTTGCCTCCACCATGTCCACATACAGGCTAGTGAAACATCGTCTTTAAAACTCTACTATAGTTTTTCATCTCATTCAGAATGAACAGTTTCTTCTGTAGCTAGAAGGCCGGCCCCCAGTGATCTTACCTCAACTGTCAGTCTTTTCTCCTGCCCCTGTTCCCTGAGTAGTAAGTTCCAGCCTGTGGCTATTTTGGTACTAAGCATGCTCACTCATGGATCCTCCCGTCATCACTCCCGCTGCCTAGATTCCTTGTCACCTGCACTCACACAGCTCTCACACACATGCATATATATTACACATGTGTATGTATATATGAAGACTTTTCTACAACTTCCACCTTGCATGCAGGATTTCCCCACTTGGTTACTGCTTTATCTGCAGACCTCTAGCCACATGGCTGGTACACATTCGTTGACTGAACAGGCAAGTGAGTAGTAATAGTTGATTCTTTATGCTGAATCATCACTATCTTGGGTTTCTTTCATCATGAGAAATTTAAGTGAAACACTTTCCTATTGTCCTAGTTTCATTTCTGTTGCTGTGATAAAATATCCTGACAAAAAGCAACTTAGGGGAGCAAAGAGGGTTTATTTGGCTGACACCTGCAGGCAGCATCTGTAGCAGCAGAGTGGTTACAGTAGCAGGAGCTCAAAGCAGCTAAGCATATCCTGTCCACAGCAAAGAGCAGAGAGATGCGAATACAGAGATGCTCGCTTGCTGTCAGCTAGCTTTCTCTTATACTGTTCAGGGAACCATTCATAGGAAATGATACTTCCCCAAATAGGCAGGGTCTTCTTACATCAATGAACAGTCAAAACAGTCCCCCACAGATTTGCTCACAGCCCAACCTGATCTAGATAATTCCTCAAGAAACCTCTTTTCCCAGGTGATTCTAGGTTGACCAAGTTGATAGTTAAAACTAATGAGCATACATACTCAAAAATACTATTGAGTATTACTATGTCCCAGTCTTTCAAATTCTTGGAATATGGGTACTAATAAAAATTAAAGCTGCTTTTATTTCAGAAATGGTGGAGGCGGTGAGTATGCAACTATTACTCCTGTGGAACTTCTCGAAAGCTCTGCTACACCTCACAAGCCGCATGTGTTTGCATTGCAGGCGCATGCCAAGTCTCCTGGAGTATGTAAGTTATACCTGCAACTTCATGGGTATCCTGGCAGGCCCACTCTGCTCTTACAAAGACTACATTACTTTCATTGAAGGCAGGCCATCCCATATGACACAGTCAAGTGAAAATGGAAAAGAAGAGATACAGCATGAGAGAACAGACCCATCTCCAAATGTAAGACCATGAAGTTTATTTGGAGCCTTTGTACTTTCCATCTGTGTTCATCTGTTTGTTTACTGACAGAGCCTAATGTTCTCATTTGTTTTATTTCCCCTTTGATTTCTCCCCTCCCTCTCTCCCCCTTTCCTCCCTCCCTCCCTCCCTCCCTCCCTTTCTTGTACTTGCTCCTAGGGTTTGAACCCAGATCCTGGCCAGGGTCTTGTGCATGCTAAGGCAAATATTCTACCACTAATCTATATCCCTAGCTTCCCAACCTTTGTTTGTTTTCATTGTTTTTTAAAGATTTATTTCTACTTGTGTGTATGTATCTGATTGAGTGTATGTCACTTGTGTACTGGTACCTGTCAAGGCCAAAAGATGGCAGTGAATCCCCTGAAGCTGGAGTTAGAGGTGGTTGTGAGCTGATGGGTGCATGGTCTTAACCACTGAGCTATCTCTAGCTCTTTTGGTTTCTCTTCTTTTTTTTTTTTTTTTTTCTCTTTTTGAGACAGGGTCTCCCTGCAGTCCCAGCTGGCCTAGAACTTGCTATGTGGACCAGGATGGCCTTGAACTCACAGAGATCTGCCTGCCTCTGCCTCCTGAGTGCTGGGATTAAAGGTGTGTGCCACCATGCCCAGCTTGGTTTCATTTTTAAATCAAGTTAAGTTATCAAGTTGGCTTTGACTGTACTCTGAAGCTCAGAACTTTGAACTTATGAATCTCCTGCCCTAGCCTACCAAGTAGCCAGAATTAACATGTGTGTACCACCAGGCCTCACTTTCCCATCTGTTTCTTTATGTATCTTTCAGGATAAAAGATTCTTTATACTATACCTAATAGTGATGCCCAGTAGAAGCAAACTCATGATTAAAGAAAAAATAAGTTACTTAGAAAACTGTGTGGATCCTTAGTGAAGACAGTGAAGAATGGAGTGTTTTGTATGCAAGCTGTCCTCATGGGCCTTTCTGAGCCAGGGTTCCAGGTGCTTTCCTCGTCTGTGCCTTCATGCCCATTGGAAACAGTGGATTCTCCTTTCCTTTATTGCTTGGTGCCTTCTCTTCCTAATCAATACCAGTCAAAATCTTATTCCTAGGGCTAGAGAGATGGTTCAATTTTTTTTAATTAAAAAAATATTTTATTTATTATTTTTATTTTATGTGTATGAGTGTATTGCCTGCGTGTATGTGAGAAACACCTGTGTCCTGAAATGCCCATGGAGGTCAGAAGAGGGTATCAGATACCCTGTAGCCATCATGTGGGTACTGGGAATCGAACCTGGGTCCTCTACAAGAGCAGTCAGTGCTTTTAACCGCTGAGCCATCTCTCCAGCCCCAGATGGCTCAATATTTAAAGCACCTGATGCACAAGAGTGAGAATCCTAGTTTGGATCCCCACAACCCATGTAAATGTTGGGTGTGGTGGCCCTGCCTGTAATTTCAACCCTGGAAGGGAGAGACAGGAAAACAAGATTGGCCATATCAGGGAGCTTTGGGTTTGACTGGGAGACCCTGCCTAAATGAATAAAGTGGAAGAGCAATTGAGAATGATTCTGATATTAACCTTGGGCCTCCATACACACACACACACACACACACACACACACCCCTACACCCACACCCCGTGCCCATACATATTTGCAACACACACACACACACACACACACACACACACACTGAGGAAAAAAGTCTTACTCCTCATTAAAGGCTTCCTTTGCTTTTCATCTTTTCCATAAAACCATTTTTTATGCTTCTGTGTGCTCTATGTAAAGACTCCTAGGATCCTATGAATAGTCAAACCACCTGGCTCTTTTGTTGCCTCCTTGATTTTCCTTATATTAGTTAAAATACATGATTGGCTGCTGAAACAGGATGAAAATAATAGGGACTCAGACAAAAGGAATGTTTAGTTTTGTCCTGTATGGCACTGTCTGTCACTGGTACAAAGATAATGGGGCAGTCCCATCACGTTGGAGGTCCAGGCTCTGTCTGTCACTGGTACAAAGATAATGGGGCAGTCCTATCACGTTGGAGGTCCAGGCTCTGTCTGTCACTGGTACAAAGATAATGGGGCAGTCCCATCACGTTGGAGGTCCAGGCTCTGTCTTCCCTGTACATGTTACTTTTGCTTGCATCCTCATGGCCAGAATATCACAACATAGCTATACTCAGCTACAAAATAGACTGGGTTGATCTAAGTCACCACACCCAAGGACAAGTTCCTTTGCTGTGCAGACAGAGCCTGGTGGCTTCTGGATCACACCTGGCAGTCACTGTCTGATGTGCTTAGGTATTTCTTTTAGGGCAATTTGGCTATGGAGTGGAGGACCCCATCTGCATTACACACTGAATTGATCTAGATTATCACGCCCAAGGACAAATTCTTTTGCTGTGCAGACAGAGCCTGGTGGCTTCTGGGTCACTATCTGATGTTCATAGGCTGTTCTTTTAGGGGAATTGACCATGGAATGGAGGATCCTATCTGTGTTTTACACACACACACACACACACACACACACACACACACACACCTTACTTAGCTATAGGATCCTGGTAAACTTTCTGTATCCCTTTTCCCTGGTTTCTTGAAACCTCCTGCCACACACCCACCCACCTTGGGATTCTCACTTATATTAGTTTTCTTTCCTGTTACTGTGATAAAATACCCTGACAAAGGCAGCTTAAGGCAGAAAGGGCTTATTTGGCTCATAATTCTAGGTCATAATCCATCATTGTGGGACAGTCAAAGTGGCAGGAACTTGAAGCACCTGGACACATTATGTCCACAGTGAAGGGCAGATACCAGTGAATTAAAGTACTCATGCTAGTGTTCAAGCTTGCTTTTTCCACTCTTCCACAGTCCAGAATCTCCTGCCCAGGAAGTGGTGCCACCCACAGTAGGCAGGCCTTCCCACCTCATTTAAGGTAATCAAGACAGTCCCCTACAGATATGTCCATAGGCCAGCCTGATGTCAACAATTTTCACTGAGATTCCCTTACCAGGTGATTCTAGATTGTGTTAAATTAATAATTAAGGCTGAACATGGGTGTGTGTTTGCCTTTTGGAACTAGAACAGTTTTTGTATGTTTGTTTTAACTGAGACTTAGAAACTTCACATATAGTCTAATGGCTGCATTTCTTAATACCTTTATGAGAATTTATATTCACAGATTTATTAAAGAGAAAGACAGTGATGCTCTTCATTTGTAGTTTGATACAAGGGGGCATCCATTTCATTTCACTGCATTTATAGTTATAATTTTCTCTAATTACTTAAAAAATCTATTTAAATGTGTAAGATATTTGGTGGGGTAAAGCAAAGTGTAGTTTTATTTTATTGGAGAGAATAGGAATGCTCCTTTATAAATTAGTTAATTTGAATATTATTTGGAATACGACACTCTAAACCCAGGTATTTTGTTTTATTTCCTTATCTGGATTCAGCCTTTTTACTTCTTGTGTCTTTCCCCTCATGGTCTGTATAATCTCTTTTATACTGAATAAAGTTCACATATTCTGACCAAAAAATACAAAAAAAAAACACTGAGTTGAAAAACACAAGCTATAGTAGGCATGGTGGTGTACACCTGCAATCCTAGCAGATGAGGATCAGGCCTCTATCTGGGCTACATAGTGAGACCATATCTCAAACAGCAACAACACACATGTGCACGTACATAGACACACACACACACACACACACACATGACGCTGACACCATGAATTGGTAATTTATTCTTCCCACAATATTACAAAGCATAGCTTCTTCTTTCCATTAGTCTTTTATGTAAACTTTAGTTTTCTCGCTTGTGTAGTTCTTTCAGTGTTATGATTCTTGAACAAAGTTGAACTAAATAAGTTGTAGAGTTAAAGCAATATGTGAATTGTTTTATTGCAAAAGTAATGTCTATGAAATGCCTCAAATTTGAAAAATATAGGAAAAGTGCAATAAAATGAATATATGCACATGTATACATGAGTAAGTCATGCACATACAATTTTAAAGAGAACAAAACTGGGGAATCAGATTAGACGTGGACTTCCCAGGGTTCCTGACTCTCCCCATCTCTCCCCACAGTGCACCTGCTCTGTACCTCAGGTGGCCTGCATCCTTGTAGCACTCCCAGGGATCTTCAGCGGAGAGATGAATCCAGAAATTCAGGATTCCCAGTGCCTGACACCAATATAATTGTAGCCTTCAGATAAGATCCACTACCAAAAGACACTAATGTTAATATTTTCTGTGTTTGTTTTCTATCCACTCTCGTGCTTGCCTTTCAAATGCTATGTTTCCTAAAAGTTCTGAAAACACACATTGGGACTTTAGATGAAATTGTATAGTTGATGTTGTATAGGAACTGAGGACCTGAAGTATTGAGTGCAAGGTGGCTCCTGATTTTTGACTTTGAATACTGCAGTTTGTTGCTACATTCAGGGTGGTTTGTCTTGTGATAATGTGTAAAGTGCTAATGGAGTACAAGTGAAGTTTGTGACTCCTGTCATACCCTTTTCAGGCAGCAGTTGCTGAGAAGCTCTTGGTCTGTGGACTCTCCTTATTATTTCATTTGACCATCTCCAACCTGTTGCCCGTGGAATACAACATTGATGAGCATTTCCAAGCCACTGCTTCGTGGCCAACCAAAGCTACCTATCTGTATATCTCTCTTTTGGCTGCCAGACCTAAATACTACTTTGCGTGGACCTTAGGTAAGTAGAATATAGACTTCCGTTTCTGTGCTGAAATGTATCTTGTCTTGTCTTGTAGATAGGAGGGCAGTGTCCTCTCTTTTTGGGTTTTTTTTTTTTTTTTTTCTCATATGTATTGTTGCCTCAGTTGGCCGTCAATTCTGAGCTCAAATTATCCCTCTGCCTAGGCCTTATTGTTGTTAGACCTGTAGGCATGCCACCATGCCCAGCTCAAGAGTGCCCTCTTGAGGCTATATAGTTAAAGATCAGGTACAAAAATTAGGGTCATCTATGTAGAATTAAACCCCAGAGTTCATTATAAGATCAAAATCAATGAATAGTTGAAATAACTACAGATAGCTTATCTAATAATGCATGGCAGATTCTGTGCTTGCTCAAGTGGATACTAACATGTATGACAAGTCCCTATCTTCAGCATGCCCCTGATTTAGTATGAGTGTGTTATGCTTGCCATTATGATACCCATTAAGTAGACTATGAGATGTGGTACATTATGATTATTTTATCAACAAAGCCACAAATATCATATCAATGCATAGACAGTGGGGCCAATGATACCTGCCAGGTGGAACAAGTATTAGAGGAAAAAGAGCATTCAGTTGTACCTTTAAGATCAAATGATTTTGGCTGTGGAAAGCGACTACTTTGACATTCATGAGCAAAGAGATGTGGAAGTGCCTGGCCTTCGGTGACAGGCTAACGGTGACTCTTTTGGAAAGATGCACATAGGAAGGAGAGATGAGCCTTTCACAAACCCTCACCTATACTGCCTCACAAACTTCGGGGGCTTCAGGTGGGCTTCAGGTGGGCTGATGGGTGGTAACTGGCTAGTCAGCAACCTCATTTACACTCCTTTTAGCATTTTGACAGCTTACCACCAGATGACTCTTCTTGAGTGCAGCAATGACCTGGTAACACTGCAGGATGAGCTGAAGTAGATTGAAGCCACTTTTATGTGTATCATTTGCCCTTCCCACTAGAACATAAGCTCTTCATTCTTAAGATTTTGTCCTGTTCGCCTTATATTTGATACTCAGTGAACATTTGAATGACTATACCAAGAATGCAGTACAGCAAGGCCAAAGACAGGGTCTGAAGTCTGGCATTCTGCTGCTCTCTTTATTTTATTGCAATTAAATATAATTTGGGAGTAGGATTCAAATTTTTGTTTTTTATTTACAATAGCATCATTGAAAGTTATTTTAGCCTGGTACTTTAATGACCAATTAAAATACAGTGTTACTGTGTGAGAATTTGTGTTTTAAGAGTAGGGCTTGCTGTGCAGTACAGGCTAAGCTCAGACTTCAGAAGATCCTCCTTCCTCAGGCTCTGGAATGCTAGCACTAGATGCATATTCTACCATACCTGGCCTTGTTTAGATGTCAACTAATATTTCTTTAAGAATAAAATTTTTTCATTCTAGCCAAATTTAAGCATTAATGATACCAAGTGAGATTTCTGAAGATCCCTGTATCCCTGAATAAGTGCCGACTTTAAGATGAGACTGTGCTATTCCCAAACTGACTTTATATCAGTTTTATTTTTAAAATGCCAGGGTTTGTGAGATAGTTCAATGGATAAAGGCACTTATCACCTAGCCTGACAACCTGAGTTTGAGCTTCAGGACCCACATGATAGAAGGAAAGAACTGACTCCCACAGGTTTTCCTCTGACCTCTGCACATGTGTGTAATGTGTGTGCTCCCCCAGAAAAACAAACAAATAAAAAATATTTTTAATATGAACTGTTAGATTTGTTAAATTAGTAGACTACAGGAATATGAGAATTCTGAACACATGAGTTTGACTGGGGGCTATTCAACAGTCATTTGTGTGGCTGGGGTGGAGATTTTGCCATTTTATTAGTAGGTTTTATTTTTAATTCTCGTAAGCATGTATATTGCTATATCAATAGGCTTACCTTAAAGACTCATAGGTATTTATGAGTTCTGAGATACAACATTGGAATACAGTGGAGAGTGCTTAGCCATCTGGAAGGAACCACTAGGGGATGCTCTGCCCTGGGATGCTATGTCCTGGGATCACTGTGTTCCTTTTAGTCCTTTGGGACTTTCTTATACCCAAGGCTGCTGCTGTCCTTAAACCTGATAGAAGGGAAAATCTTGCTTATATTGCCCCAAGGTGTAATTTTTGTTTAATGTACTAAAAAAGTAATAAGGAAGCCAGGTGTGGTGGTACATACCTTTAATCCCAGTACTGGGCAAGCAGATCTCTGTGATTTCAAGGCCAACCTGGTCTACAGGTCTACATAGTGAATTCCAGGCCAGCTGGGGCTATAGGGAGACCCTGTCTCAAAAAGACAAAAAAAAAAAGGTGATAAAGAATAAACAATTCAAGGACAGGATATATGTCTTTGTAGGCATACTACTTTGCTGCATTTTGATCGGTTTCAACATATCCTTTGTTCATAGCACAAAGGGTATGAATTATAAACGTTTTTCCAGTTGGTTGGAAAAGCACTTATTTGAGGCAGAAATGTCATTTGCTACATAAGCAGTTATGTAAGCAAAGGGGACTAATCAAACACCGTGGTGAGGGGATTTGAAGAAAACTCAAGAGACGGAAGTAGAGTGGGTTCTAGTGAACCAAAAAAGAAAGAAACTAAAACATTATACCCCACTTACATGTTCTTATGTATAAGAAAGGCCAAATGGACTAAAAAGAAGACAGTGATCCTAGCACCTATCACCCCACGGCAGACACCATCCCCTAGTGGTTTCTTCAGGATGGCCGAACACTCTCCACTCTAGTCCAGTGTTGTGTCCCAGAACTGTAGAACTCCACCTGTCTTCCACTCATGCTTAATGTATGATATTTTGTTGACTTGCCTATTGTCTTTTAATAGGGCAGTTATTTTCACTGGACGTGATAATGTTTCTAACCTCTCTTAAAAATTAGAATAAATGGGGGCTGGAGAGGTGGCTCAGGGGTTAAGAGCACTTGCTGCTCATCCAGAGGACCCAAGTTCGATTCCCAGTACTCATATTGGACAGCTTAGAACCACCTGTAATTCCAGATCCAGGGAATCTAACACCTTCTTCTGACCTCTGCAGATACCCATGCACACATACACTCATACACACACACACATACACACACACACGCACGCACGCACGCACACACATTAAAAAAATTAGAATAAGGGCTAGAGAGATGGCTTGGTGGTTAAAAGTCCTGGCTGCTCTTGCAGAAGACCTGGGTTCGTGTCTCAGTACCCACATGGCAGCTAACAACCCTCTTTAACTCCAATTTCAGGGGATCTGACACCCTCTTCTGGCCTCCATGTGCATTGCATGACATCGCTGCACTGACATACATGCAAGCATGATACACACATTTAAAAAATTAGAATAAGTCATGGACTGAGGATGTAAGCCATCAGGAAGGTGCTTACCTAGTATCTACAAAGCCAAGGTTTCAATACCAGCACCATGAATTAAATCAATAAATCTTTTCCTGTTTAAGAGTAAAGGACATTATATATAATAGTATATACCTTCTGGGAAAATACAGCAGGTTAAGGGAGTAGAGAAACGCTCAGTGATTAAGAGTACTTACTGCTCTTGTGGAGTGCCCCAGTTTGGTTCCCAGTACTTACATAGAAACTTACAACCATCTATAACTCCAGTTCTAGGGGATCTGATGCCTTCTCCAGGCACCAAGCATGCATGTGTTGCATATAACGTATATGCAAGCAAAGCACTCATAGAATAAAAATTAAAAAAATAAGTATGAGTATTTGCCTGCAGAAGACAGAAGAGGGCATCGGATCCTCTGGAACTGGAGTTATATGCAATTATGAGCTGACTTGTGTGTTGGGAACCAAACCTGAGTCCTCCGCAGGAGCTGCATGTCCCCCCAAAAAGTCTTCAAAAAATACATAGTAGCCAGGTATGGTGGCACACACTTTTAATCCCATCACTCTGGAGGTAGAGTCAGGCAGATCTTTGTGAGATTGAGGTGAGCCTGGTCTGCATAGCCAATTCCAGACCAGCTGGGGCTACAGGGAGAGAGTCTGTTTCAAAACAAACACACAAACAAATAATACATAGTAGATTGCTATAAAGTTTTGAATATCTTTTTTTTGTGCTACAGCTGATGCTATTAACAATGCTGCAGGCTTCGGTTTCAGAGGATATGACAGAAATGGAGTGGCTCGTTGGGACTTAATTTCCAATTTACAAATTCAGAAAATAGAGGTTAGTAAATAATTAAGAACTTAGTTCTCATGTGACAGTTTAAATTGCCATAGTTTGTGTTCATAGGTTATGATGTGGTGCTGAGAGTGGTGCTGAAAGGTTTAATTATAGTAATACTCTCAGAATTCTTTCCTCTAGTACTTACTCATTGTCCAACACGCCCAAGCCCTGAGGGGGCAGTGAGTCGTGCCAGTGGGGTCCTCAGGAAGATTTAGAAAGTGCTGGAGGGGCTGGAGAGATGGCTCAGTGGTTAAGAGCACTGACTGCTCTTGCAGAGGACCCAGGTTTGGTTCCCAGTACCCACATGGCAGCTAATAACTATCCCTAACTCCAGTTCCAAGGGAATTAGACACCCTTTTCTGTCTGTCCTTCATGGGCATTGTATGAACATGTTGCACTTACATGCATGCAGGCAAAACATACACATAAAATCAAAACAAATTTAAAAAAATTTTTTAAAGAAGAACCAGGCATGGTGGTACATGTCTTTAATTCCAGCACTTGGGAGGTAGAAGCAGGCAGATCTCTGTGAATTCAAAGCCAATCTGGTCTACATAGTGCGTTCCAGACCAGCTGGGGCTACAGGGAGACCCTGTCTAAAAAAGACAAAAAAAAATTTTTTTTTATTAAAGAAGAAAGTGCTGGAAAGTAGGATCTGACCTGGAAGGTGCAGGCACATGGTATTCATAAAACCGGAGTCTATTTTACATAGGCAATTGAGAAAGGGGATCTTACAGCTGTCTGAAGTAGGAGATGGCCAGGCCCTCTCTGTAGGAAGAGCAGCGGTGAAAAAGGGCAGGCAACTTGCATGGGTGGCAGCATGAAGATGCTGAAGGTGAGGCTAGAGCTGCGACTAAGCAAAACACAGCCTTAGAAGCTTTGTTGAGGGCCTTGAACTTCCTTCTGGAAGTGGTAGTGTACTGTAGTTGGGTTATACATGCAGACCAGTGAGCTAATCAGAAATTTTGGTTTTTCATTTTGTTTTTCCCTCCTTCCCTCCGTCCCCCCTCCCTCCCTCCCTCTTTCCCTCCATTGAGTCACTATGAAGCCTTAGCTGGCCTAGAACTTAATATGTAGATCAGGTTGGCCTGGAACTCAGAGATTCACCTGCCTCTGCCCCTCAAGTGCTAGAATTTTCAAAGGTGTATACCACCACCATGCCCAGCTTATTTTGTTTTTCTGAGATAGAGTTTCACTATGTAGACCAGATTTGCCTCAAACTTGTGATTTTCCTGCCTCAGCTTTCCAAGTAACAGGCTCAAAAGTGTGTGCCACCACCCCTAGCCTCATGGATGTGTTTTAGAAGGGCCTGGCAAGTAGAATGGGTTGTCCTCAAGAGGCAGGAAGGTCTGTTAGGAGGGTGTCATGTTAATCCACAATGATGGTGACCTAAAATGGGGTGCTGCCAAGGAGGGCTAGAATGATGTAGGCATGTTGGTGAGCTGATGAAAGACTCTGAGAGAACTTGGTGATACACCAGAACCAGAACACAGAACCAAGTCTCATTTAAACAGATGGGCTTATGGTGATTCTTCTCACTGAGGTGTCCAGTAGGCAAATGAATGCAGATGCTTGGCAGACATTTGAGCTCAAGATAATAATTTGGGAATTTTCAGCATGGAGCAGTTCCAGCCCTAGGGGAAATTTGAGTGGCCATGATGAGAAGAGATGTAGGTGCCCAAGGAGCAGGGAGAAATGACACAAAGCTCAGGTCGAAGGTTCCCAGGAGCCCAGCCATGCCCACTGCTGAGCCTCAGCAGAGGTGGATTAGCATGCACGAGGTACCTGTGAGGGGATGCACCTACATGTGGTTGTTGCCAAGAGAATTACCCAAACTGGGTCTCTAGGTTCTTCTAAATTTAGAGAGAATACCGAATAGAGAGAAGTTAACCATCAGGTCCAGAAGTGGAAAATTCTCCAGGACGTCTGTTCCAAGTGTTTCTGAAAAATGAGTGCGATGAATAATACAGCAGGTGGGATGGGTTGTTACAGATTGTGGCCACATGAACTGGATACACCTTTTTTGACTCCTGATTGAGCAAACCAACTAGAAAGATACATTTTTAAATAAAAAATTTAATGATATTTGTATACAAAGTGGGTATTAGATTATGTTAAGAAGTTATTATTACCAGGCATGGTGCCACACACCTTTAATCCCAGTGCTGTGGAGGCAGAGGCAGACTGTAAGATTAAGGCCAGCTTGGACTACATAGCAAGTTCCAGGCCAGATGAGGCTACAGGGAGACCATGTCTCAAACACAGCAAAAGAAAATAGTGATTATTAAGCCAAGCATGGTAGCACATACCTGTTATCTCTACCTGCTTAGGATACTATATCTGGATTACTTGAGTGCAGGAGTTTGAGGCCAGCCTAGGCAACATAACAAGACACCATCTCAGAAGGAAGGAATGGAGGGAGGGAGTTAATGATATTATTAAATCTGAGCTAGGTATAGGGGCAAATGCCTATAATTCCAGCCAGTTGGGAGACTGAGTGAGAAAGATCACAAGTCCAAGGTCAACCTGGGTTTCATAGCAAGTTTCAGACCAGCCTGGGCAACTTAGTAATACCCTGCCTCAAAATGTAGTTTAAAAACATATGAACCATATGGGCTATGACTCAGTGGTGCTTGCCTGGTATGCAGGACACCCTGGCTTTAATTTCCAGAACACCAGAAAAAGAATAAGTAGGTCTGACCATGATTTTTTTTTTTTAAGGAAAAATTATCCTTACTTATTGAACATAAATTCTGGCCTATCTATAGCTGATATAAAATACCTGGTATTTTCTTTCAAACAAAAATGGGAAAGGGGAAGGAAAATGGGTAGTTGTTGGAGTAAGGTGATGAATGTGTGTTGGTATTTATGACCTTTATCTCCCTTTAATTTCTTTCTTTCTTTCTTTCTTTTCTTTCTTTTTTTTTTTTTTTGGTCTTTTTGAAACAGGGTCTCCATGTAGCCCCAGCTGTCCTGGAACTCACTATGTGGACCAGGTTGGCCTTGAACTCACAGACATCCACCTGCCTCTGCCTCCTAAGTACTGGGATTAAAAGCGTGCGCCACCACTTATTTGTTTTGTTTTGTTTTGAGACAGGGCCTTGGCTGGCCTAAAACTTGTTATGTAGACTAGGCTGACCTGGAACTCATAGAGATCTACCTGCCTCTGCCTCCCGAATGCCGGAATTAAAGGCATACACCACCACGCCTGAGTAGATTTATTTATTTTTATTTTATGTGTATGAGTGTTTTGCATGCAAGTATGTATTTATACCACCTATATGCCTGGTGTCCATGGAGGCCAGAATAAGTGTCAGATTCCCTGGGACAGGAGTTACAGGTGATTGTGAGCTACTATATGGGTGCTGGGAACTGAACATGGGTCTGCTGCAAGAGCAGCAATTGCTCTTAACCATTAAGCCATATCTTCAGCCCCAACCTGTATCTCTACCACCATTCTAATGAGCCTTTCAGTGACCCCTGGAGAAACTTTCTGTTGTACCTATATGTATTTATGCCTTATACATAAAAGGAGGATTCTTCCATAGTTTGAGAGCCTTGTTATCCTCATGAATGCTTGAATGAAGGACAGAGAAGGAGAGCACAGTGACCACTGCTCAATGCCCCCAGACCTTAAGTGAGATGAGAACTCAGGCATGTCCCCATCAGTTACTGTTTCGTTAATGATTTTGTAAGGAGGGGGAGCACAACTGGCAGGTGATACAGCTCTAAAGAGCCATAGCTTTGAAGGGCTATAACTAGAGGGGCTGAGGAGACTTTTGTTTTCATTTGGTCTTGAAATGGAAAGATTAAGGGGATGGAGAGATGGCTTAGCAGTTAAGAGCACTTACTGCTTTTGGAGAGTATCTGAGTTAGTTTCCAGCACCCATGTCAGGTGGCTCACAGTCACTTGCAACTCCATCTCCAGGGGATCCAATGCTCTCTTCTTGCCTCCATGGGCACCTACATATACCATACAGAGACATATGCATATAATTTTAAAAATGGAAAGGTTAAAATATAGTTACTGAGTAAGAGGGATTGAAGAGGGAGAGTGTAGCACAGTGGAAGGAGAGACTTGTGGATATATGTGGTCCCTCTGCAGGTAGGAGGGAGATGCATGAGATAGAAGAGAGGTGACCAGAGTAGCCCTGGAGAAAGGCACTACTGAGATAGAGGGGAGCAGATGTGCTATGGAGCATGAGGTCTGATGGTAAGGCTATGGAGTGCACTGAGTTCTGTTTTAGGGAGAGGGAGGTCTCTGGGGAGAAGCTTGGTCACCTGCTCTGAGGGATTTAGGGGAACACTTGAGTATTTGATTTTCAAGATGAGGACAAGTGATAGATTGAGGAAAACCATGAATACATGAGAGGCCTGGAATGTCACACTCAGTGTGCAAGTGCCACCAGTGGGGAAGTGGACAGTATGCCAATCAGAGATTAGGGTTTTGGTGGGTAGGTGGGTTGAAACAATTTAAAAAGGCATCAAGAATTTTGGTATGATAAGTGGACTTTGGAATCCAAAATATTCAAAAGGAGTTGCTGGCATAGCTAAATGATGGAGCATGTGCTTAGCATGTGGGGCCTGTGGTTTGACCCCAGCACCACCATAACTGAAAGGAGAAAGAGAAGAAGAAAGGAAGAAGGAGACGAGGAGACAATTACATAAGATGAAAGTAGACAGACTGCAGCCCAGAGGTTGTTCTCCCCACCCCCACCCCCAGTAAAGAGCTAAATTTAATGAGTAGCTTGGCCACAGAAGCTGCCCAGAAAGGCAGCTATGCTCTGGGAAATGCAAAGCCCATTACCCCCCAGAGGCAGTGTGGAACCAGGGGACTCAGAATAGCAGTATTGGGTAGGTGGTGACTGTGGCCGTCCTTCACCCAGAAGCATGGCAGAATGTGGGAGAAGAAGTTGAGGTACGTGCACTGGCCCATGGCACAGAAGGGACAGATATTTTCAAGGGTGTTATGTGCTCTATGAGGACTTCCTTTGTACATGTTGGCATACAGGAGATAGTAGCTATACTCTCTTTCCCTCATAGATCATCCCAATAGCAGAAAAACTTTCATGTAGTGTGTTGCTGTATTAGAAAAACATTATTGAGGAAAGGTACCAGTGCTGTACCATCATGAAGTAAATTTTAGTTTTAACTTCTTATCACACTAAGTCATCATAACTTGTATTTAAAGCTTCATTATTTTGTTGACCAAAGAAAAAGATTCCTTTTTTTTTTTCAGATGTCAACAAGTTTTAAGATGTTTCTTGATAATTGGAATATCCAGACAGCTCTTTGGCTCAAAAGGTACGTTCCTTCAAGAACAACCATTAGATGCTTTGGCATCAGATACTTGAGGTTGAGCCTCACTGACCTCAGATTCTTAATTAAACTACCATTGTGTTGAGTGATATGTGGTCTTGGTGTTACCCGGGAAATGGCATTAGCATCTACCACAGCAAGGTACTATCAAATCAGAACTGTTCAGACTTAAATCACAAGTGTCCCTATCCTCGTGTCCCCTCAGCCTGATTCAGACTCTGGTCTGCTCTGGGGGTCACCAGTGTTCTCTGTAGCTCCTGTTATTGTGTGTTGGAGGTTTGGCGTTAAACACACACACACACACACACACACACACACACACACACACACACCCCCGAAACAAAACAAAAACCTCTGGGTAAGCCCTGGATTTCTGAAACAGTTCCAGTATTTTGATTCAGCAGCTCTTTAAACTTTAGACACAGGATACAAAGATATATAATACCAAGAGTCGTAGTCCCTGCCCCATAGTCAGAGTTCCCAATCTCATTAAAAACATAACTGTGGGGCTAAAGAGATATCTCAGTAGTTAATAGCACTAACTGTCTTGCAGAGGTCCTGGGCTCCATTCCTAGCATCTATATGGCAGCTAACAACCACCTATAACTCCAGTTCCAGGGGCTCTGACACTCTTTCTGGCATGTCTGGTCATATACATGGTGCACATACGTAGTACACATCCATACCTGCAAGCAAACATCATACCCATAAAATAAAAATAATAAATCTAAAACAAGCAGCTGTGTGGTCAGACACATGCTATTCCCTAGAGTGGAGATTCTGAGAGAGAGCAGGGAGGAGCAAGGGCCCACCAGGAACTGAGGAACATCTCAGAAGAATCTGACCTACAGTGTGTCTCAGCTGGGGGAAATGGCAACATGGGACAGGTGCCTCAGGCAGAGAAGCACCCAAGCCAGATGGGGCTAGGAATGGGACTCTTAGAACACAATGGCAATTAAATCCACTCCTTGAGACACACAACGTATCCTGTTGTTGCATGATCCTAGCCAGTCTTTCCAGTGGCTTTAGATAAGTAAAATCTTACTGAGTCCTGTCCCTGCTATTGGAAAACTAAACAAGCACAAGCCATTTTCCAGAAAGAATCATGTGAAGTCTTTTGAAAGTTCTTGTGTTTTCAGAGGTTTAACAGTAAAACAAAATCCTAACTTTAATATTAAATAAAATTTATGCATTTTCATAAGTTGTATGGACTCCCAATACTAGATGTAATTGTTTTAGCAATTCTGTACACCAGTAAGAAGAATGAAGTCTATGCTCCTAATTTGACAGTTAATGACTGTGACTTCCCCCAAGGTTGTAGACTAAGCTAGTTCCTAAGAGAAATGGCATTAGCTTTCCTGGTTCCCCTAACCCTGTCAGGTCAGAGAAGGAGGATCTGGTGGAGCTTGTGAACTTAGATCCATTCACTCCTCTTGGCTCTCTGTGTTTTTCATGGTTTCTAGGGTGTGTTATGAACGAGCGTCCTTCAGTCCAACAATCCAGACATTCTTTCTCTCTGCCATTTGGCATGGGGTGTACCCAGGATATTACCTGACGTTTCTAACAGGGGTGTTAATGACTTTAGCAGCACGAGCTGTAAGTATCAAAGACTGTTTTATTATTCAGTGAGTGAACCTATCGATTTCTTTGGCTATGATTAGCATCATCCTGACCAGTAGAAGTTTAGGTACTTGTCATTAGTGCTTACCATGTGCCAGCCTCTGTGCTCACTACCTACCAGGAGACATGCTTGCCAGCACCTAGAACAACCTATTGTCTTCACAGCATTTTCTGAAGGAGAAAGAAAAACAATTAGATAAAAATGATCAGAATGAGTAGGTTAGTTTTGGAAATGTTTCCTGAAAACTATAATCCTTTAGTCTTAGATAAAGAGCTGAGTGTGAACTGGGTGTAGTGGCACACACTTTTAATCCCAGCACTTGGGAGACCTCTGAGATCAAGGTCAGTCTGGTCTACATAGTAAGTTCCAGGTCAGCTGTGGGTACAGGAAGACCCTGTCTCAAAAAGACTGAGGCGGGGTGGTGGCGAGAGAAAGAAGTGTGGCTAGTCCTAGAGAAATAGATGGGCCATTTCCAGTAGGAGATGCTATACTGGATCCAGTACAGTTCCGTAGTACACTTGCTTTGTGGAAATCGGGAACCTGGAATGGTATTTTGGGGAAACAATTGAGACAGCTTGATAACATGGGAGAGAAAAGAAGGATAAATTAGTATATGTGTTTGAAAGTCACCTAGAGGAAAGTAACATGGCAAAGATGGTGGTTTTGTTTTGTTTTGTTTCAATTTTTAAAATTTATTGATTTTTTTGTGTATATATTTCATACAGAACACCCTAAACAGTCTTTTTCATCTTTATACCTGCCTCCCAAATGGCATCCTCCCATAGCGCCCCCCAATGGAGTCTATATACTCTGTTATCCCTGTTACTGTCCATTGTGTTATCAGTGCCTCCAGCCGTTACCCACTGCTAGTCCATCTGCTGAGTCTAGTCAGCCTGACTAGAGTTCCTTGTTTAGCTCTTCCTCATGTAGCAGCAATCAGTTGCCAACATTCCTTTAGATAAGATTGGGGTCTGCTGTTCATTTTCCCAGTTCTCCCAGTTCTATGCTGGGTTACTATCTGGGAGTTTCTTTATCCTAGCCAACAACTCGACTGAAGGTATCGCCTGTCTGGCTTTGTTGTTTGTCGAGTAACTTTTAGTTATGTATATGTATGCTCTTATGATATTATGTTGGCCCCTTTAATCTTTGGTTATACTTCCCTTTTGGGTGTTTAAGGACATACAATTGGACCAGATAAACTGATTTGTTTTTACTCCCATCTGAGGATCTGTTCCTTAGGGGTCACATGGGCTTGGGAGGAGTCCCTGGCTCCTTTCTTTTACCAGTTCCATCTATGTGAAGATAAGTCAAAGGTCCTTCTTGACCATGGCTGGCTTCAGTTGGAAGCATGAAGGAAATATTTCCTCTGTGTTGACCCTCCTCTTTGTAGACTGTACACTGGTTCAGACCTATCTAGTGGGGTCTTCACGTTCTCCTTGATCAAGAGGACAGGTGACTCACCATAGTTACAGGACATTTTGAGAGATGCCCCATAGTCCCCTAGAACTTAGTCAACCTTGGAGGGCAAGAAGCAAAAACTGTCCTTTAAGTCCCTCTGACCAGATTAGTATAGACCTCAAAGTATGGCTGTTAAACATCCAAGAAGGTTAGTTCCACCAGTCTGGTACTTTTTTTTTCTATTTTTGAAAATTACTTTAATACTTTTAAATAATATTTCAAAATTACCTACAGTGTTTCTTTGAAATTGCATTCTCATGATTTTGACAGAACTTACTTTGTTTATTAAGGGTCTCACTATGTACCCTGGCTTGCCTTGAACTCTCTTTGTAGCCCAGGCTGGTCACTGTGGCCTCTAACTCACAGAGATCTGCCTGCTTCAGTCTCCAGAGTACTAGGATTAAGTGCCTAACTCACTATTCCATGCTCTGACAGAAGTTTTAAAACATACTTTAAATTACTGGATTAAACTTCTAGATTCAGGACATTAGAATAATTGTTTTTAGTAGAATATTCTATCTTCATCTAGGCAAATTTTTTTCTTAATCTGTAGATGTTTAATGATTAAAGTAGATACAGCTCTACTAGAGATATAATCTACCCCCTTTTACATAGGTTTATTTCTTGAAACTTCAGAGTTGACGTATATTATTTGATTCTCTTTATGTTTAATTTAAATAGCCAAATTTATTATTAATATAATTTTAAATAATTATTGAGAATTTCATACATGCATATAAGGTGTTTTGATCAAATCCATGCCCACTCCCTCCCCTTCAATTCCTCCCATATCTCCCCATCACTTTTTTCTGATAACTTCATGTACTCATTTTCTTCTTTTTTTTTAATGGCCTTTTTGTTACTCTAACATTCCCCCCTCTGAAGAGGTAACCCTAAAATTTTTTAAGGATTAGATAAAAGCTCCCAAATACTTTTAACATTTTTGGCCTTTGGAATGGAGTATGTTGCTAAGAGGTCCAAGGACATTTTGACTTTTAGCCAAGAAATTGTCTACTTTTCTTTGGGGTCTTTTTATTCTAACTGCCTAGCCAATTCCTGCCTCCTATTCTTATCACACCATCCTCTGAAGGAGTTACCCAACTTGCAGATAGGGAATGGGGATGAAGACCGTTCTCGCTTCTTCCATGCTGAACAGGGACGCAGGGTGAGGCAATTGGAGTACCCCTTCAGTGGGTCTATCTAAAAGACTCCCAAAGATGGTGTTTTGACAAGCTTATTGTAGTGCTTATAGGGAAAAGAGATTTGTTCAGCAAGCTAATAGATACTTGTTTTAAGATACCTTGGGCGTGTATGACATGGGAAACAGCAAGAAGTAGCAACTTAGGGCTGTGTGTTTAGGTAGTTGGTAGTCTAATCAAAGGTATAAACACAAATGTGTTAATGTGTATCCTACATGTGTGTGCTCCAGCATCTCAGGGTGTGATTGATAGATGCATGGACTTTACAGATAGCAAGTATCATGAGTCAGAGAGGAAAGGGGCCTTTTGGCTGGGTAAATTAGAGAGAACTCTTTAGGAAAGAATGTGGATCTGTGCTCTGAAAGGTGGAAGCTATTTCAATATTAACTGGAGTGTGGTAAGGGAGAAGATGATATTCTAGGCATGGAGTGATGTTAGGGGAATAAAAGGAAAGCCATGGTGTATTGGGGAAATGACAGGTAAATCTAGTTGAAGCAGAGAATTTCAGTATATGTAAACAGTGGATAATTCTGAATAGGCAAATGGAGGAAACAACACAGGTGACGATGAAGAGCTTGAACATAAAAAGCTCAAAAGCCTGATCCTTGTGTAGCACCAGGGAAGGTGGGCAGAGGATGTTAATTTTGTTTTCTTGTGGTGCTGAGGAGTGTACCCAGGGCCTTGTACATGCTAGGTAAGCACTCTAGCCCTGAGCTACATCTCCAGCCAGCTAAGAATTTTAAATATGTGTAGAATACCGCAAAGCCATACTGGAGGAAATCGGCTCATCGTTATTGGACAGAATGTGTTAGTGAGCCAGCCAAGAGTCCTAGGCACCAGGATTTGGTTCTGGCCACTAAGGATGATGGTTTGTGTTTGAAGTCATTAGTTATTCACTACTTCACCTGAAGAAACCATGTGGCATATTTGTAACAAGGTCATGTTTCATCTGTGAAAGCATTAGACAAGAAAATTGAGTCCTGTGATGGGAAAAGAGAATCATGTATGGTTAAGTTCATGTTGAAACTTAAATGTTTTGACTCTTTTGAAAGTTTATAAAATGTTGGGGATGTAGCTTAGTATACTTTCCTAGCATGCACAAGTTCCTGGGTTCCATCTCCAACCCCACAAAAAACAGTGCCCTTTTTGAAAGGCTCTTTCCAGCTTTCATCAGCCAGTGAGGTGAGTTCCTTGTCTGTTTTGATGTGTACTCTTTGATCAGAGTTGAGTGTTGGATCTGCTAGGCCTTCACAGGTTGGGCAGGAGTACAGCTGTCTCATTCCCTAGTGAGAGGAGACACTCTGAATGCATGTACATTCTATAATCTATTTACCAAGTGCCATTTGAGGAGCTGTAGGCAGTAGACATTGCTAACTTGACTCTTTGGGGAAACTTCATTGCAATACAACTTCAAATCTACAGAAAGGTTGCAGAGAGCTCTTTGAGGTCCTCTTCACAGTTCACCCCCAACATGTATTACTGTTGTTGGAAGCAGCTCCCTGTGGTGACAGTGTCAGTTCAGACTCAGTCAGAATATGAGAGTGTCTCAAGACTATTCCACAGGCTTGAAACTAGCTGCTATCACAGTGTAATTTTATAATTAATATTAATTTAAGATGTAGCAAATGGTTTCTTTTTTGTTTCTTTATTTCAGATGAGAAGTAACTTTAGACATCATTTCATTAACCCTCCTCAACTGAAATTATGTTATGATGTTATAACTTGGGTGGCAACACAAATCACAATAAGTTACACAGTTGTGCCCTTTGTACTTCTTTCTGTAAAACCATCCTTCACATTTTACAGGTAAGTGTTACCATTAACTGTCAGTAGGAGTAGCTGAATTTTAAAAAGAAAGTTCCTTGCTATTGAGTAGAATGGAAAAATAATAATAGAGCTTCATTTTCTGTCACTAAGTGCTGTTCAGTTCTCTTTAAGAATTTAAAATTTATTTATTTTCACTTTATGTGTCTAAGTGTTTTTGCCTGCATGTGTGTATATATACCATGTGCTTGCCTGATGCCCATGGAGGCCAGAAGAGGACAGTGAATTCTCTGGAACTGGAGTTACAGATTTTTGTGAGCCACCATATGGGTCCTGGAAACTGAACCTTGATCTTCTGCAAGAGCAACAAGTGCTCTTAACTGCTGAGCCATGTCTCCAGCCCTCATCAGTTACCTTAATCCTAAACCAAGCAGTACCAAGTTCCTTCAGGGGTAGCTCAGCCCAAAGATGGGATTGTGGCTCAGACAAGTGGATCTATTTCCATCTCAGGAAGGTTTAGCTGTAGCCTAATTGTCTAGAACCTGACTGGAAAAAAAGACTTGTGTTACCACGAATATGAATTAAATTTATAATGAAAGGAAAAAAATGCTTATATTTATTTGTTTCTTTTTTACTCTTTTATGCTTCATTAACAAATATAGTCATCTCTGAATTACAAAAATTATTGTCATGAAGTTCTCCTCCCCCTCCCCTCCTCTTCCTCCTCTTTTGAGATAGGGTCTTACTATATAACCCTGGTTTGCCTGGAACTTATTATGTAGACCAGGCTAGCCTCAGACTCAGAGATCCTCCTGAGTGCTGGGATTAAAGGCATGTACCCTCTGGAGTCCATATTTTTCATTTATTTGTTTATTTCCTCTTCTTGCCCCACTAACTTCCATTTCCCCCATATTAGATAGTTGATACCTTTGAGATCAAAAGTTTGATTCTGCCAAGTGAGTTCCAGGCCAGATGGGGCTATAGAAGACCTTGTCTCAAAAAGACCAAAAAAAAAAAAAGATTTTTTTTTTTCAAATTTGTTATTTCTGTGGGCTTTAGAATGACTTAGCACCGAGTATATAGAGAGTTAGACTGAAATATTAGACTCAAATATTCTTAAACGATTTGCTGAAATTTCCATTTTAACAAAATTACGTATTTTAAAATGTAATTGGGCTCTTGGTTGGATTTTTTTATAATATGTACTTTTTTGAGTCATTTGAACTTTCAACTTTGGAAGTAGTTTAGGTCACATTTGGCTTATATTTAATTTGGGGACAGATGCTTTTGGTAATACTTTTAGTAATGTGGCTCTTATTTGTGAATATTGCCATCAAACCGTGTTGCTTACCTACTGCACATGTTAGAATCTTTGTAACTGAGAGAGGACAGTGGATGTCAGAGGAGGGGAGCAGCAAGAGTCTGTGCTATCCTGTTATCTCTGGTGACTGGATATGCTGTTTTGTGCCTGTGTTCAGATTGCTGCTGCTGTGAATAAGCACTTTTGCATCCCGTGGGGCCTCCTGACCCTTACAAAGCAGTAAAATACACCCTTATGTAAGTCGAGAGATTCTGCCATGCTTTTTCCATACCCCAACCTAGACCATGGAGAAACTGGAAGAATAATGTAACACATGAATATGTCCTAGGGGGGCCCTGTGTGTTGACAAGTGTGAACTAATGATCCAAAGTTAATAAACTGACTTCCCTTTTCTTGTAGCTCCTGGTATTACTGCCTTCACATTTGTAGTATCGTAGTGTTATTGCTGCTTCCAGTGAAAAAAACTCAGAGAGGAAAGACTACACATGAAAATGTTCAGCTCTCACTATCCAAAAAGTTTGACGAGAGAAAAAATTCTTTGGAACAGAACAATTTTTCCACAACAAACAACGTTTGCAATCAGAACCAAGACACGGGCTCTAGACACTCATCCATAACGCAGTGATTTGGATAGCACCCTGATGACTGTTTCCTGGCTGTGAACAGAAACTCATCTTAACACCTTCCAGGGATGCGTGTTTAAGAAGAGACTAACTGGGGGGAAACGGGACAGTTATAGATAGGAGATTTCCTGTGTACCAGGTTGGAAATGGAATGAAATAACCCCTCCCATGCCATGTCCCTGTGGGCCACGCCTTATAAAATTCTTTCCATATTTCAATGGGGCACTCTGACCTCAGCATATGTCCTCAAGGTCATATGTGTGCTCTGTTGCTGAATGTACATTGCATATCCCAAGGCACTGAAGAGGTGGAAAAATAATCATATCAGTCTGGATGACTGAAAGATTAACTTTCCAAATGAATGTCTTGCCTTAAACCTTCTATTTCCTAAAATATTATTCCTAATGGTATTTTCAAGTGTAATATTACAAGGAGATGATTTCAACATTTGATGTGGTGTGCTCTAAGGGATTGAGGAGGAATTTAAAACCAGATATTTAAGATTGTGGATATCTTAAAAATGCAATAAACATCTCAGTATTTGAAGGGTTTTCTTAAAGTATCTCAGATGACTACATTCTGTGGTGGGACTGTAAACAGTAAGGGCTGCTAAATTATAGGTAGCTTATTTTTTTTCTGGGGAGCTTAATTACCTTGTGTCAGTCAGGGAGCCCTTCCAGGAGGAATTTCTGAAACATAATTAAAGGTTAGCAATGTGATATTTTAGGCTTATTTTCTTAAAAAAAATAACAAGAGAAGATGAGGCAAGCAGGTCAGAATGAAGAAAGTGATGTGTGGCCAGGAGCTAGAAGCAGAGGGCTTCCCCGTCTGTATCTGAGATCAGTGCAACTGTGGGACACAAAAGGTTAATAACGTGATTATACTGTGGACTTTTCAATGAAATTTATCAAGCATAAATGATATAGAATAAGAAAAGATTATGAGAGTAACAATAGTAGACTATTGGAGAGTTTTGAAGGAAATCTCTAGGAATGAAGATTGCTATGTGGCTAATCAGTTTCTTTTCCCTCTTACTTTCATTGCTGTTTGTGGAAGATTTAGGGAAAAGAAAACTTAGTTGATGATTCTGAATGGCATTGTTTTGAAAATCAATAAATTAGTTTCTAAACTTTTTTAACCTCATGCATTTAAATTTTTTTCTGTTAAACTCTTGTTAAAAGAATTTTAGAGTATATAAAAACAGAAATGTATTTTCCTCTTAGGGGCCATTTTTGCTGTGAATGATCCTGCCTTGTGTCTGTAACCTGAACAGCACAGCATAGTCATTCAGGCTTTAGCAGCTGTAAGGGAGGTGGGTTTGAGGCCTGGCAACTGTGACCGTAGCTACAGACCACTGTTTCCATCCTGTTGGAGAGGAGGGGCAGAGCTTTTGGGCTTCACTGTTGTTTGAACAATCTTCTGCCAAATTTGTTTTATTTTTGCCTTAAATTTTCAAATGAAATGCAAATTGTCTGTGGTTTTTTTGTTTTGTTTTTTGTTTTTTGTCACTAATGCCTTGTAAGTGAAGTTGAGGTGCCAAGAATGGTAGTTTGAACTGCTTAGTATTTTCAGCTAAAGAAGAAAGGCAGAGTTTGTACAGTTGAAGTTCTGAGGCCTGGCAGCAAAGGCGCCAGCTGTTGTTCTAGAATTTGAGAGATATCCTTGGCCCATTTTTACTTTTCTGAAGGCAGGTTTCTATCTGTTGAGGTGAGTCCTCTACCCTACCCCACTCCCCACCCCAGAAAAGGACAGGTGGCTAAATAAATGTCAGTTTTCCCAGCAGTTGAAATTAAACTGGCGGTAGAATTTGAGAGTGTTCATGGACAGTACCTGCTCCAAAATGACTCTGGCAGCTTCATGAACGCTGTGGACAATCCAGTCACTGTTAAAGAAAGTGATCAGACCCAGAGTTTAAAGGGCAACTCTGGGCATTTCATAAGTGAAAAACGAGAAAGCCCAGTAAAACCTTCGGAGGGTTTTTGTTGTTGTTGTTGTTGTTCATACTATCCAGCCACTTAGAAATAGTCACCATTTTTTTCTGTTATCTGAGCATATTTTGTTTCTGAGCCTTTACACTTATGTCACTGTTACCTGTTTCTGGCTCAGTGAACTTACAATCATAGAGTACCATGAGCCAGAAAGCAAGACAATTGATAATTGTTCTGCTTCCTATGAAAATGATATATCACAGTTCCAATCTGACTGCTTTTTTTTTTTTAAAATACCCTTCTGCATCTACCAGTTACATTTATGAAACAATTTTTGGATGACTGTTTTCTGATTTGGAGAAATAATCACAAAGATGAAATCTAAAATAAAAATAACTAGAATTCTTAAATTTTTTCAAGAAAAAATGTTCTATAAAAATACAAAATGAACATCTATCTACTTGGGATGTTGAAAAGATAATTTTGCTTCTATTTAGAAGGATTTCCTACTAATGCTTCTACTACCATCAAGCCTAAAGGAGTTCTTTATAATATACACTTGTTTACTTTTAATCAACAGAATAGGAATTAGTGTGGCTTTCTATTTTCCATTCCTCAAATCACTCCATAGATGGTCAATCCACATCATGTTTGTACTTCTGTTTAATTAAATGCTACTCAGGGAAAAATAAAAATATTCTTCCCATGTTTTCATTTTCTCAAAACAATAATAATTTGATGTGTCTCCTGCAGACTTGCTCTGTTTTTAAAATGCACATTTTAATTGGAATTTAGAGTGATTAAAGATGCTAATCTAGCTTCTAGAATATCTAGTACAGAAGATTCTCTGGGCTTCAGCAGTGCCCACCCTACCTCTTGGCAGTCACCACCATCTACTTGACTAAAAACTTTTTGTTGCTGGTCCCCACCATGTGTAACACTCACACAGGGAATTTCCACACATACCACTTTTGAGATAAAATTTGCAGTGGAGAAGAGGTTTCTAAAAAGTAATGGTGACTTTCTGTGAGTACCAGTTTGTATGGCTAGGCTTTGCCTGGGGAGTCACTATCCTGTAGGGCTTGAGGAAAAAGGGTCAGAGCCGTACAGGGTCTGTAGGAGTCAAGGGCAGGTTCACCAGGTAACTAGTCATGGTCTGCTGCTTTTTTATTACTGGTGCTCAAAGTACTGACTTTTAAAAAAAGGTTGTCATAGCAACAGGAGGAAACCCTTTTAACCCATTAACTCAGAATGTGTAGCAACATGCCGTTTTCCTTTTCTTTGCTTTTTGCTTTCTGTTTGTGCTGTGTAGAGTTGGAGATGATTTATGCCATTAAATACTTGGTATAAATGACTGATTTTACTCAACAGGGTTTACTTCCATATAACTTTTCAACAATTATTTCATTCAAGGAATTTAATTACACATTTTTTTTAATGACAGAAAAATAGTTTAAAATTTTGCCATTAAAATAGTCATAGACGTTTTACTTTTGAGGACTAAACTTTGAGAACATTTTTTTCCTATTTAAAATCCATGCCTTGGGGCTGGAGAGATGGCTCAGCAGTTAAGAACATTGACTGTTCTTGCAGAAGACCTGGGTTCAAATCCCAGCACCCACATGGCAGCTAACAACTGTCCGTAACTCCAGTTCCAGGGGATCTGACAACCTCTTCTGTTCTCCACGGGCATTGCACGACACAGGTGCACTTACCTACATGCAGGCAATACATGCATATACATAAAATAAAAATAATAAGACATTTTTTAAAAATTCGTGCCTCATAAAGATTCAATTTGTATATTCAAGAACAAATCTGGACATTATACTTATAGTTGTTTCCTTATCAATTGTTCATAAGTATTGCACATTTGAGTCTAAGAGTTCTACATTATATTTGAAGCAAACATTCTTGAGAGAGTAGAGTTGTTATTCTATAATAAGTGTCACTGCTGGGTCGACTAAGGATTTTCCCAAACTTTTAGGTATAAACCAGTATTTTGAAAGGTTTTATTCAAGCTTTCATAGTCTATCCTGGCTGAAATTTAACACTTCCTGTTTAACATAGGTGCAGAATTCTAGCCAACACTGTGACTGTAACTTTAACTGAGGACCATATACGATTGTTATACTCCACCCAGTAGAATCCAGTGAATGGCTGGTTGTTTATATACTTACCTTGGATGCTGAATTTCTGCTTATTATTGCCCTTGTAAAAGTGGATTTGTATCAGTGAGGGTTTCAAATGCTGAAGGAAGAGATACACATTTTAAGCAAACCCATTCTGAAATTTGAGTTTGATGGATCAGAATGAGGGTCTCAGCAGTGTTTTTCTGCAACACTGTGTAGTCAAATCTATTTATAGTAACTCTCCTTATGGAAGAAAATTTAAAATGAAATTTTCCACATTGATATTTTGTAGACAATGTTCTTATAATCAATGACTATGCTGCTTTTTGAGGCTCTTGTACAGAGGATGCAGCCAATTACATTTTAATTGGTCGGCTGCTTAATAATGTTTTGTATGTTTTCAGATAATTTATTTTGATAGGTTTTTAACACAATGCAAACACCAGTGAAGAACTGACAAGCTCCATAGGTCATTGATTGGGAAAACTTTCTGAAACAGAACTTAAAGACACATTTTTATGCCAGCTAATTTGTCTTGCCTTTCAAACTGATAACTCTTAATACCACTTTTATAAAGCAAACAACCCAAGACTATATGTTCTATAAATAATAATACAAAGATCCATGTACACCCACTGTCTGAAACTTACCCAGTGATACATAGCCACCTCCAGCCATGCTTTACCAAATTTTGCTATTGTAGAAAAGAAATGGAAGTATGAAAAAAAACCTAAAAGTTACAAAGCAGCATAGGCAAAATAACCAAGTGATTTCTTAGGAGCATGTTTGGTATGGAAAAGTGACGGCCTGCTGTATGCTAGAGTCTTAAATCACTGCTTCCTGCCCAAGCTCTATTT
>NW_008352891.1:6966899-7055033 GCF_000622305.1 Nannospalax galili
GAGAGAGAGAGAGAGAGAGAGAGAGAGAGATTGACAGACTTTTAATATATGCCTCTTTCCTATTTTAAGTATCTTTGGTTTTGTATACACTGATTTGTCAATGAAGTCCATTTGCTGCTGATTTTATCAGGAAAAGGACTCTAAAGCTGAATGAAAACACAAATATGTTCCAAACCAGTCTTGTCCAACATCATCTTGTCACTTTCATGTAAGTGACTGCTCCTCTAACCCAGAGAGTCACATGAGGCAGTAGGAACAAGAGTGAAACTGGTTTCTGTGAAATGAGAAGTTCCATTATGCCCAGATGAAAATGCTTGGCTCCACACCTGCCTTCCCTTGGAGCCATGTCTGGTAGCTGAACCTTGGTGAGCCCACCTGAGGGGAGGCCCAGCTCAAGCAGCCAGAACTTATAGTAGGTCCCTTTGCCTTCCCAGGTGGAGCATATTATGTGGTGGTCTGTGCTTTTCGTTTTTATTATTCCAACTATTTTTTTAAAAGAAGTGTTATTTTTCAACAGATCCACAAATCAGTTCTCATTGTATGGTGAATTAAAACCACCATGTGTCAGTTAAGCTGTGACGTGCTAAATTCATAACCACTTACCCTGGTCTGTGTCTTCAGAGTTGCATGGTGGCTTGTTGCTGGGTTTTAAAGATGTTTTTAACTTACATGTTTTTTTTTTCTAATTTCTGTCTTTAAACTGATTAAACAGTAGTTTAAAAGAACCTGAGTGTATGTTTGCTGATTTCAGAGACTAAATTCCAGCTGTAGATTGATGGGCACTGGCACTGTCACAAGACTGAATGCTCTCTGGTTTATTTATTTATTTTTTATATGTACCAGTGTTTTGCCTGTGTATATGTATGTATACCACATGTGTGCCTGGTGCTGACAGAGGACAAAAGAGGATCCCTTGGAACTGGAACTGGAGTTATAGATGGTTGCTGAGAACCAAACCTGGGTCCTCTACAAGAGTAGCAAGTGTTCTTAACAGCTGAGTTATCTCTCCAGCCCCATGAATGGTCTTTTTTTTTTTTTTTAATTATTGACGCCTTAGTTGCTTAAATATTTTACTTTATTTTATTTTATTTTATTTTGTCTTTTTGAAGCAGGGTCTCCCTGTAGCCCCAGCTGTCCTGGAACTCACTATGGAGACCAGGCTGGCCTTGAACTCACAGAGATCCGCCTGCCTCTACCTTCCAAGTGCTGGGACTACAGGCATGCCCACCACGCCCGGCTTATTTTACTTTATTTTAAAATATCATTATTGTGTGGTGGAGCTTGTGTGGTCCAATGACAAGTTTGTGGAGTCTATCCTGTCTTGCCACCTTTGTGTTGGTTGCAGGGATTGAACTCTGGCTGTAAGACTTGCATAGCAATCACTTTTCCCCACTGAACCATCTCACTGGTCCTTGAACATTTAAAAAATACTGTCACAAACATTTAGAAGGTCATTAAAACCACCCTAAATTGTATACCAACAGACGTACTGACTTTCCTCATTCAAAAGGAATAGTTGACTCCCAGGCTTTATAGGTGGCTCTTTTTCCCAGCACTCATGTCCCATTCTAGTTTTTGTTTTTGAGAAACTGTGCTGGGGGCGCTGGAGAGATTGCTCAGTGGTTAAGAGCACTGACTTCTAGGACTGGAGAGATAGCTCAGTGGTTAAGAACACTGGTTGTTCTTGCAAAAGACCCAGGTTCAAATCCCAGCACCCACATGGCAGGTAACAACTGTCTAATTCCAGTCCCAAAGGATCCAACAGCCTTTCTGTCCTCCGCAGGCATTGCATGACATGGGGTGCACTTACCTACATGTAGGCAATACACACATACACATAAAAATAATAGGGTCAGGCGTGGTGGCACACACCTTTAATCCCAGCACTTGGGAGGCAGAGGCAGGCGGATCTCTGAGTTCGAGGCCAGCCTGGTCTACATAGCGAGTTCCAGGTCAGCTGGGGCTACAGGGAGACCCTGTCTCAAAAAGACCAAAATAATAATAACAATAATAATAGTAATAAATAAATTTTTTAAAAAAACCACTGACTTCTTGCAGAAGACCCGGGTTTGAATCCCAGCACCCATATGGCAGCTAACAACTGTCTGTAATTCCAGTTCCAGGGGATCTGATAGTCTCTTCTGTCCTCCGTGGGCATTGCATGACAAGGGTGCACTTACATGCAAGCAATACACGCATACATGTAAAATAAAAATAATAAATAAAATACATTTTTTTAAAGTGTGCTGGGCCCCTCAGTGGATATGAAATGTCTCTATCATGTTGACCTATTGAGAATGTCCATGTGTTTTCAAGGATTTTTCTTGATCCTGCTGTTGAGAGCTGGGGAAAATGCCTTATATTAACTTTTACTATTGTGTGAGATCCTGGCTGATCACATAAAGCCTAACCATTGTGCTTTCTGTGTGGAACACCCAAAAGTAGCAGGCCTGATCTTTTTTCCCCACATTTTGAGAATCAGGGCCATCCTGAAATTGGGATGAGACCCAAAATAGATTGTATACAAAATTGCCACCCATATGGGTAATAAGGGTCACATCCCTTACCTTCAAGGAACTAAAACTGTGTCTTAGGAGAGTACATCATTAAAGCCTGGAAAAAGTGTCTATGCAGTGAGGAAGGGAAGTAGAGCTTGGGAGAGTGCGATACTTCCCTGGAGGCTCTGGCTCCTGTCCCTTGAGAAATCTTTGCTGAACTGGGAAATGTGTCCAGTTGGAAAAAGAAAAGCTATGTCAGGAATTCTACGAAGTGTTAGCCACAAAGAACAATAGCAGAAGTTATAAAAGCATACCCTAGTGTCAGCAATATGCTTATCTATTTAACAGTAACTTTACCCCCAAAAGGAATAATAGGAAAATTGCTCAGACAATTATTAAAAAGAGAAAAAAAAAAAGATGAAGGAGTTCAAGCCTGTAGTTAGGTACAGGACATGCTCATGTGCCCACCACTCAGTTTGAAGAGGTGCTCCTGCTTTGCCATGGGAAGTTCCAGTTTTTCTTTCAGTGTTGGGGATGGAACACAGGGCCTTAAACACAATAGGCAAGTGTCCTACCACTGTGCTGCACCTCAGCCTCATTTTTTTTCAAAAAGAATATTGAACACGAGGCCAGCATACCTACTTGATATGATTAATCTTTATTGTTAATCCAACTGGACTTTGAATCACCTAAGAGATATACCGGTGGTTCTGTCTGTGAGGGTGTTTACACAGTTAACTGAGGTGGGAAGACCTCTGAATGTGAACAGTACTGTCCCATGGAGTCCTGGACTAAATGAAAAAGAAGCAGCAGTTAAGCACTGGTTGGGGCAGTGTGACCTGCCACCGCCTGCTCCTGCCATCCTGCATTCCTGCTGTGATGGAGTTCCCAGCCATGTGGGTGCTGGGAACTGAACCTGTTCTCTGCAAGAACAGCCAGTACTCTTAACCACTGAGCCATCTCTCCAGCCCCTTTGAAGTACTGCATTTTTCTTTTTCTTTTTCTTTTTTTTTTTTTTTTTTTTTTTTTTTTTGTCTTTTTGAGACAGGGTCTCCTTGTAGCCCCAGCTGTCATGGAACTCACTATGAGACCAGGCTGGCCTCAAATTCACAGACATCGGCTTGCCTCTGCCTCCCAAGTGCTGGAATTAAAGGCATATGCCACTACGCCCAGCAGTAATGCATTTTTCTTTGCTGGTAACATCTTTGACTCTGTATATCTTTTTGAAGTGTGCTTGCTTTGTGCTTGAGTCTTTGTCACGTGTTCCAGAGCAATACATGGCATCTTGGGCCAGCAAGGGGCAGGTCCTAAGTGGGACAGAGCTGGACACACTGTACTCCAGACATGCCATTTCCTGGTTACCATCTCTCTTTTATTCCCCCAAAGGTTTATTTGTGTGTGTGTGTGTGTGTGTGTGTGTGTGTGTGTGTGTGTGTATGCAAATGAAGGCCAGAAGAGAATGTCGGGTGTCACCCTCTGTCATTCTCTGCCTAGCCCTTTGAGGTGGGGTCTCTTCCTGAACCTGGAGCCCCTGTTTTCTCAACCTGGAAGCTAGCAAGCCTCAGTAATCCATCCACCTTATCTCCACCCCTGCTCAGTGCTGAGATTACATGCATTAGAGGGACAACATCTGGCTTGTAACCTGGATGCTTGTTATGTGGATGTTTAGATCCAAACCCCAACCCTCAAGAACAAGCTCTGTTAACTGCTGAGCCATTTTTTCCAGCCCCCACCATCCATTTTTGTAGCATGAATATAAAAGTGGCTTTAAAAGCTAGGCTTACAATTTGAGCTTAGTTGCCAGCAGTTTATGACCATTGTTAGGCAAGTGAGCTGTGCAACACCCCAGAGGCTGTGGAGAGTGGAATGCTTGTTTGTCATTTCACACTCCTGTAATGCCTGAGTCATTAGCTTCAAGAAGAATGTTAATTTGCTACTGCTTTAGAGTTCTTTCTTGGGGTGTATTAGGCACTTTTCTGTTTCTGTGATTAGAAACACTGACCAATGCAATTTAAAGAAGGAAGAGTTTATTTGAGCTTACAGTTCCAGGGAATTACAGTCCATCATGGTGGGGAGGCATAGTGGCTGGAGGTGGCTGGAGAAGGAGCAGCAGAAGCTAAGCTCTCACATCATCATGCAGGAAGCAAGCGCGCAACTGGAGATCTGGCAAGGCTTAAGAACTCTCTAAGCCCACCCCCAGTGATGTGCTTCCTCTAGGATAGCCACCCCTTCTAAGACCTCCCAAAACAGCACCATCATCTGGGGACAAAATGTCCACATACTTGGAGCCTACGGGGGACATTTTCATTCAAACCACCACAGGGGGTAGGGGGAACAATATGATTAACAAGTAATGGGAGCCTATCATGTGAGCCTTGGGCTTTATAATAAATCAACTCAGTGCCTCTTCTTCCTTGCTGTCCTCCAACACCTCCTGAACCCCTCTTAATAAGGCTCATTTTGGGCCTCTTTGTTGAAGAATTTCTGTTTCAGTCTCACTTGATGGCTTATGTTTGACCGTGTCCCCTCTTCAAGATTCTGGGTTTCCTGCCTTCCTTCTTTCCAGGACTCTGGATAACCTTTAGTCTTCTGATCTCCTCTTCCTTATCAGTGCTCTTGGAGTCCCTGCTGAACTAACCTTCCCTCCATCTAGAGCACATCTTCCTGCCCTCCCCCTGCAGCCTGTTTTCCTCTTCCTTACCCAGTGGATATATAGCTTCTGCTAACTATCTCCACCTGGAAATTGGATACCTCTAACTCAGAACATCCCAAACAAGACTTCATCCCATTTCATCACTCCCAAAGCTTGCAACTCCTCTGGTTCCTAGAATTAAATGCCATGATTGTTTCCTTGGTTTCTCGAGTCACAGAATCCCCACCATCCTTGACCTCATGAGCCCCAGAAGATGCACTGCTTCCCCCATGGCCTCTCCTTCCAGTGTCTCCCTTGGGTAGAGCAGCAGCCTCCCATTCTCAATTCTTGTCTTCTCCAACCCCTTTTCTAAAATGTACCTTGAAGTCATCTTTTTATTTGAGACAGGGGCTTGTGCATCCCAGGCCTGCTTTGAACTCTGTGTAGCTGAAGATGACATTGAACTTCTGATCTTCCTGCCTGTACCCTGAGTGCTGAGATTATAAGAGTGCCGCCACGCTAGTTTATGTGGGCTTGGTGTATGCCAGGCAAACACTCTACCAACCTGGCTACATCTCTAGCCCTCAAAGATGTCTTTAAGTCACAAGTTAAGTTTGTATTCTCTTGCTTTGCAAATGAAAAGCATGCTCCAAAATCTTTATGATCTTAATTTCTTAAGATCCTATAGCAAAGAGCTAAGGTGACCTCATTCCTGCTTGCCCTTGGCAGGTGCTTCTTTCCCAGTACACCCAGGCTCACCTTCTTTTGCCTCACCCTGTCCCTCTCTTTCTGCTTCTTTTGCTTGGGCCCCCCCCCACCACATTCTCCCCATCTCTCCTGCCCACCTAAGTCCTGTGTCACCAGGGTGCAGCTTTGTGGTCATTCCGTGGGGCATGTTTGGGTGTTGGTGCTCATTATTCCTGTGTGTGCCTTATACTAACCCCATGGTGTAATTAGTAAAACACATATTCATGTATTTTATGTATTAGGAATTTTGAAAGATGAAACCAACAAAGAAAGAGGTAATGAATGCAGAGCAGCCTATGAATTTATGAAAACTATTTGATATTTACTCCAGACTAATGTGTGGTTATGGGACTTTCACTTCTAAAAGTTTTCATTGCTAATGACAAGGTGTAGCTGATGTACAATTCCCAAAGTTTCTATGCTTCATGGTAAAGAACCACATCAAGTCCCAATGTTGAGGTCCTGGAAGCCTTGTTTAAAGCATGAGGACAACTTTGAACACTTGAATTTCTGGGTTGGGTATAAACAGAATCACCTAGAAAATTCATCATTATTATATATCTGCTAAATTGATATACCTGTGCTTTTAAAAAATATTTTATTTAGCTGGGTGTGGTGGTGCACGCCTTTAATCCCAGCACACAGTAGGCAGAGACAGGCAGATCTCCGTGAGTTCAAGGCCATCCTGGTCCACGTAGCAAGTTCCAAGCCAGCTGGGGCTACAGGGAGACCTTGTCTCAAAAAGGCCAATATATATGTACATATATACATAATATAAATACAATTTTTATATTTATTTATTTATATATATAAATATATATATTTATTTTATTTTATGTGTGTGGGTGTTTTGCCTGTGTGTGTGTGTGTAAGTGCACTTGTTCATGCAATGCTTGAGGATGCCAGAAGAGGGTGTTGGATCCCCTGGAACTAGAGTTTTGGATGGTTCTTAACTACCATGTGGGTGTTGGAAACTGAAACTGGGTCCTCTGCATGAGAGCAGCCAGTGTTCTTAACCACTGAGCCATCTCTCTAGCCCCATTGTGCCTTTTTAAAAAAATTATGAGTATTATGCCTGCATGTATGTAAGTGCACCCATGCCATGCAGTGCCCATGGGGGACAGGAGAGTGTGTTGAATCCCCTAGATCTGGATTTACACACAGTTGTTAACCACCATGTGAGTGCTGGGATTTGAACCCAAGTCTTCTGCAATAACGGGTGGTGCTCTTAACCCCTGAGCCATCTCTCCAGCCCCCAGTGTGCTTTTTTTTTTGAAGATTTATTTTATTTTTTAATTTGTGTATGTGTGTGTGTGTGTGTTCATGTGTATTCAGGTGCCCAGGTAGGCCAGAAGAGGGTGTCAGACTCCCCTGGAACTGAAGTTACAGGCATTTGTAAGCCTCCTGACAAGGGTACTAGGAACTGAATTCTGGTCCTCTGCAAGAGCAGCAAGAGCTCTTAACCACACAAACCATTTCCCAGCCCCACCTCTGCTTCCTGATGCAAAGAAATCCTATAGTCACACAAAACAAAATTTGATGAATTTTAGGACGTCTTCAGTATGACAAACAACAAAAAACCCACTAAGACCGAGGTGTACATAGACAAGATCATTTGTTTTCTATCCAGATCCTCACATTATGAGTTACTTCGTCAGTTGTCTATGTCCACACTACCTGGTTGTCCCCTCCTTTCATCTGTTTACTGGGCTTGATACAGGCTGTAAAATGCATTCAAGACAAACAAAAAATAGCCACCACCCTACCAATGATAACTAATTTTGATTTGTTGCATTTTTTAGTCTCTTTCTTAAAGATGAATTTTACAAAATAATTCTGAATCTTCATTTGGAACCTTACATGTTTTGTTTATTCATGTTGACTTAAAGGGATAGCACAACAGTGAGGAGAAAAGAAGAAAATAATGGATGGAGTGATATCAGATTAATAAGCCACATGCTCACTGAACACTCCAACACATAAAAGCAGGCAATCAGTTTATAAAGTTTAAAGCAAGAAGAGGATAGGTGACATGTTTGCCTCTTTCTTACTCTTGTGGACAGTAACTTCCTGAAAGTATTTTTCTCTGGCAGACCATCAGGCCATCGAGAGATAGAATGAATTAAAATTTTAACTCTAATGCAAAATAATAAAGTAGACAGTGGAAACTTTTAGAATATAGCCAATACAAGGAAACTGCTGAGTGACTGTCATCTGATTTCCTGAGTCAGTTTGCTCATGAAGAAAGAGACAAGCACTCAAGGGGTGGGGGGAGCTTTGTACCAACACTCATAGGCTCCTGGCATTGGTTCTATCAGGAGTTTGGAACGGTAAGCCACAGCGTGAATAGTGCTCTTAATTTCAGATGTGATCCTCTTTGGTGAGAACTCTCAAGTGAACGGCTGAAGAATCCCAACCTGCTGCCCTAGTAGTTGTACAATTCTGTTTGCTAGATTGTAGAACACTGTTAGGGTGGGTAGGTGTTTTCTTGAGTTTCTCCAAGGAAAATTCTCACATTACAAATCACAGGTTTTACCAGTGTTCACAATGAAACCTTACTATCTTGTGTAGCTCCATACAACCTATCTTCCACACTCACCTCAATTCCTAAAGCCTGCCCTTGCTCCTGCCCCTGGGAATCTGTGGCACACCCCTTTCTCTACATTCTTTGCTAAAACATAGGTCTTTCCTGAGGATATAGCCTCTCTTGTCCATTTGACAGCTGTTTGTTCTAATCTCTCTCTTGTTGGCTCTGCAGGGGACATAGGTACCCCCCTTCTCTTGCAGACAATGGTCCCTACTTTCTAAAATGGCTGTGGATAATTCATGTCATTTGACATCAAATCTCGCACTCTTGCTACCACCACCTACAGACTTTCCTGGGTTACTAGAAATATTAGAATCTGGTTGTGACTTCAACACAACATGTTGATGATGATTTCAATAACCTTACTGGAAGAACCTTCTAACTCCTTGTTCCCTGACCTGCCTTCCTCCTATGGTCTTGGCATGGTTAACCTGTCATGGTTAATATTGTTAACTTGACAAGACCTAGAATTATCTTGAAGACAACCTTTGATTATATCTGAGGGAGTTTCTAGTTGGGTTAACTGAGCTGGACAGACTCACCCTAAACATGGGTGCTAACTAGTCTACAGACTGGGATCCTAGATTGAATAAAAAGAAAAAAGCAAGCTGAGCTGAGCTGAGTATTCATCTCTCTCTGCTTCCTGACTGTGGACACAATGTGACATGCTACCTTATGCTCTTGTACCTGTGCCTTCTCGGTCATGATGGACTGTACCTTCAAGCTGTGAGCCAAAATAAACTACTCCTTCCCTAATTTGCTTCTTTCAGGTATTTTGTCACAATAACAAGAAAAGTAATTGACACATTCCTTTCCTACATGAGCCACCAGCAGACATGCTTCATGCCACACTTCTGCCAGCAGTCTCCATCTCAAACATTTTCTGGATCACCTCCACTCCCTCCTGGTTCTCTATGGACTCCATCAACTCTGACATCACCATACTTCCCCTCTGATGAGCTTGCTCATGTTCTTACCCTGCTGAGACCCCATGGTCTGTCTACTCTAATCACCCATAGCATAGACCCTCAACTTCTGTTTTTCTTTGTCAGATTCACCTGGCTGAACTGAACCAATGTCTAGATCCAGTGCCTTCCTGCACCACACCTGCACTGCACACCTGACAATTGTGCTGACTAGTCACCTTGGCAGTGCCCAGGGTGTCAACCAATTCCCTATGTCACTCAGCCTGCTGTATTTAATATCTTTTCCTGTTCTCAGTTGCAGCAGAGACTCTCCACACATTCCCACATAATCCATATCTTCCACCTGCAAGTGTCTTCCCCTAAATTTGACCCCCTGCTCCATTACCAGTGATTAATTATCTTAATGGTTGGATCTGACTTTTGTGGGGCTTTAAGCTGAGAAAATTCAGTAATAATAAGATAATAGGCAAAAAAGATTTTAAAAATTTCACTTTTGACTTTAATCTTTTTTGTATAATTTTCCTTGAATTTTTGTGTATTTCATACAAAACATCTCAGTTATCTTTATACCACCTCCTCTATCCACACCCTTCTATAGCCCCCCCACTGGATTACATGCATTCTACCATTTATGTTAAGGCCTATCATTCAAGTTAATGTATCCATATGTCCTTCTATGCAAGTTCATCCACTGGGATCTAGTTAGCCTATTTAGAGTCACTCCCTTAAAGAATATCAACTCTCCTTCACCCAGTAGCAATCAGCTGCCAATAGTTCTTTGGCTGAGGTTGGGGCCTACTGCCAATTTCCCCAGTTCTATGCTGGATTTTTGTCTGCTTGAGTTTGCATGGATCTTGTGCATGCTGACACTATTGCTGTAGGTTCATATGAGAAAGGTCTCAGGAGCTTGTAGGAGTCTCTTTTCATATGGTCATGCACCTTTTCCCCTGGCCCTTAGAATCTTTCTGCCTCCTCTTTTGCAATGGCCCCTGAGCCTTGGGTGGGTGCAGTTTAATATAGAGTGCTGTTCAGAAACCCACACTCTGCAGACTCTTATTCTCTATGCTTTGGCCATTTGTGACCTTTTGTGTTCATGGCCCTCTGTTGCATTGAGGGAGTTTTGTTGATGAGAGTTGAAAAATGCTTTAGTATTCTCTCTACCCTTTGTTCCACTATGGTCCGTGAACCTTAGGTATAGAGGTTCCATTGTTGATGTGTCACGTCGGGTTGGGCATCTCACAGACACTTATTCTCTGTGTGTGACCAGTTGTGGAACTCTGTAATAGTCTCCATCTGTTGCAAAAGAAAGGTGTTTGAAGAGTGGTGACTGCATACTTGTCTGTAAATATAAGGATCCATATTTAGCATACAGTAAGAAATGTCATTTGTCTGGGGGTGTGACAGCATTAGGGTCTTCTCTAAGATCTATGACCTCCCTATCCATGTGTATTTAGCTATGTTAATGGTACTACACATGAGTTCCCTTCCATTGAGTGGGCTTTGAGTCCAATTAGGTAGCTCTTGCTTACCCCCAAGATAAAAGTGCTACTACTGTACCAGTATCGTTTGCTGTGCCAATCTTGTGGTTATTAGGCATTAAAGCTGGGGTTGAACCATTGACACTGTTTCTTATTATATAAACTTCAGCTATACACATGGATTCATGTAGAGATATTGCATGTGTAATTTTTCAGTAGGCTTTGAACTAATACATTTCTCTCTGGTTTTTCATATCAGCTAAGCATTATTTATCTCTCTCCCCTCTCTCTCTCCCTGTCTAATCCTCCCTCCATGCCCTCCCCATTTAAAGTACCCACATTTTCCCCCATTTCACCCATGATAATACCTGTCTTGTATGGTTCCCCCCATTCTTCCCCTTTATCCTCATGGTTCCTTGTATAACCCTCCCTTTTCCTCTCCCAGTCAAATATACCCAGTTAATCTATTTCCCCCTTGTTAATATCTGTCTTCTACTGTTCCTTTCTCTCAGGTTCCTTCTTGCCCCTTACTTCCATGGTTCTTTTCCATTTTCCTGGCTCCTGCAGTTACATCAGGATATAAATTCACAAAGTTTTTGTTTGTTTGTTTGTTTGTTTGTTTGTTTGTTTGTTTTTTGCCTTTTTGAGACAGGGTCTCCCTGTAGCCCCAGCTGGCCTGAACTTGCTATGTAGACCAGGCTGGCCTTGAACTCATAGAGAGATCCACCTGTCTCTGCCTCCCAAGTACTGGAATTAAAGGCTTGTGCCCAGCTACCTAAGAGCATTTTTAAAAATTTATTTATTGTATTTTATTTTATGTGTATACGTATATTGCCTGCATGTAGGTAAGTGCACCCATGTTGTTCAATGCCCGTGGAGGACAGAACAGGCTATCAGATCCCCTGGAATTGGAGTTACGGACAGTTGCTAGCTGCCACGTGGGTGCTGGGATTCGAACCTGGGTCTTCTGCAAGAACATCCAGTGTTCTTAACTGCTGAGCCATAAGAGTATTTTTAACATACAAAAATGTCACAACATATTACAAATTTTTAAATTTGTGTGTGTGTGTGTGTGTCTGTGTCTGTGTCTGTGTGTATGCCCACATGCATGTGTATGTGAGTGCCCTCATACCAAAAGAGGATGTTGAATTATCTGAAGTTGGATGTAGAGGCAGTTGTGAGCCACTTGATGTAGGTGCTGGAAACCAAACATCTGAAAGAGTAGAAAGCTCTCAACTCCTGAGCCACCTCTCAAACCCCCATATTACAATTTTTTTATAAAGTATAATACCATACAGATAAAATGGGTCAGAGAAGGACCGAGAACGGTATCAAGAGAAATGATATCCACAACTGTGCAGGTAAGAAAGGCCTGGATTAGTCAAGCACTCCTCTGGATATCTCCAGGGAGGGTTAGCTCAGGAGGGTTCTGACCTTAATCCCTTGATGGAATAATACTACAATGGTATTATTGGAAGGGGTGGAAGGTAGAAGCTGGGGCCCCATTGGAGAAGGCAGGTGTGTCCCTGTGGGCTATGCCTTACCCTGGTTTCTTTCTGTATTCCCCTCTCTCTGCTTCTTGTCTGTTAAGTGAAGGACAGCCTCTGCCATTCACTACCAATACCATGTTGTTCTGCCTAAACACATAGGGCCAGGTCACCACAGACTGAACCCCCCCCCAATCTATGAATCAAATCCTTCCTCTTAAGTTGTTTATGTCAGATATTTTGTCACAATAACACAACAGCCATCACTCATGAAGGCTAACAGTAACATCACCACAGCATCCCTATATTAGTTACTTTTGTTCTTGCTGCAGCAAAATACCTGACAAAGACAACTTTTAAGGGAGGAAGGGTTTATTTCAGTTCACAATTGGAGGGTACAGTCCATTAGGGCAGGGAAATTAGGAGCTGCAGGCAATTGACCACATTGCATTTGTAGTCAGGAAGCAGAGACAGATGAATGCTGGTGCTTAACTTGATTTCTCCTTTTTTATTCAGTCCAGGATCCCAGTCCATGGAATGGTGCCACCCACATCTAGGATAGGGCTTTCAAATCAATTAACCCAATCTAGAAACTCCCTCAAAGACATGCCCAGAAATTTGTGTCCTGGGCGATTCTAGATCCTGTCAAACTGACAAGCATCACAATCCCTAATAGTCCTCTTCTCAATGCTAAGTGTCTAGAGGATGAGTGGATCAACTCAAATGTCTGCTTAAGAAGTCAGAGAATTCCAAGTGGTGAGATAAGGGAGGTTATCACTCAAATTTTTATGTATTTTCCAAGTTCTTTTTAATGAACACATTCATTTTATAATTATAAAAGAAAAACTTTGTAGTCCAGGATGGCTTCAGACTCATTACAAACATCAGGCTGGCCTCAAACTCACAGTAATCCTCCTGCTTCAGCCTTCCGAGTGTTAGAATTACAGGTATGAGCCAACATACCAAACAAGAAGAATAACTTTTAATATTAAAAAATTATTATGTATATGTGTGTGTCTGTGTGTGAGTATGCACACATGAGTGCAAGTGTTCTCTGAGGCCAGAAGAGGGCATCAGATCCCCTGGAGCCTGAGTTACAGGTGGTTGTGAGCTGCCTGATGAGTGCTGGGAACCAAAATCAGGTCCTTGAAGAAGCAGTAAACAAGCTTAAATACAGCCACCTCTCCAACCACAAGAAAAACAAATTTTAAAACCATATGATGTGCAAAACATTGTGAGATTCCTATGACAGACAATGGAATTGAAGTCATGAAAGACTGGACTGCTGAAGTAATCATTCCAGTATGCTGATGCTGTGGAAAAAGATGAAAGAGCATTTAAATTGCAGCTTTGATGGGGAGAGTGGTGAGGAATGGAAATATAATTCCTATTTTTCCTTCTACATAAAACCACATGACAAGTCGAGAAGCCAGACTCTCTAAGTCAGTGATTCAGAGTCTCGGGGTCTTGAGTGATTCCAGAACAAAGCCCTTAAGGTGCGTTTATGGGAAGGATTTAGGCAAGCAATATAAACCACAGACCAAAGACTACAGAAATACCCACGTCTCTGAGACAAAACTGAGAAGGAAATATTTCAGTCATATGCTCTAGTCCCTCCATGTTGCAAGATAGGAGTGTGAGCATCCTTAAGTATGGGAAGAACCAGTAGCATGGGGCAGGAGTGGGAAAATAGTTGTTACCATAGAGCTTCATCAGAATAACAATTCTCTGAGGCAGAAGATAGAGTATAGGAGCTTGTAAAGCAAGTCCATCCCCTCCCCTACCCCCAGGACTGCTCCTGCAAACACTCCCTCCTTCCTTCTTCCCACCCCATGGCATTTTTGAGTAACTCTCATCCTTTTCATACTTTTTTTATTTTCTCACTTTTATAAAATGTTATTTAGTCATTTTTAAAGTGATTAAAATTCTCATGCTAGTGCTGAAATGCCTGATGCATATAATAAAAGAATATGAGCTTAGAGTTTTTTTCTTTCCCAGTTCAGACCTGCCCTGGGGCAGGGGCTGATAGATGTATTCTATGCCTCTTCTTACCTAGCCCACCTTGCCTCCTTGCATCTGACCCTCCTGTCACCTGCCATTAAAGTGTGAACTAAAGTGAAGCCTATTCCTAATGAAATTCCAAATCAAACTAGCCTGCTTTCCAAAATAGTCCCAAGGAAGAAAGACTTTCTCACTGAATGTCCCCAGAGATTTGTACTGGGGAGAGGCAGAAAGTTCAAGGAGGAGGGTCTGTGTCAGCAGCTGAGACCTGCTTTGCCAAATTCTTCACTGAGAATTCCCAGTATGGTTCTGCAGTGCTTGGATCCCTTAACTTGGGGAACCTACCACTTCTCTCTTCTGTCCATCTTGCTTAGTGATGTATTCTTGTCTTCAAAGGCTAGGGATTGGGTTGGACTGGCCACCCAGTCTGGCTCATTCTTGGGGGCAGAACTCTGTGTAGGCATGAGCCTGGACTTGTCTAAAGCCAATTCTTTGGCTTGTGGAAGACAGTTCCAGTAACTCACTAACTCCACCGCTGAAGTTTCAGTTACTGGGTAGAAGAGCAGGGAGGCTTGTGCAAGCAGTGGGCTGGAAAGGTGGGGTTAGGACTGTCTAGGCAGCCTCTCTCACAAATGTAGTTCCCAAGGGGCAGGCCTTTCTCTGCCACAAAAACCCTGTTTTAATGAAACCTCTCCCTTCAGTGACTTTGCACCTAGCCTCTGATACATTGTCTGCACATCCCTTTCATATCTACAAACCCACTGGCTAGTGTTAGGAGTAGAGTGGCAGAAGGCAGACAGAGCAGTGGCAAAGTCTGTAGGGATAAGCCCATCAAAAGCCTTCCTTACTGAGTACAGTGGGGAATGGGCTCCATGGAAGTGGAAGGCTACTAAAGAATTTAAGGAAACAAGTGATGTGAGCTATCAAACTGGTGGAGAAATGCTTTGTGTGCTGAGGGGAGAGGAGCTGGGAGACTAGGCATTCCTTTGGGGGAGTTTCCCATGTCTTTAAATAATAGGGGAATGAACAAACACAGTTACAGTCAGTTGATGGTCTAGGTAGACAAGACAGGGGAAGGGAGATACATGAGGTAACTTCTAACTTCCCAGAGGACCAGGAGGGAGCCAGGTTCCCTGAGAGTAGGTATGTGATCAGTCATATTTCATGGGAAGGGGGATGAGCCTGACATTGGATAAAACTCTGGAACTGTGAACTAATTAAGGGAAGTAGAACCTGAGGAGCAGCAGGAATGGGAGGAAATCTAGGCAGTAGAGTCACAAGGGCCAATGAAGGAAGCATTGCCAGGAGGGCATTGCTAATGGTATGCAGCAGAGATTGGCAGAAAGCTGTCCATGACATTCAGTGACCTGGCAAGGTGGGGAGAAGGAGTCCTGGGGGAGATGGTGGGACATTGGAGGACTGGAGGATGAGGAGGACAGAAGGAAGGCTAGGGAGGTCAGGGAAGGCAGTGCACACTGAGGATGACCAAGAGTGTAAGTCACAGGAACCAGAAGGAATGGAGCTGCCTTCATTTGCAACGAATGGGCAGTGTTTCCCAATGTAATTGTGGTTTATTTCTCTGAATATGACTGTTTATAATGCTAGATAGGCGTTATAAATTCACTTTAATAAGAGGAGTGACAGGGAAAAGTATTGCCTGGGGCATTTTTGAAAAATTCACTCATTTAGCTGGGTGTAGTGGAACAAGTCTATAATCCCAGCAATTAGGAAGATGGAGACAGGAGCATCAGGAGCTCAAGGTCATCCTTGGCTACATAGTGAGTTTGAGGCCTGCGTGGGCTACATGACGCTATCTCAAAAAACAAAACAAAATAAAACAAAAACCCTGAATCCAACACAAACAAACAAACAAACAAAAACAAACAAACAAACAAACAAACAAACTCCATTTATTTAAAGAAGGCGCAGAGGGCCGCAAGGCAAGCCCATTCACCCTAACCAAGCCCCTTCAGCACTTGCCACTCTCACGTCACGCCTCCTGAGAGGCGTGGCCACGAAGCCCCGCCCAGCGCGCGTCCACGTGATCTGTCGGTTCCTGGGCCAAAGGAAAATGGCAGCCGGGTGTGGTGGTGAGGGTGACGCTCCGAAAGCGGCGCTGTCGGTGCGTCCTGCCCTCTGACAGGGTCTGAAGTGGGCCAGTTCTGCCGAGCCAAGGGCGCGGTCCTTGGCCTTGACACGGTCAGTGCGACGGCGGGGTTCTGCGGGGCGGCGGACTGAGGAGGGGCCGAGGAGGCTGAGGAGAGGACCTGAGCCTGGGGGAGAGTCGTGGGCGGGCCTGTGAGGAGCGGTGATAGGTGAGGAGAGGACGGACGCCCGCGTCGGGGTGTCGGGGTGTCGGGGATCGGGACCCGGCGCGCTAGCCTGTGTGGAAGGGCCGGGAAGCTGAGGGGCGGGCGCTGCGAGGGCGGGGGATGCGAGGGCCGGTGCGGAGAGTCGGGGCCGAGGCCGCGGGCTGGACGCGGTGGCGGCGCCAGCGCGGGAGAAAGGGCCTGGAGGGGAGGTGGGCGCGGTCGGAGCGCGGACCTCTGGGCACTCGGCCCAGCGTTCCCGGAGTCGCCTGCTGAGGGGCTCTGGAGGCCTTCGCCCTGACGTCTCTGTTGCGTAGTCCGCGTCAGGCGAAGCCGCGGCCGGAGAGGGTTCCTCCGGGACAGTTGTTCTCTTGGCTGGCACACCCACCACTCGACAATCCGTGGAGCAGGTGCGGCGGAGGCCGACGCTCCGCGTTTCTTTTCCTGGCCTTGCGTGGGGGAGGAGTTATTGTTTTCTCCCTGGCTTTGCTGTTGGACTCCATTGCTCCATTGTCCTGTGCAGACCTTTAACCGCCTTGTAAAATCCTGACGGACCCTTGCTGAGAACGCGCCTATGTTTTTGTTGTCAGCCAGCAGTGTTAGAAGCTATATATGTTTTTAAGGTATTTTTCTTGATATGTAGAAAGGTTTAAGTCAAAGACGATTATTTTCTGCTCCCTAGAGGTGCTTGTTAAACATGCAGCTTTTTTTGGCTTTCAGAGATTCTCATTTATTTGACCTGGGGTGTGGCTCAGGAAGGACTTCTTGGGGGTGATTCTCATGTTAGTCCCTGCTCACATATTGACAACATCGAAAAGCAGACATCTGCATTAAAGGAAAAAGGTACCTGCTTTTTCTTAAAAGGGCAGTTGGGTGTGCAGAGCCAAGGCTGAAAAATGCTGTGGCAAGGTGTGTTCTTTGTTCTCTAGCTTTAGCTAGGATGGACGATTATATCAGTATCATTTTGGGGTGCTTAATAAAATCTCAGTGTCTGGGCCCCACCACAGATCTACCAAAATGGGATTCTTTGGAGGAGACAGTATGCCCTATTTGAGAAGCTTTGCAAATAATTTTGATGCACACAGGTTTGAATATCCTTTTTTTTTGGTCTTTTCGAGACAGGGTCTCCCTGTAGCCCCAGCTGCCCTGGAACTCACTATGTAGACCAGGCTGGCCTTGAGCTCACAGAGATCCGCTTGCCTCTGAATATCCTTTTAAACACTCTGGATGATTTGCAAGCTTCTCATTGGAATCTCATGATTTCCACATTTTTCATTTCTCTAATCCAGCATTTTGAGAGGACTTACACATTCAGCCTGTTCAGAGCATCCCCACAGCCCCAGTCAATACCCAGGCTGGGTAATGGGGAGGGCCGGTGGGGAGGGCCAGGAACATGTAAAAAAAAAGTCCCTGCTGCCTTTCTTCCTCCTAGCATATCCATGGCAACTCTAACTTCCAGTCACATGCATGTGGCATCTAGTCATCTTTGGCCTATTTTTTTTGTTTTTTCCCTTTTCCAGTCAGTCACATGGTTTATTTTTTCCATCTAGAATATCTCCTCTGGGTATTTTGCTCAAATTTGGGGGGTTTATGTGGTTGAAGTTAATGTTTTCCTTTGTTTTTTTCCCATTCTTACTGCCTGGTCCCTGACTTGTATCTAGAGTTCTGATTCTTTGTTTTTCTAGTCTGGGTTGTGCATACACTGCCAGGAGATTAAATTTTCTACACTCCTCAAGGAGCATGCCATCCCCTATTCTAGCCTTTGCTCAAGAATGTCAGTTTCTTCACTGTATGAACTCCTGTTTTAGGGCTGTTTAGAAGGCATGAATAGAGAACCTCAAGGAAAAGGAGAGACCTATAGGGCTGAATTAGAGGTCAGGATTCTGGATAGCTCTATGTTCTGTATCTTTCTTAGGGGCCATATTGATTCTCTTATTTAGGAAGAGGCTTTCTGTGTTCATCTGTTGAGTTCTCTCTCTTGTAACTAACTGACTGCTTCTAAACTGTTGTTTTACACATGGCCCGTAATGACTTACACACTTTTTAACAGATTTGTTATTTTTCATTTTGTATATGCATGTATGTCTGTGTGTGGGTATATACATATGAGTACAGGCACCCTCAGAGGTTCAGAAGAGGGAGCTAGAATTACAGGTGGTTGTGAGCTGTCTGACATGGGTTCTGGGAACTGAACTTGGGTCCTCTGGAAGAGCAGTAATTGCACTTAACTTCTGAGCCATCTCTCCAGTCCTCTAGTCGCTGGTTTTAAATTTTAATTCAGGACTGGCCCACTTACCTTTTTGAATATCGGATGCATGGATTATTTACATAACCTTGATTATGATTGATGGAGGTGGGTGCTGTCTCCAGACAAAGTCCTTCAGAAGAGTCATCCTCCATATATCTATGCAGTTACTCAATTTGACACCTCTCTTGAGATTCTGCTTGTTCTAGGCCTGTAATAGATTCTGGAGGCATAACAAAGGAGAGACTGTCTTTAAGCTTTAAGAGATACAGATATAAACCACTGTGGACTTTCTAGTGGTAGGTCTCACTTGTATGCAGGATGTATTTTGGCTTACTGGGAGTATAAATAATGGCATTCCAGGTAGATGAGCTTGGGTAAGCACATGATTCTACAAATACTGGGTTTTGCTGTCTGCCAGGTACTTCTCCAACTGTGAAAGAGAGATTGAGTAGTGAGCAGAGTTCTCATTCTTACTGATCAATCTCTTGTTTGGAATAGGGAGAGTAGATGAAATAAGTAAATGGTATGTTGAATCATGCTAAGTGCTATCTAGAATAAAGTAGGACTGTGTATGGAATAGGGAATGATAGTAGTGGGAGGTGATGGCTTTTTTATATTTAGTTTCAGGGGATGCTCTGATCAGGTGACATTTGTGCAGAAATTGTAGATGGCCAGCAGAGTGAAGTAGAGGATGATAGGAGATGAGCTCAGGGAAGTGGACATGGGGTGGAGTAGGTCAAGCAGAGCCTTGTAGGCCGTGACCAAGGACTTGGTATTTCATTTTGAGCGAAAAGACAGCTGAGGTGGGGGAATGTTGAGCACAGAATGACCATGAGAAGACTAAATTTAGAAGGATCACTCTGGTTTCTCTGAGGACGCACCAAAGATTGCTACCCAGGCCTAGGAAAATTAGTACCAGAACAGAGACGGCCCTTCATATAGCATGAGCATGTTTCTCTCAGTACAGGTTTTGGAAACATTTGATAACTGTCTGTCATTGCACTATGTAAAATTGTCACAATTTAATATGCCTAGGTTTTTTGTTTTTTTTAACCAGTTCTCACTATGTACTTACTCTAACCTGGTCTGGAACTCGATATGTTGACCAGGCTGGCCTTGAACTCACAGAGATTTGCCTGCCTCTGCCTCCTGAGTTTTGGGATTAGAGCTGTATACCACCATGCCTGGCAATGTAGTTTTTTTTTAAGATTTATTAAGTTATTTATGTTTATGTGTCTGAGTTTATATTCACCATGTGCATGCAGGTGCCTTTGGAGGCCAGAGGGTAACAGATCCCCTGGAAACTGGAATTACAGGCAGTTACGAACCACCTGCAAGAGTAGTAAGCGCTCTTAACCACTGAGCCATCTCTCTAGCCCCTACTCGTAAGTTTTTTGTTCTTGTGAATAAAGTTATGTGATACTTAAAAATCATTGTCCATGTTTTTTTCTGGTTTTAGAATTGGTTCCTAAGGGTGAAGCTATTGGATCAAATTCCTTTAAAAAGTAAGGCATATTTATGTATATTTAATTTACATGTTATAAAATTCACCCCTTTTAGGGTATGGTTTTGAATTTTGACATAGGTTAACTACGAGTATAATCAAAGTGGAGAATATCCATCAACTCTCCAATTCTCTTGCACTCTTTTATAGTCATCTCATCTTTTATCTTAGGCCCTGGCAATACCTGATGTGTTTCTGTCCTGTTCTGTCCCTGTAGTTTTCTGGTTCCAGAGGGTCATATTTGCATGGAATCATACAGTGCAATACCTTCTGCCCACTGGCCCCAAAGATAGATTTTCTTCCCACATGGAAAACATTCACCCTATCCTAAGGACCCCAAAAGTCTCAAGTCATTACAACATCAATTCATAGCAAACTCTCATTTAAGTCTTATCAGCTCAAAAGTTCTGAATGCCATCTTCTAAATCCTGTGTGAGGGAGGGAGGCACTGGCATAGTCAACCCAGAAATGTAATTCCTTTCTATTTGGAACCTGTGTGACCCGAGTCACCAACTAGACGTAATGGCACATATTTAGTCCTGTCATTGGGTGGCAGAAGCAGGAGGATCTGCAGTTTGAGTTCAGCCTGAAATATATAGTAAGACCCTGTCTCAAAAATAGAAACAAAAACTAAATAAACCAACTAGCCAACCAAAAACCAACCAAACAAACAAAATAAACAAAGAATCTGCTCCAAAATAGATTGGAAGAAGCAACTATATTCTTTTAGCAGAGGTGAAGTTTTTATTTTGATAAACTACAATCTCTCAGATTTCTCCTTTTTTTTTAAATAGACCATACTTTTAGTATCAAAGGAGTCTTTCTAAATCCAAGGTTATAAAGATAGTATGTTTTCTTGTAGAAGTTTTGTGCTTTAGGTATTAAATTTAGGTTAGTTTTGAGTTAGAATCTGTATATTGTACAAAGTAAGGATTGACATTTATTGTTTGCATTTGGATATCTCATTGAATAGGTTATAATTTCTGCCTAAAATATTTTTAAAGGTGGGCATGGTAATTTATACCTTTAATCGTAGTGCTTGGAAGACAGGCAGGTGGATCTCTGAGTTTGAGGCTAGTCAGGGTTATACAGTGAGATCCTGCCTCAAAATATTTTCGCTGTTTTTTTCTTCTAGACAGGGTCTCACTGTGTAAACGTGGGTGACCTGGAACTCACTATATAGACCAGGCTAGCTTCAAACTCACAGAGATCCCTGCCTTGGCCTTCCAAGTGCTGGGATTAAAAATTTTTTTTAAAGATTTTTTTATGGGAGTTGGAGAGATGGCTCGGCAGTTAAGTGCAGTGACTGCTCTTGCAGAGGGCCCAGGTTTGGTTCCTAGCACCTACATGTTGGTTAACAACTATCCTTCATTTCAATTATAGGGGATCTGAAACCCCCTTCTGGCCTCTTCAGGCATTGCTTTCATGGGTGTTTCTTACATACATGCAGGCAAAACACTCGTACACATAAGATTAAAAAAAAAATTAAAGTTCTTCTATTTATTCTTTGACAATTTCATGCATGTATGCAATGTATCTGGATCATACCCACCTCTAATTTCCCTCTCCCACTTCCTCTAGATGCCTTCCAAATTTCTACTTTTTTAGAACTTACCTTCTAATTATGGACTGTAAGCAAACAATATAGTTTCCTAATGGTAGAAAGTGGTGGTGAACAATAAAGCAGACCAAGTTGGCAGGAGTGCAATGCTGTGTTGACCGATGTAAGGTTATTATGTCCCATGTCAGGCTACATTTTCTAATAGTATGATCTGCAGGAAGTGAGGGACAAGCTATGTGCATGTCTGTTGAAGAGAAATTTAGTGGACAGAAGCAGAGCATTGATACCTGAGTGGGATGGTACATGATCGTACAGTAAAAGAACAGAGGGAGATTTGTAGAAGTAGTCCAAAGTGTTACAGTAGTGAGAAGCCACATCACTTACAGACCTCTGCTGAGATTAAAAAAACAAAACAAAACAAAACTTGATTTTTCTGTTCTTCAGAAAGCCATTGGGGAACTTTGAACAAAAGAGGATGCAGTTAGACTCAGTATGGCTCCCAGTGTATACTTCAGTAACAGTGACAGTCATCTGCATGCTAGTCAAAGATGCAGATTCAGGGATCCCATCCAGACCCAGTGAGTCAGAATCTGAGAGGAAGACCAGGGATCTATGTTCTAAACTCTCCCAGTGATTCTGATGCATGCCCAAGTGTTTCTTTGTATTTTTGATAAATACTAACTATATATATTTATTGGTTATAGTCTCATGTTTCCATGCATGTATACATTATGGAATGATCGAATCAGGGTAAATAACGTGTTTATCACTTCTCATCCCTATTATTTCTTTGTGGTGAGAACATTTAAAATCTTACTTAGAGATTTTGAAAAAATGCAATGTTACTAATAGATCATAGATATAGGTTACCAGAACCTATTATCCTTATTTACCTAAAACTTTGTACTCTTGACCAGCACCCCATTTCCTTCCACACTATACTCCTGCAGTCTCTGCTAGTTTTTTTAAGAAGATAACTGTGAATGCATTGTAGACAGGGTAGGGAAGGCAGAGTAGAAGCAGGGAGACCAGTTAGGAAGCTATGAGATCAGCTGAGAAGTCACGATGGCTTCCACTGGACCAGTCAGTGATAGAAGCAGTGAGCAATAGATGTGTGTATTAGTCAGGGTTCTGAGGAGGAATAGAACTGACTATGTATATGTATATATATATATATATATATATATATATATAATGAATTTACTAATCAGCTTTACTTCAAAATGATAACAACAGCTAAATCACACCTGAGAGGCTGGGAACTTGGCAGTTATGCATTCCTTGAGGCTGAGTGCCTAGGCAGTTGAAAGAGTCCCACTGTGGCTGTCTCACACTGGAGAGGCTGGGACCCCAGTGGGGAGGCGGTCCATAGGGCTGGGTGTCTCAGCAATCCCAATTTGATACCGAAAACCCTGAGGGTTCCTGGAGAGTCACTGTTCCTCAGTAAATGATAGAAGCCTAGAAATACTGGCTCTGAAGTCAGCTTTGGGAGCAGCAGCAGCAGCAGCAACAACAAGGTAAATCAACTCAGAGGTGAGAGGGAAGGCCAAAAAAGGCAAAGGCAGATAATCTTCTTCTGCCATGCCCCTTTTTATCTGGGCTGCTACTAGAAGGTACTGCCCATATATCGATCTTCCCATATCAATTAAAGCAATCGGGACAACTCTTCAATTGAGGTCTCCTACTCAGGCAAGTCTAATTTGTGGCAGTTTGCCATTAAAAGCAACTGTCACGATATGGAATACATTTTGTAGATAGAGCTAGAAGCTCTTGCTTGTAAATTCAACATAGAAGAAGGGCTAAATTATGGGTAATCCCAAGGTTCTGGGCTCTGAAAGGATGGAGCTGGAGCTACCGTGTGTGTATGATCATGATGGAGACAGTGATAGGAGCAGAGGAACACTTCTTTGTATTTGGGCTGATGATGATCAAGGCATGGGGATAGATCTTGTTTGGATTTGGGGTGAATTGAGTTTGAGATGAGTCCAGAGTCTGGGAAAGGTCATCTTGTCAGCATTTTGACAGTGGAGGTATGGGAGCTTGTTTTTATGTCTACCACTGGAAGTGCCTTTGTACACACTTAAGGTTAAAACTGAAATATGTCTAATCAATTTTTAGTTTATTTCTAACCAGAAATATATACATTTTGTCTGATTTATTTTTAACAGGTGAAATAAAGTTATCTGTAGAGTCCTGTGAAGATGTCAGTTCTGATATCACAGAGTGTAATAAATTATGTGGAAGAAGAAAATATTCCTGCTTTGAAAGCTCTTCTTGAAAAATGCAAAGATGTAGATGAAAGAAATGAGGTAAGGCTGAATCTAAAAATCTCACAAGCATTTGCTGACTGCTTACTCTGCACAGTGCTGTGCTAAGGATGAAGGTAGGTGAGAGATAGGGGGTTTTCTTATACCAAAGTGGACTGTGTTTATGATGCTACTTCTTGTTAAAAGTATTTCAGATTCTGTGTTTTAGAGGTACTTTTTAGCTTACATATATAATTGAATATTGAATTTAGGTTTATGATTGGCCTTTTTTCTCTGATAAAGAAATAAGCATTCAAGAAGTTTGATCCTAAAAACCAAAGTGCTTCTAGGAAGTGTTATAGAGGATTTAAGACCCTGTCTTCCTAAAAATAAATTCACCAGACAAAATTAGGAACTAAATACATTTTCAGTGAAGCCTTAAATCTTCCTGGGTTGTTCATTTGATTCACCTTGGGATTTAGATGCCATAGACTTTAGAGAGTGCTAAATAAGTTATGTGCTATTGCTTAATAAACATTAAGCAGTAAGCATTAATTTACAGTAGTTTTTCTGTTAAATTGTATGAGTAAAAAAGTTGTCCTTATTTCATCATGAGTAGTCAAAGTGAAGATTATTTGGCATGACTAATAACCTTTTTAACTAGAAAAGTATGTGTTTATCTTATAAATCTTTTTTTTTTTTTTTTTTGATCTTTTGGAGACAGGGTCTCCCTATGGCCCCAGCTGTCTTGGAACTCACTATGTAGACCAGGCTGGCCTTGAACTCAGAGATCCGCCTGCCTCTCCCTCCCGAGTGCTGGGAGTAAAGGCGTGCACCACCACACCCCGCATAAATCTTTTTTTAAATCCCTGAAATCAGGTCTTGTGCTATACACCTTAATCCCAGCACTTGGAAGGCAGAGGCAGGTGGATCTCTGTGAGATTGAGGCCAGCCTAGTCTACATAATGAGTTTGAGGCTAACTGGGGCTACAGGGAGACCCTGTGTCAAAAAAACAAGAGGAAAAGAAAAAAAGTCCTGTTTCTTAGAACTTTATTTTCAATAAAGCATAATTTTTTGCCAATAGGTAAGATGAGTGAGGTGGATTTTTACACGTGTGTACGTGTGTATATGCATATGTATGCCCATTTTTGTATGTGAATTTGCCTGTTTCTATCTCCAGAGTGCTGTCATATGCACTGCATCATTCCTGGCTTTTAAGTATGAGTTGAGGATCCAAGCTCAGGTTCTCATGCTTGTGTTACAGGCACTTTACCCACTGAGCCATCTCCCTGACCTTGATATGAAAATTTTGTGTTGCAATAATATATCTAGGTTTTTCTATTTTTATGTATATTATGTGTTTTATATATCTAAATCCATTTAATTTGGTAAGCAGCTGTGTAAAGAATGATACCGTATTTTTCTTGATTTTTAGGTAAATGTCTTAGTTTTTTATTCAAGGTATCATCTGGTAGGACCCAAATTTGAAAGCTTCTCTAGTTGATTTTGAACTACAGTCTTTTTATGTTAAGCTACCTTTCTTTGAGTCTTTAGAGTTTGTCAGATGATAAAGCCCATATTTTTAATGTTTTTATGTTGAACAAAATATATTTTGGTTAGTGAACATTGTTATATCCTCTTTGATTATGAGTAGTCAAGAACTCTTGTAAATAAGATACAGTTTGGTTCCCAGCACCCACATGGTAGTTAACAACAGTCTATAACTCCAGTTCCAGGGGATCTGATGCCCTCTTTTGATCTCCAGTGCCTCAGACATTGCACAACATGGGTGCACTTACATACATATAGGCAATACACTCATACACAAAAAATAAAAATAATAAATATTTAAAAAAGAATGTCATGGGGTTGGACAGATGGCTCAGTGGTTAAGACCACTGACTGCTCTTGCAGAGGACCCGGGTTCGATTCCCAGCACCCACAAGGCGGCTACAGGCTGTTCTTAGCTCCAGTTCCAGGGAATCCGAAGTCCGCGGCATTGCATGACACAGGTGCGTTCACATACATGCAGGCAGTACACTTGTACACATAAAAATAAAAATAATAAATATTAAAAAAATAAAAAGAATTTGTGTTTATGTAATTCACTTTTTTTACCTTGTTTAAACCGATATTTATGTTTAACTCTTTATTCGCATTATACTTTTAATACCATTTGTTATATTTTACAAGTTATTATAATTGTTTGTATGTTGTTTCTTTTGGTTTTTTGGTTTTTTGAGGCAGGGTATCCTTGTAGCCCCAAATGGCCTGGAACTTACTATGTAGACCAGGCCGGCCTTGATCTCACAGAAATCTGTGTGCCTCTGCCTCCTGAGTACTGGGATTAAAAGTGTGTGCCACCATGCCTGGCTGTTGTTTCTTTTTTAAAAAATATTTCATTTATTAATTTCTTTTGGTTTTTTGGTTTTTTGAGACAGGGTCTCCCTGTAGCCCCAGCTGGCCTGGAATTCACTATGTAGCCCTGGCTGGCCTTGATCTCACAGAGATCTTCGAGCCTCTGCCTCCTGAGTACTGGGATTAAAGGTGTGTGCCACTATGCCTGGCTGTTGTTTCTTTAAAAAATATTTCTTGTATTATTTTTATTTTATATGTGAGTGTATTGCCTGCATGTGTGTAAGTGTACCTGTGTTGTGCAATGCCCATGGAGATCAGAAGAAGGCATTGAATCTTCTGGAACTGTAGTTGCACATGACTGGGAATTGAACCCATGTCCTCTGCAGTAGCAGTCAGTGCTCTTAACTGCTGAGCCATCTCTCCAGCCCATGCTTGTTTGTATGGTGTTTCTAATAGCTATTTAAAATTCCTTGAGACTTTGCTTGCATATTCATTTGTTCAACAAATATTTGAGTACCTGGGTAGTAGTCACTGATCCTTACATTCCATGTATAACACTAAATGTGTGAACAAAATAGACATGTTTACCCTTATGGAGTTTAGAAAATTTACAGAGCACACATTAACAACTGATAAAAATTCAGATTAAAAATATAATTATGTCAGGCATGGTGGCACATGCCTTTTATCCCAGCCCAAGAGGCAGAGGCAGGCAAATCTCTGTGAGTTCAAGGCTAGCCTGGTCTACATAGTGAGTTCCAGGACAACTGGGGCTACAGAGAGACCCTGTCTCAAAAAGAACAACAAATTATATATATATATATAATTACAAATGAGGATTGATATGGTAAAGAAGAGTTAAAAGAAATCTGTAAGGATAAGGGAACATGCTTGAGGTCGTGTGGGAATGATGCAGGTGAGTTGAGAGGTGAACCTGCCCTTGTCTCTGTCTCCAGGGCTTAAATGTAAAGATTTGAGTTCTTTTCTCAAAGATTGGGAGGAAAATACTGATGAGTTTGAAGCAAAGGGATAATGACAATTTGGCTTTAAAAAAAAAAAAAAATCACAGGGTCTGGGGGAGATAACTCAGTAAAGTACTTGCCTTACAAACATGAGGACCGAGTTTGATCACTAAAACCCATGCAAAAGTGTTGGCAAGATGGCTTAGCAGGTAAAGGCCATCAAGCCTTACAACTTGAGTTCAATCCCAAGGACCCCCAGTTGTCCTTATGCTGTGGCATGTGTATACACAAATATATACATACACAGGAGGATGGAGAGATGGCTCAGCATTAAAGAGCACTTGTTGCTCTTACAGAGGACCCAGGTTTGATTCCTAGGACCCACATCAAGCAGCTCACAACTGCCTGTAATTCCAGCTCCAGGAGATCTGACACCCTCTTCTGGCTCTGGTCACCCACACATATGGTGTGCACATACATATACTCAGACACACACACACACACACACACACACACACACACACAAAATAAGTGATTAAATAAATAAATAAATAATTTTAAAATGTAATTTAAAAAATGCAGAGCATGGTGACACACACTTGTAATCCCAGTATTAGAGAAGCAGAGAAAGAAGGATTTCTAGAACTTGCTGGCCAGCCAGTCTAGCCAAAATTGGTGGGTTCCAAGCCAAAGAGAGACCCTGTCTTCAATGAGGTGGATGGTGTTTTTGAGAATGTCATTTAAGGCTGTCCTCTGACTTCCATGTGCACATTCACCTGCACATGTGTGCACATACACACAAGGACATGCATACATACACAAATACATAAAAGTAAAATCATGGATATTTCTCTCCGTATCAATACACAGTAAGTAGGTACATAAGTATTTGTATAATTGAACTTAGTTTTTGGCATGAATTTTCCTCTTATTCCTTTGTTTATGTTTGTATCTCTAGTACTAGAGGTTTACTGATAGTTTGCTTCACCTGTTGCTTCCTAGCCTATTTCATGTCTTGGCACATACAGAAAATTAAAATGTTTGTGCTGTGCTTGCAGTAGAAGAGGCTTGCTGCTAGAATTGCCCTACCTTAGAATCAGCTGCCCGGGCCTTTTCTGCTGTTTCCAGGGCAAGGGGGTCAGCTCTGCATTTGTTTTTGGAAGGAGAGAAAACACTGATTGATCTAGTCTGGGTGGTAGTTTTATGCATTATGGCTATAAAGGAAGACAAACCACAAATGTATATTGCTATATGTTGCACCTGTTTTGTTTTTGTTATCTTCTAGTCTTATCTTAGATAAAACATATGTATGATTAAAGCCTCATTCTATATCTTATTGTCTGTATCATTGGAGAATTTGGTTACCACAGGTATGGTGAGACTTTGTATATGCTGTGGCAGTTATTTTCCATATCCTAGTGCTATACATGTTTACTGATTCTGAATGAATTCACAGTGCCTAAAACAGATTACCAATGCTATGGGGGGAAAAGTAACATTTCATATGTCTTTGGTATTTTTTGTGCTGGTGATTGAACACAGGGCTTTGCGCATGCTAGGCAAGTGCCTACCACTGGGCTATATATCCAGCCTGTGACTTTTAAATCATTATTAAATCAAACCTAAAGTTTCAAAGCTGTTTGTATATTAAAGAATTGTAGTAAACACATTAAGCACACCTTTGTGTTAGCAGTGCTAATATAGTGATAGCACATTGTCTTGGTAAGTTCCCTGTCCTGTGTGTTCTCTAGTGTGGCCAGACTCCACTGATGATAGCTGCTGAACAAGGCAACCTGGAAATAGTGAAAGAGCTTATTAAGAATGGAGCCAACTGCAATCTGGAAGATCTGGTATGCATAAAATAACTTACTTTTTAGTCTTCCTTCTCATCATTTGTGTCTTTGTTCTTAAGAAGTGATTCAAACATGATTGTTTAAAAATTGTCCTTTTAGATATATGTCACTGTTGCCTAATGTGCTACATCCGTTTTCGTTAGTTTGCTTGCTTATTTTATTTTGGTTTTTAGTAATTCAGGAGAGAATTTTTTTGCTTATAACAGACTATTTCAGCTTCTTATGCATACATGGCACTGGCTGAACAGAGAGCCCATATTCATGCAATAAGTGTCTCTCTAGAATATTCCTCTGTATGAGCCAGGTTGTTAAGTAACTCTCTGTAATTATAACTTGTCATAGGTAGCATTACTCTTGATAATGGCCAGAAAGATGTGGCCTCTTCTGATGCTGCTTCTGAGCGACAATTCACTATTCCAATTTCCTCTGAATTTCCCTGTATTCTTAGAATTGCTTTTGGGACCACACAGCTACATTCTTTTGACTTGAATGACCATTTGAATAAAATTACTCCCGTAAATAAAAGTTAGGGCACTTCTATCCTTTATTTTAAAAGATAAATTATGTATCCTTTGACACATAATTTCTAAACTTCTCACATGTAACAACTCTACTTTAATAGCTTATGTACATGCTCTTGCATCTGAAAATAGACTCTTTGTCATTTCAGTATTAATTGCTAGCTACAGAATCACCCTTGAGGTTTTGGTGGTCAGCTTTTCTCCTTTAAAAAACAGTGTGTGAGTAGAGGTCCAGGGAGAATAAATAGTTGTAAAGTTAGCTTCTTCATTGTTACTCATGATACAAAAAGTAGACGAATAAATTCTTAGAGCTTCCAGATTGTTTTCAGACATTTAGAGTGGCTCACATCATGTCAGTTTGGGATGATCATTTGACATGTAGATTCAGTTTTTTTCCTCACTTTGAAATATTGTTTTTTATTTCAAAACGTCATTTTGAATTTGCATTCAAGGATAACTGGACAGCACTTATATCTGCGTCTAAAGAAGGGCATGTTCACATCGTGGAGGAGCTACTTAAATGTGAGGTTAATTTGGAGCATCGGGACATGGTATGTGCACTTTCTACAGTGTGATACTAATTAACTGAAAGCTTACTAATAATAGCTACAGATGAATTTGTTTCTTTGTATCCCTCTGTACCTCAGCCTGTTCTGGAACTCACTAATTAGTCCAGGCTGTCCTCGAACCTATGGTAATGTCTTCCTGCTTCAACCTCCTGAGTATTGGGGTTATAGGCATTAGTTTCCCCATCAGGCTTAATCTTGAATTTTTATGTATGACATGATATTTTAATGCTTTAAGGACTTGAATATGAACATTAAAATGACTTTCAAGAATGTTTTAAACCCTTATGTTATGGTGACCCTCTTTTTGAATATTTGTAAATTTATTTATAAAAGGTGTTCAGGTCTGCTGTCCATGCACATTGCAAGTTTAACAAGATGTGTTCCTTAGTTGTCCTTAGCTTGCCTCTGCCTCCTGAGTGCTGGGATTAAAGATGTGCACCACCACAACCAGTTACTTAGCTCTTTTTTGAAAAATTTTTTACTTTTTGTGTAGGACTGTTTTCCCTACACTTATGTAAGTACACCATGTGTGTGCCTGATGCTTGCAGAAGCCAGAACAGGGAATCAGATCCCCTGGAACTGTAGTTAAGAATGTGTGTTAGCTACCATGTGGGTGCTGAGAACCAAACCTGGGTCTTTTGTGACAGTAGCCAGTGTTCTTAACTAACTCTTATATGATCGTGACATCTGGTTCAAGCATAAAAGTAAGGAAAGGGATCATATCTGTTTTATTCTGTAGAATCTTTTTTTTTTCTTTGTCTTTTTGAGACAGGGTCTCTCTGTAGCCCTAGTTTGCCCAGAACTAACTTTGTAGACCAGGCTGGCCTTGAACTCACAGAAATCTGCCTGCCTCTGCCTCCCAAGTGCTGGGACTATAGGCATGTGCCACAATACGGCCCGGCTAGAATGTTTAACCTTTTAAGAGGTGAATTTTAATAGAAGGAAGGCAGGAAGGAAGAGACAGAAAGGCAGGCAGGAAGGAAGAAAAGAAGGAAATGATATACCTTGACACTTAAAACATACTTCACTTAGCTAAATTGGGCTTTATGAAATACAGTTTTAAAGTTTCAAAGAAAGTGCAGCATTTTACTATCTTGCTCTTAATAGTATACTGTGCCTTACACAAAAGTTTATATCTATAATCTTGTATTCTCAAAGTATAGGGAGATTCTGTTGTAGTTTGGATGTAAAATGCCCCCAAAAGCTCATGTGTTAAAGTCTTGATCCTCAGCTGTGGCACTACTGAGAAGTGAGGACTTGTGGAAGTTAGGACACTTAGGGTATGCCCTTGAAGGGGATATAGGATCCTAGTCCCTTCTCTCTCTGCTTCCCAGCTACTATGGTTATGAATAGTCAAAATGACTCTGAGAAGCATGAACATTCCCTATTTCAATTTTGTGATAGAATATTTTACAAATTTTGCAGTAATCAATTGCAGACTTAAATTTTATTCATTTCATCTTCTATTGCATATATTTCTCTGAGGATCTTAGGAATTTAAGACTACATATATTACCTTCATAAAATAATGGCATAATGGATATACACAGGGAGAGCTTGGTTGATGGCATTTTTATGCTTGATGATGATACAATTTTATTCACCCCCTTTTTCCCTTTAGGGAGGATGGACAGCTCTCATGTGGGCATGCTATAAAGGCCGGACTGATGTAGTAGAGTTGCTTCTTTCTCATGGTGCCAATCCAAGTGTCACTGGTCTGGTAAGCATTAACAAAAAATTAGTTTGTAATATAAATACGTTTTCCTTAGGGAATGCTTTAGACTATTTATACCTCATAGTGGATATAGAATTTTTAGATCAAAATAAATATAATGTGGAATGTGATTTTTTTAGGATACAATGACAATTATATAAGCTGTTTCTCATTTTTCAAAAAGGCAAGCCTTTTTAACCATTTTTTAAATGTGTATGCGTGTATTGCTTGCATGTATATAAGTGTACCTATGTCATACAGTGCCCCTGGTGATCAGACGAGGGCATTGGATCCCTTGGAACTGTGCATATGGTTGTTAGCCACCATGTGGGTGCTGGGAATTGAACTTGGGTCCTCTGCAAGAGCAGCCAGTGCTCTTAACCATTGAACCATCTCTCCAGCCTCATTATATATGTATAAATATATTTGAGACAGGGTCTGACTAGTATTTCTCTCATTAATCTTACCTGTTGACTTGATAATCACAATTGATAGGTTGTTCATTTTGTAAAAAGAGATGCATTGATAGTATGTTTATCTAAGATTTAGTGCATCTTAATTGTCAATTATGTAATTTGTTTTTTAAATTGGTGAATAGTCTATATCTTGATTAAAAAAACATTACTCGGTGTTACTCCCTTTGATATTTACTTTGTGTTACTTTTTTTAGATACTCACTTTACTTAGTAAATTTGTGTTGCAAATTTCCATCTCAAAAATTCTGTTCTCTTCCCTCCTTCTGGTCTACCTGTTCATCCCAGCAGTACAGTGTTTACCCAATCATTTGGGCAGCAGGGAGGGGCCATGCGGATATAGTGCATATTCTACTACAAAATGGTGCTAAAGTCAATTGCTCTGACAAGGTAAGTTGGAAGAGTTTGTCCAGGTTCTGCTTTGTATTGTGTTCACTTAAAGTGTGAAAGAAAGGACAAAGGCTCGTATTTTGAGAGCATAGGCTGTTGGGAAAGTTTGTTAGGGAAGGAAAGTCTAAATTGTAAGAACTTAAATTAGAGACCTGACAGGAAAGGGATTATAAGAAGAAAGGATGTGACATGAGAAGAGATTGTTGAGTAACTTCTAGATGAAATAGGAAGACAGGATCCAGATTGTATGTAAAGGGAGCCTGGCATGGTGGCACCTACTAGTATTCCTAGCCCTCAGAAAGATGAACAGAAAGATCATTAGTTCAAGACCTGCCTGGGCTCTATGGTGAGACTGCCTCAAAAAAATTATGCATAAAAGGATTTGATTGAGGAGGGAAATGCATCAGAATTTGAACTTGAGAAAAAGAGAAGAGAAAGACTTACTGAGGTGGTTGAATGCAAACTGAAGAGCCATTGTGGGATAGACAGGAAACAAGGTAAGAAAGTTCTTACTGGGCATCAAGAGTTCTTTGTAACAGTGTAATTGAGATTGCTAAATCCAGGATCTGGCTGAACTGACCATTGTGACTGCAAAGGGAAAAAACAGACATTCTAGTATATAATCTTGCATGGTTGAGTTCTCTCAGGAGGATAACAATCAAATGCAGTAGGTGCTCAAAGGATGAGAACTTAAGTCTAATTTGTATACTTAAGGAAATCTTGATGAATTGTGCATGTGTGTCTGTTACCCTTGACAATGGCTAGGATGTTGTTATATAGGATTAGAAGAGGCAGTCCAGACAGACAAAATATCATCTCCAAAAGAAAAAGATGTAAAAGAGTGTTTAATTCTGGGAGGACTAAGATACAAGAGTGAAATTGGAGCATTTATCCTCCATACATTATTCCATCTGTTTAAGCCTGATTTGAGTCGGTGATCAAGAAACAGTTCTCCTTCCTGACCTTCCTCCTTTTCATCAGGCTTCCTTTCCCAGTGCTGTATTAGTATTAGTACCCTTTTTGTCTGTCATGAGGTTCCATTTATCAGAGAAGGGCACTGAGGGCTACAGCTTCCAAGACTGTGATTCCTGGGGTGTCTGATGTCATCCATAGAGAGATGTTTCCCAGTGTATTAGCAGCTAGCAACATAATGGCTATTTAGACTTAATTTAATTGAAGTTAAGTAAAATAAAAAATTTAATTCCTTAGTCAAACTAGCCACAATTCGTGTGCTTATAGTCATACATACCAGTGGCTTCTTGTTGTATTGGGTAACGTGGAATTATAGAGTATTTTTTATCAACATAGCCCTATTGGACAGGCTGTCAGTTTATTTTAAATGTTCATATCCATTTGCATGACCCCGTGGACATAAAGGTCACTGTGGTTACTTATATGTCGATAGATTGCTATACTTCTTAAAGGCACAGCATTGCTTTTGTGTATGATTTATAGTGTCTGATACCTTTTGATAATGTTTCAGGAAAGGTGCTTTTGAACAGTTTCTGGCTGAAGTTGTCAAGGATACAAGCCGATTGTGGTGGTGGCTAAGAGCATAGACTGAAATCAGGCCTGGTTGGGTTCATGAATTTCTTCTCACCTCTTGATAGCTTTGTTACTTTGACCTTGTTTTAGGCAGGGCCCCCTTTCTTCCTCTGTGAAATTATCCTTTTTACCTCTGTGAAATTATGATATTGTGAATTGTACTTATTCTGTGATAAGGATAGCATGCATTAACCATGTAAAGTCATTAGAAACTGTGTTTGGTAGTTGTTTATGGCTATTTTTGCAGACTGTTAGACTTTATATATCATAAAATATGGGAAGGAATGAATGCTTATTGAAAATTAGGGACTATATAACTTTATGATGGGAAAATCATTGATCATAAAAGTTAAATAAAATTGACATATAAATAAAATAAAACAAGTAAAAGACATTTCATACAGTAGTGACTAGCCATTTATAATATTCAGGAGAACTAAATGAGGGAAATTGGTTTTATCTAGGATTAAAATTATTAGTATAAACATTTTATCTAAGAATTCTCAAAATATAGTTTTAAGTTACTTTTTTTTAGTACACTTCTGAAAATAATTTAGAATTTATTGCTTGTTTTACTAGTATGGAACCACCCCTTTGGTGTGGGCTGCCCGAAAGGGTCATTTGGAATGTGTGAAACATTTATTGACCATGGGAGCTGATGTTGATCAAGAAGGAGCTGTAAGTACCTTTTGTTTCCTAATCCTTCTAGTAGAAAGAGGTTTTTGTTTTAAGAGAACATTTTAGGTAAGCATTTGCCTAGAAAATTTTCCTTGTAATTCCTAAATGATTTTTCTTCACATTTTGAGTTAGGGCCTCACTATGTTGTCCAAGTTGTCCTTTAATTCATAATCCTCCTGCTTAGCCTTGTAAAAGCTGGGATTCCTAAATAATATTAACTTTGAAAATAAGCATTTTCCTTTTATTATCTAAGTATGTTATGTGAAAAACGTAATAAATATTTGCTATTAAGGACCTATTGCTGATGTACATAAATTTTGTTTTTAGTTTCTCCTATGGATTTTTTTTTAACAAAGAAATTCTTATTTTCAAGTTTGATCCATTTTTATTTTGGATTATTTAATTTAGAAAATGTGGAATTTTGAGTCATTCTTTCAACTTTGTTACATTTGTGTGAGGATTTGTTCACTGTAAATGAATCCAGTTTCAGATTATCATTTAAAGAACCAAACCTCACAGGACTGGAGAGATGGCTTAGCAGGTAAGAGCACTGGCTGCTCTTGCAGAGGGCATGGGTTTGGTTCCTAGCACCTACATGAAGGCTAACAACCATTTGTAACTGCAGTTCCAGGGAACCTAATGCCCCCTTGTGGCCTCTGAATACATTGCATGCACAGGTGCACTTACATACATGCAAGCAAAGCATTCATACACATAAAATAAAATAAATAAATTTTAAAAAAGAACCAAACCTCCTAATGGCCCTGATTACTCACTAGAATTAATATATCTTTAAAAACTGAAAGTTTGGGGCTGGCTGAGAACTGCAACTTATTTCCTGACTGCCACACACAGTGCACACATACCCACCCACATGTGCACATGTGTGCATACAGAGATAGAGATAGAGATAGAGATAGAGATAGAGATAGAGATAGAGATGAGAGAGAGAGAGAGAGAGAGAGAGAGGGAGAGAGAGAGAGAAATATAAAAAGAAAAAAAATTGAAACCCTGAAAATATGTCTCCTCCCCATTTTTGGTATATGTCTGGTTATTTATATTGATATATGTGTTTTTTTGGTCTTTTTGAGACAGGATCTCACTGTGGCCCCAGCTGTCCTGGAACGCACTATGTAGACCAGGCTGGCCTTGAACTCACAAAGATCTGCCTGCCTCTGCCTTCCGAGTGCTGGGATTAAAGGTGTGCGCCACCACACCTGGCCCAATATTGGTATTTTATTGTCAAAAATAACTTAAAATTTTTTATTACATTTGTTTATTATGGGGGCGTATGCATGCTACAGCACACACGTGGCTGTCATAGGCCAACCCCAGGGAATCAGTTCTCTCCTTTTACTATATTGGTCCTGAGGATCAAACTCAGTCATCAGGCTATGCAGCATGTGCTTTTACTGACTGAGCCATATTGCTGGCCCTGTCAGAAGTAACTGTTAATGGACAGAGGAGCAGTGTAGTGGTAGAGTGCTTGCCTAGCATGCACAAGGCCCTGGACTACATGCCAGCACCACCAACTGTTAACAATTTATTATTTTAAAAGTTATGTGTATGTATGTATGTCTGCATGTGGGTATGTGCATCTTACTGTGGGTGCCTGTAGAGGCCAGAAGAAGGCATTGAGTCCCCTGGAACTGGAGTTATAGGCACTTGTGAGCCACTGGGTATGGGTGCTGGGAACAGAACTCCGGTCCTTTGGAAGAGTAGCAAGTATTCTTAACTATTGGGTGATCTTTCTAGCCCTACAGCTGTTAATAATAGGGCATCTATTTGAAAACACTTTTCTGATTATGGTATAAATACTGCGTTTTCTAGAATATACTAATTTCTTTCTTTTTTCTTAAGAATTCAATGACTGCACTCATTGTGGCAGTAAAAGGAGGCTATACACAGTCAGTAAAAGAGATTTTGAAGAGGAATCCAAATGTAAACTTAACCGATAAGGATGGAAATACAGCTTTGATGATTGCGTCAAAGGAGGGGCATACAGAAATTGTACAGGATCTACTGGACGCTGGAACATATGTGAACATACCTGACAGGGTAGGGTACCGATTTCAGATTTGTCTGTAGTTGTGAAGTGGATGGAAAATTAGCTTCACTGCTTCTTACCATCTTTCAAGAGTCTTTGTGTATGACATAAACTTCTTTTAGATAGGTTTTATTTTTACCTTTGAAGCTAATAAGTTGAAAACCTCAGTCTTATTAAAGAATATCTTTATTTGTTTTTGTCAGACAATGTTGTTACTGGAAATGTCACATGTATGAATTTGTAACTCTCTTAGATGCATCTCACTGTGGTGTTTTTCATGTCTGGTATTACTCATTATCCCAGGGCTTAAAGTATCACTTTTTTATGTAAGATTTTCAGAATGTTTCTGTCACCCAACTCCTTCCATGAGGTCAGCTTCATCTGATGAACTTTCCTTTTGAATATCTGTCCAATGAGCTTCTTAAACTGTTGGCAAAATAAAGTGGAAGTCTTTTTTTAATGCCTTAAGACATTTTCCCCTCAGTTTTTTTTTCCATCATGGTACCATCCTGTTGTTAAAGGCCCCAGTTCTGTACACTAGTAGTACTGAGTTTTCTCTTTTCTTCACCTATTCCATGCAGTGCTGTTTACTCATATAAAACTTATGCTTCAACTGTTCTCTCTCTTCATCTCCTCATTCACCTCCCTGCTCTAAGTCGCCTTCTTCTCTCCTTACAATAGCATCATAAGAGGCTTCTCTTGTTGCCTCTGCTTTATTCTTCACTTTTATTTTTAAAAAAATTTTATTAATTGTTTCTATTTTATGTGTATGAGTGTATTTCCTGCATGTATGAAAGTGTACCAATGTCATGCAATGCCCATGGAGGTCAGAAGAAGGTGTCAGAGTCTCCTGGAGCTGGACTTTTAGATGGTTGTTAGTTGTCATGTGGGTATTGGGAATGGAACCCAGGTCCTCTGTAAGAGCAACCAGTGCTCTTAACCACTGAGCCATCTCTCCAGCCCCTATTTTCTACATTGTTGTCCTTTGTTGAAGCTATCCAAGCCTTTCCCTTGCACTTTGAATGCATATTACATTTTTAGTTTATAGACATTGCGTGTCATTGTCCTTGCCTAAGTCTTTGTCCTTGTTTTATGCCACACTTTGCCTGTTTTGTAGGTTGCAGCCCTATTAACTCTCCTTCCCTTTCTTGTGCATACTGATCTTGTTCTGCTGTGGAGTAGGCCTTTTTCACCAGCTGTGTTCTCACCTGAGAATGCTGTCTTCACATGATGACTCCTGTTTGTCGTTTCACCTCACCATAAATCTACATATTTAAAGGTCATCTTTAGCTATCCAGTCCATAGTAGCTGCCCAGTCACTTTCTATCATATATGCTATTCTATTTGCATAATGTTTTTCTTTATTTTTTTTGTTATATGTTGTTTTTCTCTGTTAGACTATAAATTTACTCAGAGCTGGGACCTTGTCTATCTTGTTTCCCAGTGCCTAGAATGGTGCCTGGCACACTGTAACTTGACACAATAACCTATAACTGATTTGCAGTTTAACAATAAAATAATAAGATATTTGTGTCCATGGCCAAATTAGTACTGTGAAGCTGTGATTAAAAAAAAAATAGCTGTTGCTGGTTGAGTATAATTTCAGTAGATACACTCATGAGGTATCTAACTTGGCCAATTTTGTACAGGAGGATGAAGCAGTCCGTGTGCTCTTAGCCTGTGACTGCCCACTGGCTGTATCCACAGGGACTAATCAGAAAGCCAGTCGTGTTCTCAGTTTAAGGTGACTGTGGGACCATGATAGCATGCCAGCTTTACAGCTCCTGATTTGGAACTGTTGCTTTTTATCATGTGGTGGTATTCCAAGGGGCTTATCATATCCAAATTGACAGTCAGTCATATTTTTTCATTTATATTTATGATGGGAAGTATAGATTCTGAGTAATATGTCTTTCTAAATTTTCATCATGAAACTTTATTATCCTTATTCTGAGGATTAATGACCCCTGTTTCTTACTTAGAGGATGACTAATACCAGATGTTATTATTAGTTAATTAAAACTTCTCTTAGAAATACTCCTTTTCAAAGAGATTTTTTGAACAAATCCGTTATAGTAATAAACAAGTAGCCTTAACTTCAAAACAGTGATAATTTGTTCACTAATTGACCTTGTCTTTTGTCCTTTTAGAGTGGGGATACTGTACTGATTGGTGCTGTTAGAGGTGGTCATGTAGAAATTGTTCGAGCACTTCTCCAAAAATATGCTGATATAGACATTAGAGGACAGGTATGTGTGTTTATACTGCAGTTACTGTGAATGTGTATGTCAAGTGACCATGTTATTCTTCCAACTTTCCTGTGGAGATAAACTTGTAAACCCTAATGCATTTGACGGATATTATTATTATTATTGTATTCTATTGCCATTTTGTAAAGTTCCAGAATGAATGTCAAGTTAAATTCAGAAAAAAAGAAATTTATGTTTTTAGAATATACTTAATCCTAAAATGAGTAGTTTGTGGTACTGAGCCACTAGGTGGCATTTGAGTGCATTACTTATTTTCTGTAGTGTTTCCCCATTTTTGTTTTCTTATTGTGCTGTTCTTTCTTTCTTGTTTTGTTTTCTTTTCCTCTTCCCATTCTAGTTCTTCTAGGACCATTTGGTGCTGCCTGTGGACTTTGCTTCAGGTAGTCGTAGCTCACAGAGCAACAAAGGTTGTTCATTTTAGGTAGGAGCTGGAGGTAGGAGCTCAGTGGTAGAGTGCTTGTCAAACATGTGCAAGACCGTGGATTCCATCTTTAATACAGAGAACAAATAAACAAAAATGATATAGATAAGGTAGATACCTTACCCAAAGTTGTGTAAGTATCTAATATTTCAAGAGCCTTAGATTTCAAACAATTTTTCTTGTTATCCCATTTTGGATAATCTACCATTCTGTTGTTTTTCTTATATTTGGCCAATAATATTTTATAGCCAAAGCCATTTTTGAATCATATAATAGTAATACTATATTTAATGTTATGGAAGAATTAACATGGGACCTTTGCCTTTAAGAGATATGTATTTAGGGGTTGGGTAGATGGCTCAGGCAAGCATGAGGAACTGAGTTCAGATTCCCAGCATCCATGTAAAAAGTCAAGTGCACTGGCAAACCCCTATAATTCCAGTGCTGGAGATGCAGAGATAAAAGGATTTCTGGGGCTTACTTGCTAACTGTTCTAAACAATTGGTGAGCTTCAGGTTCAGTGAGAGACCCTGTCTCCAAAAAAATGAGGTGAAGAGTGATTGAGGAAGACTTCTGATGTTGACCTCTGGCCTCCACATCCACATGCACATGCATACATATGTATACCTACACAGGCATGTGCATACACACACAAACATGTATATACACACACACACACACACACACGAAGCATGTTTAAATTTGGAAGGCTTTAGTTTATTTTTATATAAACATGAAAGTGAAGCTATAGGATATTATGTAATTAATTGTTTTTCTAGTGATGTTTTCAAAATGAGAGTGTTGCTGGGCGTTGTGACACATGCCTGGAATCCCAACATTTGGGAGCCTGAAGCAGGAGGATCTCAATAAGTTTGACCTAGGCTGTGTAGTGAGAACCTTTCCCCCAAAATAAAACAAGGCTCTGGAGAGCTTGCTCAGCAGTTTCCCTTGATATTCTTGCAGAGAGAGGACTAGAATTTGGTTCCTAGTACCCTGTTGGTGGCTCACAACTGCCTGTAGCTTCAGCTCCAGGGGATCTGATACTCTCTTCTGGCCTCCATGTAGACCTGCAGACATGTGTGCATACACACACAGACACATGTACACATAAATAAAAAATAAATCTTAAAAAATTAAAAATTAAGGGGCTGGAGAGATGGTTCAGTGGTTAAGAACACTGGTTGTTCTTGCAGAAGACCCGGGTTCGAATCCCAGCACCCACATGGCAGCTAACAACTGTCTGTAACTCCAGTTCCAGGAGATCGGATGGTTTCTTCTGTCCTCCGTGGGCATTGTGCGACATGGGTGCACTCCTACATGCAGACAGTTCACTCATACACATAAAATAAAAATAATAAATAAAAATATTTTGAAAAAAATTAAAAATTAAAGTAAATGTTGATGCACATAAAGAAGAAATAAAGGAAAAAGCTTTCAAAAGCAGATAGCATACACACAGACAGATATGTATATACATAAATAAAAAAATTTAAAAAATTAAAAATTAAATGTTGATGTATAGAAAGAGGAAATAAAGGAAAAAGCTTTTGAAAACAGAATTTGAGTTGTTTGAAGACGAATTCTATTCAAGTAGGTAGAGGAAAGGAAGATGGGGTGTTTCAAATAAGCACAGTGGTAATAGTATGAGAAAACTCAGGAAAATTGGTGAATGAAAAACTGTTCTGTAGCTAGAAGAAAATCGTTTTGTTATTGAGGTGACTGGAATGTTGGGGTTAGAGAGATGGCACTGGGAAGGGAGGTAGTGCTGGAAATGTTTGAGCAACATGCTAAGAATGCTGGCCAGCTAGTGCACATTTTTTAGAATGGTAACTCCCTTAGGGAAATTTTGGTATAGGATACCTAGTGTGGCAGCTTCAAAAGTCATTATCGGCTGGGCATGGTGGTGTGTGCCTTTAATCCCAGTACTCTGGAGGCAGAGGCAGGCTGATCTCTGTGAGTTCAAGGCCAGTCTAGTCTACAAAGTGAGTTCCAGGCCAGCTGGAGCTACAGAGAGAGACCCTGTCTCAAAAAAGACCAAAAGAAAAAAAAAAAAGTCATTATTTAATTAAAGCCAATTTTCACTAAAAGATGGTTTCTGGATCACTTGTTTTAGACCATTACTTAGGTTCTTTGTTTTTGTCAGTCCTCTTTGCCTGTTTAAATCAGTTTTTATTTGTTGTTTTCTAGCTCTGTTTTCCAGGTCTGTGTGGGTTAAAGGTTTGGTTTTCGGGCCAAATAGGTTGTGGAAGGATCTTATTAAGACAGTATAGGATGCAAGGTGGGTAGAGATTAAGAAGCTAAAAATTGGGGATTGGAGAGATGGCTCAGCAATTAAGAATATTGGCTGTTCTTGTAGAAGACCCGGTTTCGAATCCCAGCACCCACATGGCAGCTAACAACTGTCTGTAACTCCAGTTCCAGGGGATCCAATGGCTTCTTTTGTCCTCCACGGGCATTGCATGACACAGGTGCACTTACCTACATGCAGGCAATACACACATACACATAAAATAAAATAAAATAACAAATAATAAATAAAATATTTTTTAAAAAAGAAGTGGGGCTGGAGAGATGGCTCAGCAGTTAAGAACACTGGTTGTTCTTGCAGAAGACCCAGGTTCAAATCCCAGCACCCATATGGCAGCTAACAACTGCCCATAACTCCAGTTCCAGGGGATCCAATGGCTTCTTTTGTCCTCCACGGGCATTGCATGACACAGGTGCACTTACCTACATGCAGGCAATACACTCATACACATAAAAATAAAAATAATAAAATATTTTTTTAAAAAGCTAAAAAATGTAATGCCCATGTTTATAAAAATACATTCTTATTAACTTTAGAAAAGTTGTACAGAAAATTTACCTTATTTTACAGATAAAATATTTGGTCAGCATATTTAAATGACTTGTCCAAGATTTCAAAGCTCAGATATTGATGACCTCTAACCTAGTTCATGTTCCTGAAATCTAATTGCATTGAAAAAGTATAATTTAGGGCTGGGGCTGTGCTTGCCTAACATGTGAGGCCCTTGGTTCTATCCCTAGCACCAAAAATAAAGCAAAAGTGTAATTTATTAGCTATATGGGATTGCTACATTTTAGCTAAGTAATATTAAGTTTTCCTTTACTTATAATTTCTCAAAAGTAAATCCTACATAGCATATAAATTGATAGTCCCACTTTTCTACTTGTTGGAAGTTTGTGGCGTGATAGGATATTTTCATAATATTTTGCATTTCATGATAAATAGCAATTTTTAGTATTTTATCTTACCTGATTTTTTAATTATATAGGACAACAAAACTGCTTTGTATTGGGCTGTTGAAAAGGGAAATGCAACAATGGTGAGAGATATCCTGCAGTGCAACCCTGATACTGAAATATGCACAAAGGTATAGATGGTATTTTCTATTGTTAGCAAGGCCTAATGCTGAACATTAGTACTGCTTACTTTTTCCAGTCATCTTTCTTTGATTTTAGCATTATTAATAATGTTGTATATTAAACTGAGGAGTAACACTGTATCCTTTCAGGAGTTATGTATATATAGCACAATGCAGAGTGTAATTTGATGCTTCGGTTAAGTACTTTTCAGAAAGCACACTATCAGCTCTTCATAAGCTGTGAAGAAATTGTCTACCCTATGCTTGTTTATGCTATTTGGAATGCAGAACACATTTGTTTTAAACCTCTGTGAGAGGTTGTTGGTTCTCCACATCAGTCATTTTAGCCTCACTCAAATTGTATGAAGAATTAAAAACTATATAGGACTTTGTTGATTGTAGTTAGTTGTGTGTGTAAGTTTTCTATAGGGAAATATATTTGTAATTCTGAATTAAAATGCTTAGTAATATAAAGTCATTTCCATACAAATGAGTGACTGTGAAAGGAATTAGTTTTTAAATTACATTTTCTTTAGAACATTTTAAGTGTAGACTTGCTGATAAAACAAAGTTCTGTTAGTCGAGTAAACCTTCTCATCTATCCCACAGGATGGTGAAACACCACTAATAAAGGCCACCAAGATGAGAAATATTGAAGTAGTGGAGCTGCTGCTGGATAAAGGAGCCAAGGTGTCAGCGGTGGACAAGGTAAAAACATCTGTGCACAGGGCATACTTTTTGGTGAGCTGTTGATAGTTGGACCTTGACATCTGGTGGATGCACTAGAGATCTAATTTTATTGTGTACAGAAGAGATTACTGGCTGTAAATGTCCATGGGGGATTTTGATTCTGGTCCAGCAGCATGTTGTTGTAAGAAGTGTTTATCTATGAAACTGCTTCAGATGTTCAGCTGTGGCTCATGGGAACTGGTACTATGGAGTGGGTCAGCCCATAGGAAGGAGAAAGACTGTTGTTCTTCTTTCTGTGAACTGAAAAGAGAGAAGACCTCGTTCTAGAAGACTAGGAGAGAAATAATTTCTGAGAAAAGCTAGTAAAGAACAAAAAAAGAAAATTGTGTGGAAGATAGAGTTAAAATTCATATTATGTGTGTACTATATAAGAAAAATATAAAACATTCAGATTTTCTATTTTATAAACAATGTGAAAGTGATTACTCAATGCTATATATGAAAATGTGAAAGTTCAGGTTTCTTGCTATCATTTTATAGAAAGGAGACACTCCCCTACATATTGCCATTCGAGGAAGGAGCCGGAAACTGGCAGAACTTCTTTTAAGAAACCCTAAAGATGGACGGTTACTTTATAGGCCCAACAAAGCAGGCGAGACTCCTTACAACATCGACTGCAGTCATCAGAAAAGCATTTTAACTCAAATATTTGGAGCCAGTAAGTATTGGTTTTGTCCCTGACTGAGCTGCTTTGTATGTGTGTATGTGTATGTTGTTGGAGATTGAACCCAGAGCCCTGCTAATACTAGGCAAATGCTTTACCACTGAGCTATACCCGCAAAACTTCCTGCCTGAGCTTTTATTAATTAATTAATTAATTAATTAATTGAATGTATATGAGTGTATTGCCTGCATGTATGTAAGTACACTCATGTTGTGCATGCCTGCAGAGGTCAGAGAGGGTGTTGGATTCCCCAGAACGGGAATTACAGAAGGTTGTTAGTTGCTATGTGGGTACTGAGAATTGAACCCGGGTCCTCTGCAAGAGGAGTCAGTGCTCTTAACTGCTGAGCCATCTCTCCAGTCCTCTGCCTGAGCTTTTAAATAGTGAATTTTCAATAAAACTCATGGAAAATAAATAGGCCACATGTCTGACCCAAATAAAATTTTAAAAATAGTTTCTGGATCAGTGAGATAGCTTAGCAGGTAAAAGTGCTTGCTGTATAAACCTTATGACCTGAATCTAATACTTGGAACTCATGTTAAGGGTGGGAAAAAAAACCTGACTCTACAAAATTGTTCTCTCACCTCCATTCATACACTGTGGCAGCACACCCACACACATATTATGTGCACATACATGCCTAATAATAATAACAATAAACAATAGATTTAAATTTTCTTTCTTAGCTATTCTTTTGTGGGGGTTGTGTGGAGAGGGAGCCTTTGAGACAGGATCTTCCTGTAGCCTCAGCTGGCCTGGAACTCAATATATAGACCAGGCTGGCCTTGATCTCACAGAGATCCACCTGCCTCTGCCTCCCAAGTGCTGGGATTAAAGGTGTGCACCACCATGCCTGAATCTTTCTTAGCTATTCTTTTTTCTTTTTTTTTTTTATTTTATTTTTAAATTTTTTAATTTTTTTTGGTCTTTTTGAGACAGGGTTTCCCTGTAGCCCCAGCTGACCTGGAACTCGCTACGTAGACCTGACTGGCCTCGAACTCACAGAGCTCCACCTGCCTCTTCCTCCCAAGTGCTGGGATTAAAGGCATGCGTCACCATGCCGGCTTCTTTTATTATTTTTATTTATGTATATGTGTGTGTCTGTCTGAATGCATACCACTGGTGTGTGGGTATCTGTGGAGGCCAGAAGAGGGTGTTGGATCCCCAGGAACTTGAGTTATAGGCAACTGCCAGATGTGAGTGCTGGGAACTGAACCTGTGTCCTCTGGAAGAACAGGAAGCAACTATTGAACCATGTCTCCAGCCCCTCTTACATCTTCTTCATTTTCTATCTTTAAAAATATTCTCATGGGTTTTTATTGGAATTGCCTTAATTTGCCTTAATCTGAGTCACTATGCCCTTCTGCCAGGAACCATAGATTTTCTTTTTCTTTGATTATTATATTCTTCAATAACAGTTTATAACTTATGTACTAGTTTGTGTTTTTAATATTTCTGATTTTAATGTCTCTGGAATTGAAATATTTCTTGAGCTTTTCCCTCTGTAGTTCTAAGGATTGAACCCAAGGTTCATGAATGCTAGCAAGTGCTCTATTCTTGAGCTATGCCCCAGCCCTGGAATATGTCTTACAAGTGATAGATAAGAAAGTATTGTGTCATCATTTGGCAGCAATTTTTTCTAAGCTGTACTTAAAAATGATGCATCTTATAATTAATAGGTATATCATGTTCCATTAAATATAGTATTTACTTAAGAATCTCTGAAACTATTATCACACAGGTCTAAATGTTTAAATAGATGTCGCCTCTCCCCTAATAATCAGTCAAAATTGGTATTCCTTCTATATAGTAATACCACTGTTTAATATAAGGATATGGTGTGTTTCTGATTACAGGACACTTGTCTCCTACTGAAACAGATGGTGACATGCTTGGTTATGATTTATATAGCAGCGCCCTGGCAGATATCCTCAGTGAGCCTACCATGCAGCCACCCATTTGTGTGGGGTTATATGCACAATGGGGAAGTGGGAAATCTTTCTTACTCAAGAAACTAGAAGGTAAAGAAGATGTTTTTATGAAGTCTTTCTATATAGCATGTTTTTCTCTGTAGTCTCTGTAGTAAAGGAGTGCTGTCTATTTTTATGTGTAGCAACATAGATTACTGAAGTAAATTTGTTGGGACTTTGCTCTCCTCTAGTTGATCCTCCTTGTGTTTTCTTTCTAAAAGAGACCTAGTTGTGTGTAAGCATCAAGTTTCACAGGTTTTTCACACACTTGTTAGTTTGCAGGCACTTTAGTGGGCTTTGTGCTGCAGTCAGGGCTGTGTGTCCTTGTGTCAATAAACCTGGAATGTTTCCTGGCTTCCTTTATTAGAAACTTCCTATCCTTTCTCAGCCTTTTGGTTAAGGTCAAGTGTGGGAACTTTCTTTCCCACTCTTTTGCTTGACAAAAACCATTCTTACTCCTCAAGGACAGGTTTCAATATTGTCTGTAAAAATGACCTCAAATTTTGTAGAAAGATGACTTGTGTGGGGTTCATTGGACTTAACACCCTTTTGAGAACTGCAGTTGTTGAATGTGACTAGAGAGGGAGAGGGGATCAGGGAGAAATGGCAATGATGTAGTTTGAAGACAGAGTATTGTTTTTATTTTTGTATATGAAAACAACACTTCATTTGTGTAGTATAAGCCACAGAAAATTAGTATAAACAAAACCATGACAGATGAGAATAATATATAGAAGTGTTTCATATGTTTTCAGTGTGAAGTAGAAGTGGGTAAGGTCAGTGTTTCATATGTTTTCAGTGTGAAGTAAGTGGGGTAAGGCCTGGGGAATGGGATGCTTTTGTTGATTGAAAGAAAACATTAATTTAAATGGTTAAGTCTATTTAGGATACTTGGTAAGTGCCCAGTAAAAGTTTATATTAAAAATATGAAAATTAAAGATTGACTTAAAAGTTACATTAAGCAAAACAATAAAATTTTATAATAATTTTTCTTTCAGATGAAATGAAGACTTTTGCAGGACAGCAGATTGAACCACTTTTCCAGTTTTCCTGGCTTATAGTTTTTCTTACCCTGCTGCTCTGTGGAGGGGTTGGCTTATTGTTTGCTTTTACAGTTGATGCAAATCTGGGTATAGCAGTATCACTGAGTTTCCTGGCACTCTTATATATATTCTTTAGTAAGTCTTTGCTGTTTTATCTTTTTGAAAAACGGAGAAATACAGGGCTGGAGAGATGCTTAGTGGTTAAGAGCACTCGCTGTTCTTTCAGAGGACCTGGGTTTAGTTCCCAATACTCACATGGTGGCTTACAACCACCTACATGCATGTGTTGCCCATATGTACACTCAGGCACACACACACACACATAAATAATTTTTTTTTAATGGAGAAAAGTATCAAGACTAATTGTTTTACCTAAAACATATCTATGTCGGGCTGGAGAGATTGCTCAGCAGTTAAGAACACTGGTTGTTCTTGCAAAAGACCCAGGTTTGAATCCCAGCACCCATATGGCAGCTAACAACTGTCTTTAACTCCAGTTCCAGGGGATCCGACAGCCTCTTCTGACCTCCGCAGGCATTGCACGACACGGGTGCACTTACCTACATTCAGGCAATACATGCATATGCATAAAATAAAAATAACAAAATATAAAAAACCCAACATATCTGTGTCTTAAAATCTATGTGTGATTGTCATAACTGGCTGAAAAAAATTTCTTTTTGCTACTTTCCAAATTGGCTTAGAGCAATAGTGTCCAAGCCTGAGTGGCATAGCTTTAAAAGCTGCTGTACTACTTGTTAACATGAAACAGGACTTTATCTTTTTTTTTTTTTTTTTTTTTTTTTTTTTTTTTTGATGCACCTTGGGAAAATTCCTGTGTTGATCTAACCTGTTTCCTGACCACACTAGTTTCTGGGCTTGTTTTACAGAGAAGGCCACTTGGCTATCTAGCCTTCAGTCTTGAACACTGGTTTTTACTTTGCTAACCTGAATTTCCTTGGATCCAGAGCTAGAAGTAATGTTGATATTTCCACTTGAAAGTCCCAGGCTCTGGGTTGAACAACAATGCTTCTCTCCAGCTCTGCATTCTGGTTGAAACAGAGTCTAGGATGTGCTTTAATTCATCAGTATTTCTGATAGCACTTAAAACAGGGTTCTGAGGCCAAGGAGGAATCTGAGCCTTCTCCCTCTGCCCAGTGGTCTGGGACTCTGGGAAAGTAGGTTTCAGTTGAACAGGACTGAGTCGGCTGTGGTTGCAATGCTAGATTGTCAGTGCCGCCATAGCTCGCAGAGTTCCTCAGTGCTCTGTTTTGCTGCCCTCTAGGGAAAAGACCAGTACTTCCTGACCTCTGACTCCCCCTTCATTTAAGGGAGCTGATGGGGGAATCCAGTCTTGTCTCTGAAGAGTTACCGGTGTGCTAGGATTAAAGGCGTGCGCCACCACACCTGGCGACTTTATCTCTTTTATAGTTAATAGCTTACACGTATATCTTTCTGAAGGGAAGACTTCATAACCATTACTGGCAAACTCTTGAACATTTTGACTGTTGCTATGATTTTTAACTTCTAAAAGGAAGAAAAGAAAGCAATATAATCTGTGTTTCTGGGGATGTCTTCAGTTGCAAGAAAGGAAATAGACTTGAACTGGGGAAGTTCAACAGTTGCAAACAATGATGAACTCATAGTTTTTGCATTTCAATCTGGACTACCAATGTGACTCTTAAAGCTTCATTTTTCTGCCTTTGTTTCTTAGGTCAAATTTTAGTTAGTGTCCACTTTACATATACCTTCTGTATGTTGGAAGGTTATTTGAGGAATTCTTGGAGGAGTATTCAGGAATTAATCTGGGCCACAAAATATGTAAATTTAACTTCCCTTTATTTGACATTTGATTAGAGAAAATAAACTGTCTCATTTTTCAATAATTTTTTTACAACTGTGAATTTCAGTTGTCATTTACTTTGGTGGACGAAGGGAAGGAGAGAGTTGGAATTGGGCCTGGGTTCTCAGTACCAGACTGGCAAGACATATTGGATATTTGGAACTCCTCTTCAAATTGATGTTTGTGAACCCACCAGAATTGCCAGAGCAAACTACAAAAGCTTTGCCTGTGAGGTGAGTTGGTTCCTTAGACAGAAGTAGTTATTAGAAAAGTTGAGCAAGAAAGATTTTAACAAAATGTTTAAGGTGCCATATTCTAAACAGTATTGGTACCTTGGTCTTGTGCATGAACAAAAAAAAATCAAAAGCATGCTCATTAAGAAACAGTTCTTAGAATACCCCTTCTTATACATTGTCACTTTTCTGTGAAAAGAAACCTTCAGCTTTATATTTTGTTTATAAGGCTTTTTTTGCCCCTGTTACATCCTTTAGACATTTTTTTTTTTTTTTTGTATAAATGAGAGCATACCACTAGGGTTGGAATCCAGGCTTTCATTCATGCTGAGTAAATACCCTGCTTCTGAGCTACACCTTGGCTCTGTTACCATCTTTTGGGGCACATTTTGGAAAGAGTATTGGCCTTAAAGATGGAGTCCTGGCATGAAGAGGTCTGGGCTAAAGACCTCAAATCCCCTTAAACAAGCATATGACCTCAAGAAACCCAGCTCACTTCTTTGAGCTGCTCTTTCCTCATCTCTGAAAATATATGTATCTAAAATTATTAGGCATATTGAATATGAAATTGAGAAAACATAAAAGGTAAAAAAAAACACTTAAGTGAAGGAATAAAGAAAAGAAATAAGATTCTAGATGAAAGTAAAAAAATTTAAAGCTAGAAAATTAAGATAAAAACTTCCCTAAGGGTTAGCAAAAGAATTTAAAATGTGCTAAAAGGTTAAGATGCTTTAAATTATAATAAGATAAAATCTATAATTTAAGATGAAAATGAGTCATTCCAACTATCAGAACTATGATATGAGTATAGGAGAGAAAAATTAACATTAAAAAATTGCAGGTATGGTCAACCTTCTTTATCCCCGGCTTCTGCATCTGTAGATTCAACTACCCATGGATTGTAAATATTTTTTAAAAATGTGTACCTTTACTGAAAATGTATAGACTTTTCCTTGTCATTATTCACTAAACAATGCAGTGTAACAGCTATTTACAAAGTGTTTTCATTGTATTAGATACTGTAATTTACAGATGGTTTTAAATATGTAGAAGGATGTGCATAGGTTATATGCAAATATTCTATTCATATGAAAGACTTGAGCTGGTTCTAGAATCAGCTCCCTATGAACACTGAGGGATTATTGTAATTAGCAGTTAATATTGAGTATTAGAAGGATTTAAAACTGAGAAGTTTAAAAGAAGAAAGTTTGGGACTGGAAAGATGGCTCAATGGTTAAGAGGACTTGCTGCTTTTGTAGAGGACCTGAGTTCCATTTCCAGCAGCCACATTGGGTGACTCACAACCACTTGTAACTCCAGATCTATGGGGATCCAACACCCTCTTCTAGCCTCCACAGACATCCACACACATGTGCACATACCTATATAAAGACACACATACATACCTATAATTAAAAATAGAAGAAAATGTACAAAGGAAATCATGCAATATAGAATAAAATAATTCAGGAACAATTTTACAGAAAATTGAAACAATTTAAGAAGATGGTAATTTTTATAAAGTTAGAAGAATTTGGACTGGAGAGATGACTCAGGTTAAGAGCACTGGCTAATCTTGCAGAAAACCTTGGTTCAGTTCCCAGCACTCACATGAAAGCTAACAACTGTCTGTAACTCCAATTCCAGGGGATTTAATGCCCTCTTCTCACATCCACATTCATTACACTCTTATGATGAATTTATAGACATGCAGGCAAAACACTCATACATATAAAATAAAAATAAACATTTAAAAAAGTTAGAACAATTAAAATAGTGTCAGTTAGGACCACACACTATAGTACAGTGTGATTCCAGATTGTAATTTTGGATGGTTTTCCTGTAGCCCCGGCTGTCCTGGAACTTGCTATGTAGATCAGGCTGGCCTTGATCTCACAGAGATCCACCTACCTCTGTCTATGGAGCACAGGAAATAAAGATGTGTACTACCCACATGCACCACCTGGCCCAGATTATAATTTTTTTTTTAACTTTAAAAAAAATTTTTACGAAAACTTTATTGAAAATTTCATACATGCACATAGGATGTTTTGATCAAATCCATGCCCACTCCCTCCCCTCCAACATTCCCCCCTCTGAAGAGGTAACCCTAAAATCTTTTAAGGATTAGATACAAGCTCCCAAACACTTTTGACATTTTTTGGCCTTGGAACAAAGTATGTTGCTAACAGGCCTAAGGACATTTTGACTTTTAGCCAAGAAACTGGCTACATTTCTTTGGGGTCTTTTTACCCTAACTGCCTAGCCAATTCCTACCTCCTATTCTTACCATGCCATCCTCTGAAGGGGTTACCCAAATTCCCAATAGGGAATAGGGACACAGACCTCTCTGGCTTCTTCCATGCTGAACAGGGATGCAGGGTGAGACAAGTGGGGTACCCCTTAAGTGGGTCTATCTAAAAAGATTCCCAAATTGCATAACTCTTGTCTCTAGGAGGAAAAGAAAAGTCCTTGAATCATGAATGGGAGATGTGAAGGAGAAGTAAAGGCAAGAGTAATTAGCATTACAAGTTCTAGACAGGGAATAAGAAAAAAGTCAGAAGAGGGCAATTTTCAGATATTCATATGAGAGTCCATTGGAGTTTCTTGACAAGGGCTTCCAAAAGCATCCCTCTCTTGGGTTCTTCCTCATTTTTCTTTTGTCTACCAAGGCTGGACTAGTTGGCTGGGAAGAGTGGCTGGATATCCAGATGAGGGTGCAGTGACCCTGCTTGGCACTCTTTTAATGAATGAGCACAACCGTCAACAAGCACAATCGTGACGATGTTTAGTGACCAGGCTCAGCTGAAATCGTGATGATGGTAGTTATTTCATGCAAAAGGGACTGCTGTATAGCATCATCTTATTAAAAGGACCTGGAATTTAAAAGGATTTGGTGCTAGGATCCACATATGAGGGAGAACATATGTCGATTTTTTCTCTGAGATTGTGTTACTTCACTCAGTATAACAGTTTCTAGATCCATCCATTTACCTGCAAATTTCATTATTTCATCTTTCTTTACTACTGAATAGAACTCAATTGTGTAAATAGACCACATTTTTGTTCACCACTCGTCAGTTGAGGGGCACTTAGGTTGCTTCCATCTCTTAGCTATTGTGAAAAGAGTAGCAACAAACATGGTTGTACAAGTGTCTCTACAATAGAATGAGTCCTTTCGATATATGCCAAGGAGTGGTATAACCGGGCCTCCAGCAGTGAATGAGGGTTTAACTTTTTAAAAACATTTTTATTTATTATTTTTATTTTCTGTGTATGTGTGTATTGCCTGCATGTAGGTAAGTACACCCATGTTGCGCAATGCCCATGGAGGTCAGAAGAGGCTGTTGGATCCCCTGGGACTGGAGTTACGGACAGTTGTTAGCTGCTATGTGGGTGCTGGGATTCGAACCCAAATCTTCTGCAAGAACAACCAGTGTTCTTAACCTCTGAGCCATCTCTCCAGCCCCCAGATTATAATTTTAAGACAATGTTTTACTACTGAATTGAGGTGAAAATTTAATTTAGAGATGGAAGGAGAAGAATGAGCTAATGTAGAAATAAATAATTCAGAGACTCAGAGTATAAATTATTCGGTAATTTTGGAAGAGCAATTGTGAAAAGAATATTTTACCACTATTTCTAAATCTTTGGTATATGTTAAAGCTGTAACTAAAATAAGACACTAGAAAACTTGTTTTTAAATGATACTACTGGGCTTGAAATTCTTGTTGTTTGTAGTTAATATTTTCTCATGTTCTAATCTCTTCATTTGGAACCAGAGCACTCTCCTTGTGCCACTGTCTTACCTACACCCTGGCATGGAGTGCCATGTATACAGAGACCTTCTGAGACCACTGCTCTGCCATCACTTTCTCCTCTTGACCTAGGTCATAGTTATTTCATACACATTTGCTTTTTTTCATAAGAGAGTCTATAACATGTTCAAAGTAGAAGATAAGTAATTGTACATTCTGCACTCCTCCCTTGGAAATTTAAAAGCATTATTTTGAAAAGAATATCAAGAAAATATAAAGTAAATCTTACGACAATGACATGTTATTTCTTGTATTGGATAGCTGAGTAATATCTTGCTTGGTCTTTTCCCCAAGGTTTTTGTTTACAGATTACAATAGGCTGTCCAGTGTAGGTGGAGAAACTTCCTTGGCTGAAATGATTGCCACCCTCTCGGATGCTTGTGAGAGAGAATTTGGCTTTTTGGCTACCAGGCTTTTTCGAGTATTTAAGACTGAAGATACTCAGGGTAGGATTTCCTTTCTTCCTTGTGTGTGTCTAGGGGTGAGGAAAGGAATGAGTGTTCATTTTCATGGAAACGTGAATTGAACCCCAATGTCATCAGATGCTGTTAACTATGATTAGGGTCTTCTGGGTACATGCTATAGTAATAATTGTTAATACCATTTGTTCTATTACAGGCAAAAAGAAATGGAAAAAAACATGTTGTCTCCCATCTTTTATCATCTTTCTTTTTATTTTGGGCTGCATTATTGCTGGAATTACTCTTTTGGCTATATTCAGAGTTGACCCAAAACACCTGACAGTGAATGCTGTTCTCATAGCAATTGCATCTATAGTGGGGTTGGCCTTTGTGCTCAACTGCCGTACATGGTGGCAAGTGCTGGACTCTCTCCTGAATTCTCAGAGAAAACGTCTTCATAATGCTGCCTCCAAGATGCACAAATTGAAAAGTGAAGGATTCATGAAAGTAAGCATTCACTATTAGAAAAAAGCTGAAATGTGGATATGCTACCACCAGCATGCTCACTTTGGCTTTAACAGACGCTCTCTAGATGTTAAAGGGGTACATTTAGGGTTTTGGGTTTTTTGTTTCTTTTCTCAGTGCTGAGGACTGAAGCCAGGGCCTTGTGCATGCTAGGTAAGTACTCTACCACTCAGCTATATCCCCAGGTCTGTTGTATTTAGTTTATTTTAATTGGTTTATTTATTTAGTTATCAATTAGTTTATTATTTGTTTTTTGAGACTAGTTTAAAAGATGTTTTATGTTTGTAGGAAAATTCAGAGATACCCCATGTATCTGTGCTCCCACATGTGTACTCTCTGTTACCTTAATCCATTACCAGAGTAGTACATCTGTTGCTGTTGATGAGCCACAGTGATCCATCATAGTCATGCTCAGTGTCTGAAGTTCACATTAGGGTCATTCCTGTTCTGTACATTCTATGGGTTTCGACAAATGCATGATGACATATCCATCATTTTAGTGTTATACAGAGTATTTTCACTGCCATGAAAGCCGCTGCTTCACATCTTAGTCCTGTCTCCTCCAACCCCAGTCAAATACTGGTATTTTTACTATTTCGGGAGCTGTCGTCTTCAGAATGTCATGTAGTTGAAATCATGCAGTAGGTAGCCTTTTCATACTAGCTTCTTTCATTCCATAGTATACATTTATATTCCTTTTATAGCTTAAAGGCCCATTTCTTTTTAGGTCTGAATAATATTGTTGCCTGGATGTATAGCTTCATTTATTAATTCACCTATTGAAAGGCATCTTTGTTGCTTTAAGTTTAAGCAGTTATGAATAAAACTGCTGTAAATATCTGTGTTCAGATTTTTGTGTAGACATAAATTTTTAGCTATTTTGAGTAAATGCCAAAGAGTATGATTGCTGGATCTCATGGTAAGCATATATTTAGTTTTGATTAAAAACTATCAAATTAGACTGGATGTGGTGGTGCATGCTTGTAATTCTAGCTATTCTGGAGATGCAGCATACCAAGATCCCATCTTAAAAAGCTAAGCAACACTCCCTCTTACCACTGGACTATCTTCTAAAGTGGTTATACCATTTTGTGTTGCCCAGCAGTGAGTGTGAGTTCTTACTGTTCTACATCTTTGCCTTCACTTGGTGTAATCAGTGTTCTGGATTTTGGCCTTCTGTTAGGTATTATAGTGTCATTGTTCTCTATCCTTTACCCTTCATCTTTAATAATTGGGTCTCTCCTTTTTCACTCCTTTTTAAAAAAGATTTATTTTTATTTATGTGTATGTATGTGCCTGTGTGAGTTTTACTACATGTATGAAAGGTGCCCACAGAGGCCAGATCCCTGGGAACTTAAGTTATAGGTGGTTGTGAACAATTTGGTTTTGGTGCCGGGAACTGAACCTGGGTCCTCTAGAAGGACAGACAGTAAGTGCTCTTAACCACTAGGACATTTGTTCATCCCGATTTTGTTTTCTGATCCACCCTGATAATCTGTCTTTTAATTGCTGCATTTAGACCATGGATATTCAGAATGATTATTGATAGACGTGGAGCTGGAGTCATATCTTACATAATTGGTACTGTTTATACTTATTGCCCTTGTGCCTTGTTCTTGTTTTTGGTCTTCCTTTTGTGGGTTTTGACTGAACATTTTATATAATTCTACTTTATCACTTTTTTATCATGTCAGTTACACTTTTTTTGATTTTTTTTTTTTTTTTTTTTTTTTTTTTTGAGACAGAGTCTCCCTATAGCCCCAGCTGTCCTGGAACTCACAGAGATCTGCCTGCCTCTGCCTCCTGAGTGCTGGGATTAAAGGTGTGTGCCATTGTACCTTAAAGTAAGATTTTTTTTTTTAATTGGAAATTAAATCATCAAAACATGAAGCAGGACCATACTTTTTTGAACTAAAAGGGTATTTATCAACTTCTGTAATGCTTCCTTTGATCAAGGTTGGATGCTACCAAAGAGCCAACAGTAGTGTAAAAATGAGCAGATCTTTTGGTTTGAATTCAAATCTAAGTTTTTTGTTATTCAGAGTCTGTGATTTTAGCAAGTAAATCCCTCAACCCAGTTTGTCCTTTTAAAGTTCTGTAAGTGTCTAGTTCTTGGTAGTCTGAGGCTGAACTGCTGTGATTTATATGTAGTCATTCTGTAAACTAAAACACTCATTATAGTTTTAACTGTAACCACAGCTAGCAACAAGAACTTTGGATTTCTCTTCCTCTGGCTAGATGACTTATTTATTTTATTTTTTTTGTCATTTTGAGGCAAGGTTTCCCTGTTGTCCCAGCTGGCCTGAAACTCACTATGTAGACCAGGTTGACCTCGATTTCATGGAGATCTGCCTGCCCCTGCCTCTTAAGTGCTCTGGTTAAAGGAGCCAGGCTTCTTTTGTGCTTTTAAAGAAATACATTTAACTCTTTTGTATTCTGTGGTTCTCCATGCAGGTCCTGAAGTGTGAAGTGGAATTGATGGCCAAGATGGCAAAAACCATTGACAGCTTCACTCAGAATCAGACAAGGCTGGTGGTTATCATTGATGGGTTAGATGCCTGTGAGCAAGACAAAGTCCTTCAGATGCTAGATACAGTACGTTTCCACTGTCTTGAAACTTGTTGTTGTGGCCACATACAGATGCAGGACCACAAAATAGCTCAAGTGGAATAGAAACTGCTTTTTATTTAATAAACATGGGTTTCTCTTTTGAATTTCTCTTATAAAAACTTTTTCATGCAGAAATATAGCAGGAGCAAATGTTTCATCATAAAGACATTCATCTTGATGAAAAAAATTTCATCTTGATGGCAGTTTAGGAGAAAACCAAATGGAGTATTTCTTAAGCCCCAGAGTATTCAGAGATACTGTAGGGGACCCATAGAATTTGTAGAGTTTTATTAAAAAGGGCAGATCACAGGCAATCTAAGATGTGTTGTAAATAACACTGGTGAACTGTGGGCAGAGCTGAGTGTGCCCAGCACTCACAGTATTCACAGTAATTGTGTTGTATGTGATGTTACCTATTGCTTAGACTATAGGTATCTGAAAAGGAAACTACATTTATAGTTTTCTTTTCAGATTCTGACATTGATAAATGACAGCAACTTGAGATTGAGCCATCAGTAAAATTTATTTTCATAGAGGATACATTTTGTTGAAAAATGAATGTTATTCAAAAATATAACCAGGAAAGTATAGCACAGATTTTAAAAAGATAATATTTTATATAATTAGAAATTTGTGTCCAACCATACATTTCTTCTATCACAGGTCAGAGTTCTGTTTTCAAAAGGCCCTTTTATTGCCATTTTTGCAAGTGATCCACATATTATCATAAAAGCCATCAACCAGAACCTCAATAGTGTGCTTCGGGATTCCAATATAAATGGACATGACTACATGCGCAATATAGTTCATTTGCCTGTTTTCCTTAATAGTCGTGGACTTAGCAATGCAAGAAAATTTCTTGTAACTTCAACAACAAATGGGGACATTTCATGCTCGGATACCACAGGTAGATATCAAGCTTCTAAAGTACTTGAGTTTGAAGTCGTTTTGAAACTTTTTTTTTTTCTTTTTTTTGTCTTTTTGAGACAGGGTCTCTCTGTAGCCCCTGCTGTCCTGGAACTCACTATGTAAACCAGGCTGGCCTCAAACTCACAAAGAGCTGCCTGCCTCTGCCTCCCAAGTGCTGGGATTAAAGGCGTGTACCACCATACCTGGCTTTGAAACAAAAGTGTCTCTGTTTACTTTGAAAGATATTGTTGATATTTTATATTTCTTTATATCACATAAAACAACTCTCTGCAAATAGTGCTATCCTGTTATACTCTTTTAGGAATACAGGAGGATGCTGACAGAAGAGTTTCACAAAACAGTCTTGGAGAAATGACAAAACTTGGTAGCAAGACAGCCCTCAATAGACGGGTAAGATATCATTAACTTAATTTAATTACTTGATTTATTTTTCCTTGTCATGCTAGGGATTAAACCCAAAGCCTTATGCATACTAGGCAAGTGTTCTTCCACTTAGCTATTCCCTAGCTCTGATGTGTTTTTTGCTGTGTTTTTTTTTTTTTTTGTATTGCAGTTATTCAGATAAAATTAGGTTAATGCCACCTAACTAGTCTTTTGTAAATAATACATTAAATTCTTCAAAGGAGTGTTAGAATTGAATTATTTTCTAACTTGAGCTGTTTCAGGGAATACTTAAACCTAGAGCAGTAACAGCCTTAAACTAGGATTCAGTCTCTGTCGTCTGCAGGCTTTTCTCAGCCCAGGTGCTGACACTGGTCCTAGACCAATGAGATGTTATAGTTCACCAACTGATTGCAACTTTACATTGATTCCTGAACAGGTTAAATTATGCCTGTTGCTACTGTAGGTGTTAAGAAAGGTTTGTACTGAGAAAACACCTGACTTAATTTTCTTATGGTCTTCCTACTTTCCTAACATTTGAAAGGCATCTCTCTAAAACCACATGTGATTCTGGGCCCTTCCCCAGTCTCCTTTAGTTTCTCCATCCAATGCTTTACTTGTTTCTGTTCATCTACCTCTTGTTTGTATGGAGCAAAAACATATAGTGTGTATCCATCTATGTTTCTGTCACTTAGGGTTAGTTAACATGGGCTTATCTACACTGTTTCTTCTTCTTCTTTTTTTTTTTTTTTTTTTTTTCTACCATTAACTTTGGACATTGTAGCCTCAAAACTTTTTAAAATTTAATGTGTCTGAGTGTTTTGCCCGAATGTATGTAAGTACACCACATGTGTGCAATACCTATTGTGGCTGGAAGAGGGTGTTGGATTCCTTGGAACTGGAGTTACAGATGGTTGTTAGCTGCCATGTAGGTGCTGGGAACCAAAACTGCTCTGCAACAGCAGCCAATGTTCTCAACTGGTGAGCTATCTTTCTGGCCTCCATTTGAGATGGTTTCACTATGTAGCTCTTGCTGGAACTTACTATTTATACCAGGCTGGCCTAGAACTCACAGAGATCTGCCTGTCCCTGCTGGGATTAAAGGCATGCACTACCATGCCTGGCTTTTTTTTTTTTTCCTTCCTTCATTCCTTCGTTTGTTCATTCCTTCCTTCCTATTATTTTTTTGTTTGACATTTTACTTAAAAATGTTTCTTTGGCTTGTGCCTATATGCTTTACAGATGTGGATGTAAAGTTAATATGAATGACAAGTAATAGAGCTAAGTTCAGAGGCATGGTGACTTAGCATTTTGAATTTCTCTCCTGGGAGTTAGGGCTCTTGGTTTCCTTTGATTGCATCCACCTTTCCAGTGCTTGAGACTCAGAGGAGGACATGCCTTTGTTGTGCTTGTTTTTCCTCTTAGGAGATGGAATTTTTCTTCTTTAGAGACAGGAGCTCCCCGTAGCCCTGGCTAGCCTGGAGCTTGCTATGTAGACCAGGCTGACCTTGAACTCACAGAGATGGCCTGCCTCTGCCTCCCAAGTGTGGGGACTAATGGCGTGCTTTACCACTCCTGGCATGAGATGGAATTTCTTATCCACTTCTACTTACTCTGCAGAGTGCCTTTAGTTCTTAAGAAGAGGTGAGGAAAATTAAGAGTGATTGTGCTTGTGAGGAAATGGTTACACACTTTAAGATAACCTAAAAATAAAAATGCTGAATCCTTAGAACGAGATAGGAGTTTATTTACTTATTATTTTAGGGTTCCTCTACATACTAAGCCTTTGGAGAGTTTGACTATGATTCTATGTAGTTCTGCTCTCTTCTCATCTGAAAGACATTGAGCTTTCCCTAGCTCTACAGCTCTAAATTGGCATGCATGATGCAGTTGCTACCAATACAACTTTATAACTGCTTTGTAAAGGTTCTGCCCCAGTAGTGCTAATACTTTCATCAGCGTGTGATCTTCTATTTTATTGTGAACTTTGTTGTTCTTATAAGCATATATTAACTTCTCAAAAGCTTGATGTTCTCAAACTTGAAGAGGGGGTTCTCTCTCACTGCTGGTGCTCTGTTTTAGGATACTTACCGCAGAAGACAGATGCAGAGGACAATCACTCGTCAGATGTCCTTTGATCTCACAAAGCTGCTGGTTACTGAAGACTGGTTCAGTGACATCAGCCCTCAGACCATGAGGCGATTACTTAATATTGTTTCTGTAACAGGTGACTTTTTTTCTCACTTTCTATGGTAGATAATAAATTTTATTTTATTTATATTTTTTGAAGTACTAGGCATTGAACTGAGGGCCTTCCATAAGCTAGGTGAATATTCTACCATTGACTTACACTGCCAGCCATCACAATAAACGTTAGAGTTAACAAAGCAATTTAAATTTGGAAATGAAGGAATATTTTTTGTTTTGTATGTTTGTATTACTGAGTATCAGCTTTGTCTCTGTTAAGTAGAAGTCAGTATTAGTTGACAATAAAAATCAGGTATCATTTTGACACTTATTTTAAAATTTCATGATTTCAAAAATATTTTACTTTGGGGCTAGACAGATGGCTCAGCAGTTAAGAACACTGGTTGTTCTTGCAGAAGACCCAGGTTTGAATCCCAGCACCCACATGGCAGCTAACAACTGTCCATAACTCCAGTTTCTGACCTCTGCGGGCATTGCACGACACGGGTGCACTTACCCACGTGCAAGCAATACATGCATACACATAAAATAAAAATAATAAATAAAATTTAAAAAAAGAATTCATCATAAAAAATATTTTACTTCATATTTAAGATAAATTTACATAAGTGAAAATAATTAAAATTTAAGGTGTTGAAATTCAGATTTTTCTATATTGCTAGGTTGTTTTAGTTTTTGTATGATATTTTGAATAAGAAATGTTTATACCAAGGGGCTGGAGAGATGGCTCAGTGGTTAAGAACACTGACTGTTCATATGTCAGGAGTGGTGACACATGCCTTTAATCCTGGCACTTGGGAGGCGGAGGCAAGTGGATCTCTGTGAGTTCGAGGCCAGCCTGATCTCCATAGTGAATGCAGGCCAGCTAGGGCTGCAGGGAGACCCTGTCTCAAAAAGACCAAAAAAACAAAAAAATACCGACTGTTCTTGCAGAAGACCCAGGTTTGAATCCCAGCACCCACATGGCAGCTAACAACTGTCCTTAGCTCCAGTTCCAGGGGATCTGACAGCCTCTTCTGTCCTCTGCAGGTGTTGCATGACATGGGTGTACTTACCTACATGCAGGTATAACACTCATACACATAAAAATAAAAATAATAAATAAAATATATTTAAAATGTTTATACCAAAATTGGAGATTATTGTCCTATGCCTGAATTCTCTTCATGGAATTCTGCTTTTCACTATGTTAAGACTCACTAATTAGCATTAGGCAGTCATCTGAATACTTGTAATTTAGCTTGTAGAATATGGTTCTTACTTTGCATGGTATTGCTTGGTACTTTGTAATATTACTGAGTGTTGACTCTCAACTAGAATTTCATTTTAAGGCTTATCATATAAACTGTATTATAGGTGAGGCTGTATCTAATAAAATTTTTTGATAGTTAAATCCCTTTAAGTAAGATTTCAAACTTAAAATACTGGATTTGTTTGACAATGGAACTGTTTGGTTATATTATCAGTAACACTGAAATCGTCATTTAATAAATTCGTTAACAGTGTGTAATAACTGTCTGCAGTATGCCAAGAAATGGTCTGGACATTGTAGAGATCAAACAGTGAACAAGATAAAGACCTTCACAGTAGGAAGACTGAAAGATACAATGTCACATGAGGATAAGTTCCATGAGAAGAATAAATGGGAGATGGAGACAGAACCCCTTCCTCACTCGAAGATGACCCTAGTGCTGCCTCTAGCTACTGCTCCTTCTCAGTAGAGCTCCTTGAAAGAATCCACTGTCCATTTCTCATACTCTTCTCTTGGTAATCCTTTCAAACTTTCTCCAATGCCCTTACTCAGTACTTCAGCAAAATAGCATTTCAAGGTCACTAGTGGCTTCCATGTTACAAAGTCCAATGGCCAGGTCCTCGTCTTACTTGACCCCACAAGCAGCATGTGACAGTGTGTTTGATCACTTCTTGAAAAGCTTTACTCCTTTGGTTTTCAGAGCCCTGCACTTACTGGATTTTCCTCTTAACTGTTAGCAGCCAGTACTTACCTCCTCCTGTATTTAACATTGGAATGCCTTTGGCCACAGTTCTTGGAGCCCAGTTTTCACAAACTCCACCATTAATAATTATTCTTCAGCTATATGAACAATAGATTTTCTCTTTTCTTAAGTCTTTGTTTAAATGTCAGCTTTTCAGTGAGTCTCCCACACATCTTATATGAAATGACATTTCCTCCTTTGTTATTATTCCCTGTTTTCTCTTTTTCCCTGCTCCATTTTACTCCATGGACCAGCCATCTTCTAACACATGCTGCCACTTTCTTTCATTGTCTATCTCCTCTCAGTCGAATGTGAAACCCTCATGGCAGGGATTTTTTTTTTTTTTTTTTTTTTTTTTTTTTTTTTTTTTTTTTTAATTACCTAGCTTATTGCTGTACCCAGAACAACATCTGGGATTCCGTTGTGAATGAATAAGAGGCCTGAATGAAATGAGAGCCAAGCTTTACATATTTCCTGAGAAAAGCATTTTAAGTAAAAGGAACAGAAAGTATAAATGTTCTGAGGTGGGATTCTAAGAACAGCTGGTAGCCAAACCTAGTTGGAATTTGAGGAACAAAGAGTAGTGGGAAGAGGAGGTGTTAAGCAGATAGCCAGTCTCCAATTCATTTGAGGGTTTACCGACTCCAAAATCCATAGGAAGGAATTTAGATTATTTAGACATTTTCAGATACTTGAAAGAGGCCCAAGTTGACATTATTTAATAATTGATACTGAAACCAGGCCTGATGGTTCAGACTTTTAATCTTAGCTACTTGGAAAGCTGAGGCAGAAGGATCTCAAATTTAAAACTTGCTGGGCTAGAGTTGAGTTCAAGGCCAGCCTAGGTAACTTAGCGAGCTGGATATGGAGGCTCACTTCTGTAATCCCTGTGCTCTGGAGTTTAGCTATTTAATTCAGTGTTAACCTATTTATACTCTGTTGGAAGTATATCTGTCCTACGGCCTCTCAGGAAGTTTGTTTCCCCAGTTTTCCTCCCTGGGTCAACATGATCATGTTACACCCTGTGATTATTTCATAGGGTTATGTTTGTTTTTTTGATTTGTTTTCTACTCCACTGAGTGAAGGCTTTTCAGGAAGGCTAGGATCACATCATCTATTTTGTTCAGTATTTTATCCCAGCATCACTGTTTTTTTTTTAATGTGTATTTTTGCTGAATTTTTGTGCATTTCATATAATAAATCTTAATCATATTTAGGTCCCCCTCCCCCATCCATACCCCCCATGACAGATTTTATACATTCTGTCATATATGTTAAGGCCTACCTTGTCAAACTTTTATACCTAGATGTCCCTTGGTGCAAGTTCATCCACTGGAATCTAGTTAGCCTATCTAGAGTCACTCCCGTAAAGAAAATCGGCTCTCCCTTACCCAGCAGTAATCAGTTGCCAATAGTTCCTCAGTTAAGGTTGGGGCCTGCTGCCCATTTCCCCAGTTCTACACTGTATTTTTTTTTTTTTCTGATTGACTCTACATGGGTCTTGTGCATGCTGTTACCATTGCTGTAAGTTCATATGAGCAAGTTCCCAGTGGCCTGAAAGCCTCCGTTTCCTTTTGTTCATGCTCTTACAATCTTTCTGCCCTCTCTTCTGCAATGGTCCCTGAGCCATGGGTGGGTGAGGTTTAATATGGGAGTCCTTTCCAGGGACATGCCCTCTATGGTCTCTTATTCTCTACACCTTGGCCAGTTGTGGCCTTCTGTGTGCATCACACTCTGTTGCGTGAGGAAGCTTCTCTGGTGAGCGAGGAATGTGTTAGTCTTCTTTCTACACCCTGTTCCACTATGTTCCATGAGCTTTAGGTGTAGAGGTTCTACTGTAGATGTGTTACTTAAGGACGGGCATCTCTCAGACACTTATTCTCTGTGTATGACTAGTTGTGGAACTCTGTAATAGTCTCCGTCTGTTGCAAAAAGAAGCTTCGTTGATGAGTGGTGAATGGTGTACTTGTCTGTAAATATAAGGATCTATTAAGAGTCTGTTAGACTAGTATATTTGTTAGACTAGATGCATACTAAACTGATCATCATCATGTAAAATTGATAATATTTTAAATTAAAAAGCAAACCCAGTATTTTATAATCGTTACCAAGTCAAGAGGAAAGGAAGCATTGATTTAGAAAGTTTGAGGATTGTAACGTGTAAGCATGCCCAGTGGTAGAATACTGAGTTAGTCCTCAGAATACCTCATAAATAGACAGGGTCATTTATTCAACATGTGAATAACAAATTTTAGAAACATTATATCTCATTTGGTAGGTTACTGACATAATCTTCTGCCCTTAGTAAATAAAAAGTGAAGTGTATTGGGTTCACATTCACTTGTATTAAAGCAAACATGGAGCAATATATTTGGATCTCTTTAAGTTCAATTGGTAGGCTCTTAGCAGATAGTATTTCAGAGTATTGAGGACTGCCATGGGTAAGTTAATGTTTTGCTGTATGCTTGTAGGCAGCATGGAGACTAAAACATGATTGGAAAGACTTTTTGCTTGTATATCTGTGTTCAAAAAAGGAACTTGCATCAATATAAAATAAAACAGAAGATTACCTTTAAAACTAAATAGAATCATTTAAATACCTTTGACTTTTTGTTTATTTCTAGTTGAGATAGGATCTCTCTGTGTAGCCTAGACGGGCCTTGGACTTGCAGTACTCCTACTTTACCTCCTGTGTGCTAGGATTACCAGTGTCTGCCACTGTGCCCTTTCTGAATCTTTAAATTCTGGATTTTAGAAACCATATAAATATTAGATTTGAATTTGTATTATAACCAAATGACAATTTTTTTAAATTTAAAAGTTAAATTGTTCATGAATATGCTAAATGTCTTACGTAGCATAATATTACTTTATTAATTTTAAAATGTTTATTTTATTCCTTAAAGGGCGATTACTAAGGGCTAATCAGATTAGTTTCAACTGGGACAGACTTGCCAGCTGGATCAACCTTACTGAGCAGTGGCCGTACCGGACTTCATGGCTCATATTGTATTTGGAAGAGACTGAAGGTGTTCCAGATCAAATGACATTAAAAACCATTTATGAAAGGTATTTTGTTTGACTTCTTTAATTTTAACTTTATTTTGAGTTGAGTATTTTTAAAAAAAAACATAAATAATATGTATAAAGTATATTTCTGACTCATTTGTCATTCTCATTAATTTCATTACAGTTTGCAGCACAAGTATACTTTCATGTAGAATTTTAGCTTTACTTCTACTTCTTTTTATGTTAGATAAACTTATAAGAGTTCAGTTTTTATAAAATTTATAAAGTTAAAGTATTTTTTATTTACTAGAACACTCCAGTAGTTTCAAATTTCAGTTGCTAAACTGTTTCTTAGAAAAAAGATAATACAAAACTATATAGTTTTACCATTTGGTATAATTGAAACTATTGTTTTAAAATATAAATGCAATATTAATATAGTTTATATTTTAAAACAGTTCAGCATATGTCAGCATATGGTTTTTCCTAACTGGTTTTAGACTTTTAGAGGATTATTGTAGTATTTACCCATAGCTTTGAGCTCTTCTAGGTTTTATATTTTAACTTGTGCTAAGTCTCATCGTGGTTTAACCCTGGTGTGGTGTTGCAGTGAGACAAATTACCATGCACTCTCAGAAATGTGACAACCAATCGCATCTGGTCTTTGATCTGTTAGAAATCATCTTATCTTGAGGTACATGATTGGACATAGTCTTAGTTGTATAGTAAAATACTAAGCTTTATTTCTGAATAAACATGTTTGTCATAACTCAGGAGTTAGGTAATTATGAATGCTTGTTAGATGCACAGTTATTACAGTTAAAACTTTTAATAAGTTTTATTACATGTTATGGTTGCATATTTTTAACAAGGAAGACTGAAATTCAGAAAATGTAAGTAATGTCTCATCTCCACGTGCTACTTACTCTATGCACTCTACAGTAGAGCTTTTGTCCTCACAGTTCTCAAGGAGGTACTATAATTCCCATTTGCACACTAGAAAACTGGAGCCCCAAGGGGATAAGTCACTTGCCAAAAGCCAGTATGTGGTAGAGCTGGGGTTTTGCCTGAGGCTACAGAGTCGATGCTTTTACATGTGCTAGGTGAATGGCCTTTCATGGCTAAGTACTGTCAGAAACACACAAGATTTGTTACAGAACCAAGGGGCTGCAGTTTTGACATTTTAATGTTTTCTCTTTCTTTATAGAACAGTACAAGTTAGTTTAGTTAATATGAAATTTCATCTAATTTCCTACTAATAACAACTAGTCCACAAAAGAGTTACTGTGTTATTTATCTAACTTTTGTCTTCATAAAAACGTCAGTTTCCCCTGTTTAAAACAAACTGTTGGTTATTGCTTCTTCTAGCCCCCTGCCTCTAATTTTTAAACAGAATATTCATATCAGCCTTTGGTTTGGGTGTGGAATGGGGTCTTACTACCTTTCTTAATTGAGAACACATGGAAGCATAGATATGTATCTCAGGATTACAGATATATTGACCAACAGCTCAAGCAGTATATGTGGAGTCCTAGAAAACTAGCCTCCTGCTTGCTTTGTGACAAGGATGAGAAGGGTGAAAAAAGTCCCCAGGTGATGGAAGTAGGAGTGATACAAAATGAACCAGAGATTTGAAAGACCACCCTCTCTCCCAAAATTTATGTTTCAAGTCAGTCCAGCAAAAATTTGGGTTTTTTTATTTTGGTATGGTTTGGTTTTTTGTATTTTGAGTCAGAGTCTTACTATGTAGCTCTGGCTGACCTAGAACTTGCTATGTAGGCCAGGATGGCCTCAATCTCACAGATATATATGCCTGCCTCTGTCTCCTGAATGCATGCGCCGCCATGACTGGCCAATAACAGTTATTAAGCAGTAGTCATTAATAACTGCCAGATGCTGGAGCTATTATTATTTGGATGTAATATATCTTCCTGAAACCTTGACTATTTTTTTGTTGCTTGTCTTATTTTTGTTGTCCTGAGAGGAACCCAGAGTTTGATACATGGTAGTCATACATTTTGCCCTGACCTATACCAGCCCACCTTGTTCCCTTAAAGAAACCAAGGTTAGTAGGTATTTGCTTAATATAAGTGCTTAAAAGTTTCTTTTATTCACCCTGACTGATTTCTTCATTAACATATATTTAGTATAACTTTTTACTAAGATTCAGAGCTTATGGAGATGTTCTTTATGCTTTTGTGTATTGTAGGGGCCGGTAAGGGAGGGGGGTTGGATGGAAGGAGAGCTATAAAGCATGTTATTTCTTTGAAGGATTTACATCTGTTTGATTATTTTTTTCTACTTGAAAATGCTTTCAAACTTACAAAAATTTTGCATAGTACAAAGAATAGTACAAAGAACCCCCATATACTTACCCTTCATCTGGACTCATTTGTTAGTATTTGACTTCATTTGCTTTATCATTTCTATGCACACCATCTTCTGAGCACTTGTTTTCTCTTTGTTTTATATATTTGCATCTATATACAAATGCAGACATATTTTTCCAGATTATGTGTGGGTAAAGTACATACAGCATATCGTTTTCCTCTAAATGCTTAAGTTTTGAGGAACTTATACTCTAATTAAAAGAAAAACATGCATATTTGAAACAAGTAGAGGGAAGAAAAATAAGATTGCTTAAATAATTTACGAGTTTATTTATGAATATTACACAAAATCCTTGTTTTCTGGGTGGTAAGAAACTTCTTAGTCTATAACCACTATTCTTTGCTAATAGACAATTGTTTGACCTTTTATTTTTTATTTATTCTTTCTCAGGGAAGAAAGATTTATTTTGGTTCATGGTTACAGTCCATTGTGGTTGGGAGGGCATGGTGGAGTGGAGCAGCTCACATCATGGTGGCCAGAAAGTAGAGAGAATACCTGTATCTGCAGGCTTTCTCCTTTCCCCCACCTTTTTTCCTGTCTCAGCCTATAGCCTATGGGATGGTACTGCCTGCATTCAGGGCAGGCCTTCCCTCTAGTTATTTCTTTTGTGAAACACCCTCACAGACACATCCAGAGGTGTGTTTTATATTACTAGGTGCTTCTCAGACAAGTGAAGTTGACAGTTAAGATTAACCACTACATGTCTACTTACCCCTTGTCAGCTTGATTCCCAGAACATTTCTTTAAACCATAACCTTCCACCCCTGGCCCCCAAAAGGTCTGTCTCATAATGCGAAATTCATTCAGTCCATCTGTAAAATTCCCCTTAGTCTTAACAATTCCAACATTGTTCAAAAATCCAAATTCAGTGTCTCCTCTGAGACTCAAGACAAACTCTTGGCTGTAAGCCTCTTTAATAGCAATAAGAAAATGACATATTTCCAAATTACAATGTCACACAGCAAAAATTTCCCTTCTAATAGGAAGGAATGGAGGAATAGAAAACAGGTATAAGACAAAAGCAAACAAACACAAAAAGAAAAACCCAGCAGAGCAAACATTAAATTCTGTAGAGCCATGTCAGACATCTGAGGCATGTGATGTCATGATGTGAGAGCCAACAGGCTCAGCATTCTTGACCCTATAGCTTTGCCAGTTGTAGCCCACATACCCTCTTGGGATTGCTTTGCTCCCACCTTCAGTTTTTCACATCAGATGGTTCATGTTTCCGGCAGATGTCATTTCCTAGAGGCTCTATTATGTCTTTGGCTTCACCTCTTTGATTTCTCAGAGGCTACCTGCATTCTTTCCAACCTTCATACTTTGCTTATTTTTTGAGGTTTTCTTTTAAAAATTGTGTTGCATTTCTATGCCCCTGTAACTTTTGCATTCTGTATATCTGCAAAGCCAGCATTATACAGGTGATGGCAAGGTGTGTAAAATATTCAGCTTCTTTTTAATGTCCTTAATCTCTTCTTGTTTTCAGAACTTTACATGCACTTCTTTTCTGGACAAACTGAGTTTTCCAAATCCTTTTGCTCTCAATTCTCCCTATAACATGGCTGAAAGTCTCTAGTGACAGTTCCTCTGCCAAATTAATTAGTCCATTACCTTTAAACTCAGCTTCTCATAAAGTCTTAGGTCATGGACAAAATGTAGACAGGGTCTTTACCCAGATACAATATCCATGCTAGTCCAGTGCTCAGCACAATATTCTTTCCCACCCCAAATTTCACAAGTGTGATTTTCTGTCCTTGTTCCTATCAATGTTCTACTTTTTGAAGCTCCTACCACAATCGCCCATTAAGCTCTCCTTAGACCATTCTAGAACTTTTTTAGCTCATATCTCCAAACTTTTCCAAGTTCCTCCTACAAATCCCTCAAAGGCTTCTGAACCACATTATCAGGAATGGTCTCAGCAGTGACCCACTTGTCCAGTACTTATTTTCTCTTTTAATCAGATTTTTAGTGTTGTGATTGAATATCTGAGAAAAACAAGTTAATAGAAAAAAAGACGTATTTTAGCTCATGGTTTCAAATGTCTCAGTCTGTCATGATGGGAGACCATAACTGCTTTATCATGGCATCCAGAAAGCAGAGAAAGAATGCCTGCGCTTTACTTAAAATTTTGAAGTTTTCATTCCAAATCCCACATTTTGAACCTCATAGATAGTTTTTTTAAATATTCATTTTTAGGGACTAAAGAGGTGGCTCAGTGGTTGGCTGATCTTGCAGAAGACCCAGGTTCAGTCACCTGATGGCTAATTGTCTGTCACTCCATTTCCAGGGGATCCAACACCCTTTTCTGACCTTGGCAGGCATCACACACATGTGGTACACTTACATACATGCAGATAAAAACACGCATACATATAAAACAAAAGTTAATAATTAAAAAATGTTTATTTTTAAATTGAAATGTGTCTTATAGGCATATGTATAGCATATAAAGATAATAGTAATTATATTTTTTATTGAGCTTTTTAAATTTCATACAAAATTTCCTACTCAAATCCAGACCCCCTCCCCTATCCATTGCCTCCCCCATTCCCCCACTGAACCCAATGCACTCTGCCATACATGCTGAGTCCTATTCATTCAGGTGTTTGTACCCAAATGTCCTTCAGTGTAAACACGTCCACTGGAGTCTAGTCAGCGCATCCAGGGGTTGTATGTGTCATATTCTCCCTCACCCAGCAGCAATCAGTTTTAAATAGTTCTCAATCTAGTGCTGGCCTGCCGCCTATTTATCAACTCCCCTTTGGGCCCTGGTTTAATTAAGTTGACATGGGTCCCATACTCTGCACCACGGCTGCCACAGGCTCACATGACCTGGAGACCTCTACCTCCCTGTGTTCATGAACCAGCAGCCCTGGCTCTTATAATATTTCTGCCTCCTCTTCCTCAATGGTCCCTCAGCTGTGGGTGGGTGAGGTTCCATATAGGAGTCCCATCCTATATTCTACAGTCTCTTATTCTCTAAAACTTGGCCAGATGTGGCCTTCTGTGTGCATCACATTCTGATGTACATGGAAGCCTCACTGGTGAGAGTTGAGGGGCACATTAGCCCTCCCTCTACCCCTTATTCCACTATGTTCCATGAACCTTAGTTGTAGAGATTCGACTGCAGATGTGTCACCTAGTACTGGGCATCTCCCAGGCATATGTTCTCTGTGCTTGACCAGATGTGCAACTCTGCAGTAGCCTCTATCTGTTGTAAGAAGCTTCTTTGATGAGTGCTGTATGACATGCTTGTCACTATAAGGAAGGTCTCTTCTATCTGGTACTGTGCTCCCTGCCAAGCAGCTCCCAGGTATACATATGCATTAATGTTTAGACACTCTATGTGTATTTCTCATAGGGTTTCTAGGGCATCACTTTTCCCTCTGGGTTTCCTAGACTCCAAGATTCATTGATCTTCAGCTTCCTTCTTCCCTCTCTCCCTAGTCACAGCCCCCCATTATGCCCACCCTTCCCCCAATACCTCCTGACTCCCGCCATCTTTTCTTTCCTGACTTCTCTCCCTCCTCCACACCATGGTCCCTTGCATGCCCCTCCTGCCTCTCCTTCCTGCCAATTACTCCCACTTTTTCCACCTCCCTCAGGTAGCATCTGTTCCCTTCTATCCCCCTTTCAAGTTGTTTCTTTTCCTTTACCTCCATGTATCTTTTGCCTTTACCTTGCTCTTGGTGTTATATCAGAATTTATATACTCATATATAAGGGATTGGTGCTACAATCCACAAATGCAGGAGAACATATGTTGCTTGCTTTTCTGTGTTTGTGTTACTTCACTTAGTATAACACTCTCTAGTTCCATTCATTTACCTGAAAATTTCACAATTTCATCTTTTCTTACTGCTCAGTAGAATTCCATTGAGTAGATGTACCACATTTTCAGTAACCATTTGTCAGTTGAGGGCTATTTAGGTTGTTTCCATTTCTTAGCTATTATGAAGAGAGCAGCAACAAACATGGATGTACAGGTATATCTACAGTACGATGAGTCCAGTATGATGAGTATATGCCAAGGAGTGGTGTCACTGGATCATATGTAGGTAGGTACACTTGTGTCATGCAATGCCTGCAGAGGTCAGAAGAGGGTATCAGATCCCCTAGAAGTGGTTGTAGCCACCATGTGGGTGATGGGAATTGGTCCCAGGTCCTCTGCAAGTGCAGTCAGTACTCTTAGCCACCGAACCATCTCTCCAGTCCTAGTTCCACTCTTAGCCACTGAACCATCTCTCCAGTCCTAGTTCCAAGTTTTTTTTTTTTAATCATGTAACAAATAAATTATAGTAAATTTTTCTAGGGGAATATTTTATATTATTCCCATAAATATAGAATAATCTTTGTTGGAGGTAAAATGGAGTAATGCCAACTTTGTGTTGTGTTTAAATCAACTCATTACTGTAGACTTGAGTTCTGACAGGCTTGCTATCTGAGAGTGGACTGAGTTTAGGGTGACTTCGAGATGGTATTCTTTTTTGAAGGAATAAATATCTTATATGGCTATAAATACTTATAAGAATATTGGTAGTTAGGTCAACAAAGAGAAGACAGTTTAGGAAGCAATCTGAGAATAAAGGATTTTACTTTAATTAAATATTTGGAATGAAAGATTATAGGAAAACAGTTTGATCAGTATACTGAAAAGCCATGTATTGGAAGATGCAATAATAATTCAGATGACCATTTCTACCTAACATAGTTGAGTTCTTTGATGCTTGTCATTTGAATAATAAAAAGTTTTACTTACAGCTGAGAAGCAGAAGCAGTATGTAATTGATATTCATTTATTTTATTAAAGAAATCCGATTTATTTGGTAAAAACAATCAGAAAATAGTATTTTTAACGGTAGTAGTAAAATTTATTTTTTTAATCCATAAAAAGCCTCATTTATTTTTATAGCAATTTGATGACACATCTGCTTGCTTTATTCAGCTGAAAAAGAAAATGTTGGTTCTTGGTGTTTGGTAAAATTGCTTTGTTAAATTATTTTCTAAATTGTTCAACTTTTAACAAATGACATTTGATACTAACACTGGAAAGCAATTTCAGCTAATTAAGTAGATCCCTCTATAAACCATTGGAACATTAAGATGACATACTGTTCATTCAAGATTATTTTAATTGGTACAATTATTGTAATTTTCTTGCAATTATGTGTTGAGCTAAAAGCTTTTGTCTAGATCATTTGAGGGTTTTTTGTTGTTGTTGTTAACATACATTTAGTAAGAAGAAAGAGAGTAAAATAAAAACCGTAAAGATTTTTTTGTCTACTTTTTATTGCAGCATTTTAGATAATCATTGAAATTTTTAAGTATAAAGGTTTATTTTGGGTATTTTAAGCACCTTAAGCAGTGATAGAGGTTTTTAAAAGATCAATTTAAGTAGTTTTCATGAAGATAATGTTTCACATTTCTGTTTTGACACTATTCAAGTAATTTTTTACTCAGGATGATTTGGTCAGAATATCATTTTGATATTCTTGTATTTTAAAAGCCTATTGAATAGGTTTTGAGGGAGTTTAAGAATAATGACCATTTTCCATTTTATTGAAAAGCTTTTTGCTGAGTAGACATTGGCCATTAAATTTATGATCTTTATGAATCTATCTGATATCTTAAAATTATTCAGTTTTGAATAAATATCCTATCTCATATTCCTTCTAGATATTCACTACAGTTTTCAAAAGCTTGATTCTTTCTAGTCATCTTTAGTTTCTCTTAGATCTTACCAATCTCCTTCATTCCCACTTCCACCTCTCACCATTTGGAACGGATTACACAAGTTTCTTTTGTATATGGACTTAAATTATGACTGAATAGCATGAAAAAATAGACATTAGTTCATGTTTGTGAAGTTGTCTGATCCCACTTGTTGTACAAAGAACATCTTTTATACTGATTTTTTTCTCATTTTCAGTTTAAGATGCAAGAAATTTATTATTTGTTCAAGACATTGTTTTGTGCATGCTGTTTAGGTACTTTTTGTGTATAACTTTGTCAGTCTTACTGATTCTATATTCTCAATATGGTAGGATTTCTTAGAGATACTGGTGTTGCTGTGACTCAAAATACATCAATTATCTTGTATATAATTATATCCTTAAACATTCCTAGAACACACGCACCCCTGAATTTGGAGGTTAAATATTAGCACCTTTGTCATTGAAGAGATAGACTAATTTAGTTCTTTGCAAAAGTAATAGAAGAATTATCTATACAGGAAGGAAAGTTAAGGTGGTTTGTACTGAAATAAAGATTATGTGACTATAATAGAAGTCATTCTTTATCTAGACAGAATAGGTAATATTGGTTAAGTTTAACAGGGTAAGCCTTCAAACTATGTAATGAGGTAGAATGTTGACAGTCATGTGAATTTCTGGTTTTGCATTGTTCATTTGTATTCAGTGTCTTGTTGTAAATTAACTAGAAAAATCCAGATTCTTAAATAAAAGTAAAGGGTAGAAGTTTGAAAGTTAATTTATAATGCACTTGTACAACATACCTACTCTTTGAAGAAAAAAAAAAACTGAAAGAGGTTAAATCAGGCAAGTTGGACTATTCTTTTTTATTTATTTATTTTTAATTTATATGTATGAATGTATTGCCTGCATGCATGTAAATGCACCCATGTTGTACAATGCTCCTGGAGACCAGAAGAAGGTGTTGGGTCCCCTGGAACTGGAATTACGGGTGGTAACTCCAATGTGTGGGTGCTGGGAACTGAATCTGGGTCCTCTGGAAGAACAGCAAGTGCTCTTAACCACTGAGCCATATCTATAGCCCACAAGTCAGACTATTCTTGAGTTTATCTATTTCATATATATATATACACACTCCAGAGCAAGAGTACATGTCTTTCACAAGTGGCTATAAGTTTTTAGGTTCACAGTTGAGTTAATACAGTTATACAATATTGAACTCAGTATAAGCCCTGTAAGACATAAAATTGAATTTTTAACCTTTAAAAAAGATCTCCATTTCATTTTAAAATACACTGTTTCTTAAAGAAAGACTCATTGTTTTTCCTAATAACGCTGAGATGTTGGCGCATGTGTCTCTAATCTGTATGTATCTGATTATTACTAGTCATAGTCGGTTGTACTTGGATCCTTGACACCTGTGTATGGCTATAAAGTCATTGGGTAGGTTTCAATGGTAATGTGTATCACCTCTACTAATTAACATGACGTGAATTTTTATGCTTCCTCCTCAAATATAACTCATTTAAAAAAATTTGTTGATGTTTTTTGTGTGTGTATCACACAGAACATCCCAAACCATCTTATTCATCTATACACCCACTTCCCAGATGGCACCCTCCCATAGCCTCCCACCCCCCACTAGAGCCCTTATACTCTGTCATTCCTGCTATTGTCTGCTGTGTTGTCAGCACCCCCAGCCATTCCCCACTGCTTGCCCTTCTGGTGAATCTAGTCAGCCTATCTAGAGGTCTTTGTTTTAGGAAAGTCAACTGTTCCTCATCTGGCAGCAATCGGTTGTCAATATTCCTTTAGATAAGATTGGGGTCTGCTATTCATTTTCCCAGTTTTGTGCTGGGTTACTATCTGGGAGTCCCTTGGGCCACCCTGGCCAACAACTTTTATGTTTTGCTATTTACTTATTTGATTATTGCTATCAGAATTGTAGCCACATCCAAATGTGTAAGAGAAGTTATTGAGAAAAACCTTAAAATTCATTGTTTGTTTTTTAGAGAATAGTTCTTAAGCGCCTACTATCTACCGATACTGTTGCCCAATATACCCATGTGCCAAACTGGCAAAGATCCCTGCCCAAGGGAACCTTGCTCTCTAGCAAAATGTAAACTATATAACATATTAAAAGACAATCAGCCCCATGGAAAGAATGAAAGCAGAAGAATTAGGGAGATGAGGAGTACAGGTTCCACACGAATAATGGGTCAGGATATTGTAGTTTTCATTGAGAAGTTGGGAACTGAGTAAAGGCCTTTGGGGTGACAGAAATAGCCAAGCAGAATTCTAGGGAGTGTTTCCAGGCAAAGGAAATGTTGTAGGCAAAGATCCTTAGGTAGAGAGTGGAGGAATGGCAACAGCAAGGGAACTGGTGTGACCAGAAGGGATACAGTGTTGGGGAATGGAGGGAAGGGAATCAGGGAGGTCAGCATGATGGGTTCATGGACCATGCTTGAGGATCATTGTAAGGACTTGGGCTTTTCCCCTGAGGTTGGAAACTTTATTAATCTAGGGAAGCTTATTTTTTTGAGTCTCATGCTGGGAAGTGATACTGACTTAGGATGGGAAAATTAAATGAGAAGTGCTTAAAGTACTTGGTCAACTATTCACACCATAGTAAAGGCAAGATGGATGAGAGGAACCAGTACAGGGTGGCTCTCCATGACCAAGGAGAGAGCTAGGTGATAACTTCAGCACACCCAGAGAAATGCAGTTTTTCTAAACATTAATATGAGTTTGTAGGATTGACTTCTCTGTGCATCTGTGCTTTTATGATAATTTCTTGTGTCTTAGTCACTTTATTCTTCATTTTCTAATAAAGTGATGGGTTCAGCTTTTAAAACTGCCTTTTTTTTCTGTAACCAACTGCATAATCTGAACCCTAGTTAAGCCCCTAGTTAAAGAGTACATGGAAGATTTCTGTATTATTGAGTATTACTAGGCAGATGTAAGAAGACGTAGGAAGTAGAACAACTAATGTGTTGCTTTAAGAAAAGTATTGAATTTGATTCATGGGCAATCAAATCATGGACTTTGAATAAGACACTAGACACTAAAGAATAAGGGGAAATAATTGGTCAAAATTCTGTGGGAATCAGGTTTGTACTGGGATTCAAGCATGCTTAGTGTGATTCTCCAGTCCCTTCTACCTTCCTTTTTCTGACTTTTCACTTTCCTACCTGCTCTTTCTCTCTGGTCATTCTCCCCTTCTCCTACTTCATTCATCTGGTCTCTTGAATGGCATTAGCTCAGGAAACCTTTTGTAGTCCTGGTGTACATCATTCATTCAACGTGAAGCAGCATTTTGCTGCCTGATGCTGAGTTCATACTTAGGGGCTCTTTCCTATAGTTCTGCTTTTAACGTGTGCAAAATTGGGGTGATGAAACACAAAACTATGGTGTTGGTCCATTTGACCAATCCCAGCCCTCATAAAAAATTAAAACCAAAATGGAAGTTATAGGAAAACCTTTATGTTTATCATATACTGGTGTGCCCCTTTATAGCTGTTGCCACAGGGATTCTCTTATGAAGGTTTGTTTTGCTCTTTCTTTACTGTTTGTCTCCTTATTACAACTATAAAGTCCTTAAATTACAACTTGCTGACCTCCTTACTTGATGCACATGGAAGGTACAGAGTAGGCTGTAGCGGTATTTCTAAGAAAGTAAAGAAATCTGATTATAGCCTTTTGACTGAGAAAGGTATGGGTTCAGCAGGTGTTGGATGTAAAGCCTCATGTTATTTTAAAAAGGATAGGATCCACCCAGATGCTTCATTCATTGGTTCTGAATAGAGGTAAAATATTTCTTTCGTTATTATGAAGGTAGATCCCTGCACCAGGCTCATAGTAAAGTTTTAGTTCACATTCACTGCTGATTACATACTTTACCTAAAATTTGGTGGCTTTTCCCTTTTGACAGGTGATACTAAAATTATAGCAGTGTTTTTGTGGGCATTTACCTGCTACTGAGTTTGTATTTATAAGGTTCTTGCTTTATTTTTTGTAAAAGTTTTACCGAATTTTTGTGTATTTCATACATAACATCTTAATCATCTTTATACCTTCTTCCCCACTGGCACCCTCCCATACCCCCCCACTGGATTTCATGCATTCTGTCATTTGTATTAGGCCTGTTGAGTCAAGTTAGTGTTCCCAAATATCCCTCAATGCAGGTTTATCCACTGAGGTCTAGTCAGCCTATCTAGAGTCCTTCCCTTTAAGAAGATCAGCTCTTCCTCACTCAGCAGGAATCAACTGCCAATAGTTTTTTTTTTTTTTTTAAACTAAGATTGGGGCCTGCTGCCCATTTCCACAGTTCTGTGCTGAGTTTTTGCCTACTTGAGTTTGCACAGGTCTTGTACATGCTGACACCATTGCTGTAGGATCATATGAGCAAGGTCCTAGGAGCCTGTAAGACTCTTTTAATATGGTCATGCACCTCCTCCCTGGTTCTTACATTCTTTTGGCCCCCTATTCCTCAATGGTTCCTGGGCCCTGGGTGGGTGGAGTTTAATATAGGTGTCTTGTCCAAGGATCCATACTCTGAAGACTTTTATACTCTATACTTTGGCTACCTAGGTCCTTTTGTGTTCATGACCCTACATGAGGGAGATTTGTTGATGAGAGTTGAGAGATGCATCAGTATTCTCTCTACCCCTTGTTCTACTGTGTTCTGTGAGCATTAGATATAGAGGTTGCATTGTAGATGTCTCACTTAGGGTTGGGCATTTCACAACTTTGTGACTAGTTGTGGAACTCTGTAATAATCTCTGTTGCAAAAGAAGCTTCTTTGACGATTGGTGACTGGGTTACTTGTCTGTAAATATAAGGATCCATATTTTGTACATAGTAAGAAATTACATTTGTTTAGGGATGTGACAGCCTTTGGATTTTCTCTAAAATCTATGATGTCTCCAGCCATACGTATTTGGCTGTGTTTATAGTACCACACATGAGTTTCCTTCCATTGAGTGGGCTTTATGTCCAATTAGGTAGCTGTTGATTACCCCCAAGATAAAAGTGCCACTACTGGCTCAATACAGTATGCTGTGCTGGTCATTATTGTGGTTATTAGACCTTAAAGCTGGGGTTGGACCATAGATTGATGTTTTCTCTTAGCAACTTGCATAGTGCTCTCTAAAGCTATGAGAGTTAGTCTTCAGAAGAGGTGACTTCCAGGTCATTTCTAGCTCCATTGCTCCAAATTCTTTATCCAAAGTATGTCCTGTCTTCAGCAATAGGGTGTTACCTGCAAGTTCTAGGAGATAACTTATGTAATTTAGGGCATCTCTTGGACCACCCTGTCCAACAATTCAAAGGGAGGTTTCTCCTTTCTGGCACTGTTTTCTTGTTATATAGCCTTCAACTATACACATGGACTCATGTAGAGATATTGTATGTATAATTTTCAGTAGGTTTTTGGACTAATATGATTTGCTCTGTTTTTTTATACTAGCTGGGTATTATTTATCTCTTTCTGTCTCTGTCTCTCTGTCTCTGTCTCTGTCTCTCTCTCTCTCTGTCTCTCTCTCTCTCTCTCCCTCTCCCTCTCCCCTCCACATCCTCTCCAGTTAAAGTACCCCCATTTTCCCCTTTTCACCCTTGATAATACTTGTCTCCTATGATCCCCTCTCTTTTGAACTCCTTCTTCTCCTTTACTTCCATGGTTTCGTACATAACCCTCTTTCTCTCCCCCTCCTATTTAAATGTCCCCATTTTACACATTTCCCCCTTCATAACACCTGTCTCCTACTGTTCTCTCTCAGGTTCCTTCTTTCCCTTTACCTCCCTGGTTTCTTTCCATTTTCTTGCCTCCTGCAGTTACATCAAGATATATATATTAATCCTTTGTGGAAGTCATGGTTTGTAGAATTATTTCATGCTGGCACTTTTAGATTTTCCTTCCCACTACAGTTTCTTCTTACAGATGATTATCAGTATCTGCTTAAAATCAGTGTGGCTAGATGTGGTGGCACCTCCCTTAATTGCAGCACTCAGAAGGCTGAGGCAGAAGGATTGTTATGAGTTCACCCTGTCCCAAAACACCAAAAAAACAAAACAAAACAAAACAAAAACAAAGAAGCAAACAAAGTAAATAAAGGCTGTGTTTGTCTCAGATGTCCCTATTTTTGTTATGTCAAACATTTTGATTTTGTTAATTCATTAAGCAGTTATTTACAGTTTGATTTGTGCTGGGTACAGTCTGATAAAAGTATTACATAATTATTACTTGAGCTTCACTCAGTAGGTGGCATGTTTTAGATTGGACCTTTTACCTGAAACATCTCATGTACTGCTCTGAGTAGCTGCAGGAAGCATAGTGCAGCAGTGAAGATCTCAGAGCTGCATCTGTGGAGCTTCACCAGCCTGGTTCTAGCGACCTGCAGTCAGTCCTCTGTAGCTACAGAAGACAGCACTGGGTCTGAGATGGATAAATACAGAACTGAACTAATTGTATTTATAGATGTATTTTAATTTTTCATTGATATACTTATGAATATTTAGAATAATTTATTATGTATCAGTGGGAATGCAATTTCAGGTACAAATTTTCTAGAACATTAAATTTATCTTTTGTAATAAAAACTGTAAATGTTTACAGATAACTACCCCCCCCCAAATAAATGCTTTATTTAGTTCTAATTGTGTCTAGTAACTGCAATAAATTTAGTATGGAAAATTGTGATCTTTAGCACTTTAACAGTTTGCTTAATCCTTTATACTGTTTTTTATGCCCATTAAGTGGCTATAATTTTTTTCTAAGTAGGTTTTTCACTGGCTTTTCTTTTGGGGGCAGGGAAGTGGGAGGCTGGGGAATAGAGCTCTAAGGCCCTCACATGTGCAGGGTGCCACTTAGCTATACCTCCAGACCTTGTTTTACTTTTAATAGTATAAAATTGATCATTAGAACATCTTCTCAGCATTTAAAATTTGAATGTCATTTTCAACATTTTGTGCTAATGCAGAACAAAGAAATAATCTTAAATGTTCCAGAATTTTATGTTTCTAACTTCAATATGAAACCGAAGTATATTAGCTAAAGCTATTTGGAAACAAACAGGAAAGTCCATTTCTCTGAAATATGTTTTAATATGTAAAAAATACATTTGATATGTCAAAACTTGCCATTACAGGTTTACAGTTTATTTTGCAATGTGGAATATTTTGTGTTGTATATTTTAAAACAAATCTGATTGGTGAAGGATCTATATTTACCAAGGGTATTAAAACATATCTTTAGAGATCAGGTAGCTAACTTTTCCCCTCAGGACACTTTTTTAAAATAAAAGTTTGCAGTTTCATAATTTTACTATTATTACTACTGTTATTATTATTTTTGGTGTTTTTGAGACAGGGTCTCCCTGTAGTGGGACTGGCCTGGAACTCACTATTGTACACCAGACTAGCCTCTGCCTCCCAAGTGCTGGGACTAAGGCGTGCGCCACCATACCCAACCAGTTTCAGAATTTTAAATAAAAGTGTTTAAGTTTTTTATTAAGTAGAACCAAAAACAATTTAGAGTAAAACTGCTAGCTTATTAAAATGCTAAGATAAGGTGGAGTGCTCCTGTAAAAGCACACTACTGAAGCAGCCTCTCTAGCAGTATTCAAGAAGGCCACAAGATGGGACTGTTTCACTGGAAACATTATTAATGTGCTTGGCCATGAGATAACATGGAATACTTTTTGTTTTCCCCTTTCCATAGAAGGAAAAAAAGGTGTGTGTGTGTGTGTGTGTGTGTGTGTGTGTAGAAACCAGTGTAATGAAAGATTGAATTTCCTTATATTTCATTGATTAATTAATTTATTCATTTATTTAATGTGTATGTGAAGGAGTTTGTGTGTGTATGTGTGTGTGTGTGTGTGTGTGTGTGTAGGTCTGTGTGTAGGTCTGTGTGCATATTTGTGTATGTGGAGGTACACATGTGGGTGAGATTAACCATGAATGTTGTTCCTCAAGACTTGTCCATCTTGGTTTTATTGAGATAATATTTCTTACTAGCCTTGAATTCACCAAGGATAGGCTCACTGGCCAGTGAGTTCCAGGAATCTGCTTATGTCTACCTCATCATTGCAAGGTGTGCACCAATATGCCTGGCTTTTTACATGTGGCCTGGAGATCAAACTCAGATCCTCATTTTTGTGTGACAAGCACTTTACTCCTAAGCCATGTCCCCTGGCCCTCTTTGTATTTTTAATGGCACCACAGGATATTTATCAACACTGAGAATTATGACCATAGACAAACAAATGCTTATGTAATCATATGGCATAATAGTTATTTAGTACCTTTTTCTCACAAAACTTTTCGTGTGTGTGTGTGTGTGTGTGTGTGTGTGTGTGTGTGTGTGTGAAAAAAGGTTTTGGTTTAATGTAAGACATCCTCATAGATTTGTTTTAAATTCATAGCTTCCATTCTCTGTCAGGCAACTCTTGCCAATTGGTAGCACTACTTGTGATATTATTAGTGTTGCCTGAACAACTTTAAATTTTTTATCTTTTACTTTCACATGAGTATTTAAATATAGACTCCTAATGTCAAAAATCAGGCTGGGCTTTTCAGTGGTACATGCAGCATTCAAATTTAGTCAGTTGTGAATCATTTTACCTCTCACCTCTTGACTGAAACTGTCTCGTTACCCTAGATTGAAATTATGTTTTGTTTGTCATTTCAGTTGCTGTTTTCTGATCATTTGTATGCCAGCATTGTGATGTCATGTGCTGATTTCCACACTGGGAAACAGTTCTCCAAATTAATCCTATGTAGAATCTCTAAATAAAGGACACATATAAATTAATTTATTCAAATTAAGTATTTTAAACAAATTCAATTAGGAAAATGAGGTGTTTTGAAGATTTTATAAAACTGAAGAGTTATGATTATTGCAATCTCATTTTCACTTAAGCATCTGTTTCTCTAGTTTTGTAGTATATCAAGAGTAACCTCAGTCATAAGTTGATGAAAATCTCACTAATTTTTAAACTTCCTTGTCAATGTAGTTTCTAACTAATCTGATCTAGAAACATAAAAGATTAATTGGGAATATTTTTCTTAGAGAGTCACCAACAGTAGATTGTATAATTATTGAAACTTGGCCCTGCTTCTCTGACTAGATTCTGTCACTTGGGTCATATAAAGAGCTTTTAAACTGATTCGTGCACTCATGCTTTGGTATGTAGACTGTAGTAGAAGCATGTTTGCTTGTATAATTTTGTGAATAAGAAAGGCCTAAATTTTAAGAAATAATGAAAGACTGTACCTGTATGGAGGTAGAGGAGACATTTTGTCCCAAAGTCTCAAATAACTGAAACTCAAGAAGTAAAAAAGCCAGGATGACATATTAGCACAAGCTTTTATGTTGATGATTTTTAGTGTGTCTAATACATTCCAACATTCATTTAAAATATTTTTTCTGTGTTAAAAGAATATAAGCCATTTTGAATGATTTGAATGCTGCTGTTGTTTTGTATTGAGACAGGTCCTCCTTGCTGACCTCGAACTTATGTAGGTGAGGCTGTCCTTGAACTCCTGATCCTCCTGGCTCCATCTCTCAAATGCTGGAATTAGAGGCATTTGCCACCTTGCTTGACTGATGGGGTGATTTTAAGCCATGTCTGTGGCCCAAATTTGAATTGGTTGAGCAGGAGGAGGGACACTGGCTTTTGACACCCACAGTTGCAGGACCTATCTGCCATTTATGTCCATAGTGATGTTGGGCCAGTTTCTCCGAAATACAGAGAGAGAGAGAGAAATTATTACCCTCTGGATTCTTTATAACCTTAAGATATGTATTTTCCTGTTAAGTTTATATAGTCAAAAGGGTGTCAGACAGCAGTTGAGAACACTGGCTGCTCTTACAGAGGACCTGGGGTCAATTCCCAGCACCCACATGGTAGCTAACAACTGTCTATAACTCCATTACCAGGGGATCCAACACCCTCTTCTGACCTCCGTGGGCACTGCAGAACACAGGTGCCCCTACCTCCATGCAGACAATATACTCATACACATAAATTAAAAATAATAAAATATTTTTAAAAAGAGGGAGCCAGAACCCCCACATGCACATTACTCAGAATATCTCATATGACATATGTGAATGAAGTCAGTGCTTTAGCATATTGTGTTTAGGCAGATATATCTTGAGCTTCCATATTTTACACCCACCCCATGATACTTTCTTATCCCTGTGGTTGCTAATTACAACCCTAAAACCAAGTGGTGTTATGCTTCATGTGTCTTATTTTCATACTGAAAACCAAAACTGCTAAGCCATGGAAGGGACCCTCTGACATCTCTTTAGGGCCAGGACTTTCCTTGCTTGCTTTGAGAGATGAAAATGGCTTCCTGCACAGAGACCTTGGAAGCATCTGTAAAGCCAAACATGAACATTGACTTGGGCTCTTTTGAAGTAAGGGAACTAGTGTCTAAAGGATTTATCCCTATATTACCTGCCATTTACAAGTAATTCCATATCTGATTTTGTTCTTTTAAAAAATCTTGTTGCTTTATAATAGACTTTATAGCCTAATTCTAAGTATGTGAGAGCATCAACTCTAGATTTCAAGTCATTGACATAATTGTGTTACTTGTTGGGTCTGGTAATATATAGCTCAATTAGAGAGTGCCTGCTTAGTACCCAAGGCCCTGGGCACAATCCCCAACATACTCACTAAAAGAGTATCATCTTCTTTACTTTGTAAACATTATTCTAGAACTCATTTATTTAAAATCAAAACTGCATTTAATGGAGAGCATGTATGTGTAAATGTGTGGTAAGTTTATACCATAGTTTTACAGGAAAATGTTCCCCCTAGGCTTTGGTAGTTCTGAGTTTCCTGGACAGTGGGCCCTACTGACAAATTGAATTATCATTGTAAATTCATTAGGCTGCCTTTATTCTTGAATGTGAATGCTTTTATGTCAAAATAAATAGTCAAAACAATGAGATTTTTGTGGTTAGAATTTTTTTCCCCTTATTCATGACCTAATTTAGTTTTCAGCTTGACCATATTTGTTATGCATGCACAAAACAAGAAGGAGCAGGTGAAGCATTGCCAGGATAACATGAAGAGTTCTGCCTTCTCCGCTGGAAGAGTAAGCATCACTTGCACCAGATGGGGCTATGTCACCTAAGGTGTGAGTGGATGGAGTGGTGCCTCTGCTTCAGTGCGCCTACTGAACTGAGCCAGAACCCAAGTGCAGGGACAGCTTGTGTGAGTGATGGTTCTATTGGGTTTGCATACTAAATATGTTTTTATTAAATTTTATGCCTGTTTGTTTCCTCCATTTGTATAAAAAAATAATCTTTGGGCCCTAAGATTTTGGTCAAATAGATTTTTTTAGAAATGTACATCCTTGCTGGAAAATAATGTGTTTATAATGTAGAGCAAACTCTTCCAGTAAATGAAAGAATAATAATATGTAGCTCTGCCAGTGTTTTCTTTAGTAACCACAAGTGCTTTATATTTTGCATTGTTCAGTTCTTCATGTAATTGAAACACAATAAATTCTTGCTAATATCTTTTTAAAACCAGAAACAGACATACTTAAGATTTGTCATGAGTATATAGTAGGTGTGCAGAGTGCAGGTGCTGGGTTTCCTGGTATAGGTGCTGAATAGGAGGACTGTCAGATGCTGACTTCTTATGGGGATTTGAACAGTGAGTACCCATGAGAACACTCAGCTACTTGTATGTCCTTCTGGAGAATTTAAGCTGACCATTGTGCATGGATGTTCTTTGTTCCACTGAGTATTGTTGTACATTTGACAGAGTCTGTGTAGGCAGTGTCAGCTTTTATTACTGTAGCTATAGCAAATAAAGTGTCTGTTTTCTGATCCTTTACATGATTGCTCTTTCCAATATGTTACCAAAGGTGACTAATGGAATAGTTATCAGAGCACTTATATAACTATTTTATGAATGATTAAAACTTATGGGATGCAGCTAAGTCAGTACTTAGAGGGAAATTTTAGCATAAATGCCTACATTAAAAATGAAGAAAGATCTTAATAACATAAGTTTTTGTACTGAGGAACAAAAACATGAAAAGAAAATTAAAGCTAGAGGAGACATCAGTAAAATGAAGAATAGTATAACAATGGATAGAAACAGTGAAACCCTAAGATCAGTGAAATAGGTAAGTCCAATGTGAAAGTCTAGGCTGCAGCCAGAGCTGAAGTTAGAGGCCAAAGGAAACAGGGGTAGCTTGAATAGTTCTCTTCAAGGATCAGTGAGGCAATCAGGTACATGGTCACAGTAAGTTGTTTTCAAGTATTATTCCAGTCTGTTTAGAATTCCAGAAATGGGTTTAACTTCAGAATTAGATGAAGCAGGAAAAAAAAAAAACCCACAATTTTTTGGAAAAGATATTGCTACTATTCCTGCCATTGGAGTTAATATTGAAAGAGGAGCATATGAAAACTTAAGTTCCATACCTGGGATTTAGAAGACTAGGACTGTGCTGGAGATGCAGTCATTTGTACATTGCCTCCATATTAATTTTCAACAAAATGCATTGGCTGAGATCAGACTGTCATTTCAGGACCAGCGGAAGTTGCCATATTATAGGAAAGGGATAATGATAAAATTTTGGTGATATTTTCAAATAGACAGGACATAGAACAGCTATATCTCTCTCAGAGGAGGTACCCTCACCTGGGTTACCTACCTAAAAGACTGAAAAATGGCACTGTCCTTTGCCAGGTGCCGACAGAACGATCAGCCACTCTGCTCCTCTGAAATGATGTCTGCACCACATGTCACTTTGGGAGTAGTAAGCTGTGTTTCACACTGGTAAATGTTAGAACTCTATGCTTGTTGGCTTATGCTGACTGCAAAATTATAGTAGACAAATAGTATTTGGTTGGAATGGTAAATCTTTTTTGCACCAGCTGAATACATCTGCTCTGATAAATGTAAAATGTTCCTTCCTTGCATCCCTTAAGGTATGCATATTCTATTTGTGTGAAATTGCTTATTGGTAGGAAAATCCTTTTTATTTTGAATTAGGGGTTGAAACTCATTTGAACGAACCCTAATCAATATCTTGTATTTTTTCTGAGATGAATTTCCAAACATCAGTCTCAATAGAGTAGGCAAGGAACTGAGTGGGTAATTGTCTTTGTTTACTTAACCATTTTATATTAGGCCATTTTATTTTAAGCTTTGGTGTTAGATGTGAAATTGAGATTGTCATTTTTTTGGTTAGTGTCACTTAATTAAATGTAATTGTCACTTTATGGTACTTCATAGTTGCCTAAAAATTTTGCAGATAGGTAGAACAAGTTGTAATGTCTATCTATGGATATGGTTCTGGCAGGTTGACTTGTCCAAGACATCTTCCTAGTAAGATGGGGACATGGGTAAAAGTAAGAATTTTGAGTGAGAAGCCTGTCTTATAAACTGTACCTTATATTACTGAACTTGCTAACATTTGCAGCATGGACAACCTAACTTAAATAAAATTAGGCTAACAAGTATAATCAGAGTACATTAAAAATTAGAATGTGATGGGCATATGGTGCACGCCTTTAATCCCAGCACTTGGGAGGCAGAGGCAGGCAGATCTTTGTGAATTCAAGGCCAGCCTGGTCTACAAAGTGAGTTCCAGGACATCTGGGGCTACAGGGAGATCCTGTCTCAAAAAGACAAAAAAAAAAAAAAGAATATAGGGGCTGGAGAGATGGTTCAGTGGTTAAGAGCACTGGCTGCCTTTGCAGAGGACCCAGGTTTGGTTTCCAGCACCCACATGGCAGCTATCAACTGTCTGTAACTCCAGTTCCAAGGAATCTGACACCCTCTTCTCATCTCCACAGGCATTACATGACATGGGTACACTTACACACGGGCAGGTGATATACTCATACACATAAAATTTCAAAATAAGATATTAAAAAGCGATTGTATAAACTTATTTGTCCATACTAGTAGAGGTGACTGTATTTACTGGAATTTATAATATATTGGGGGTGGGGGGTAAAAGTACATTAGAATAACTTAAAAATCTTTTAAGAAAAAATATTGACAAACTGTTTACTAGAAAAAGAAAAAAAGAGGAAAATGAAGCATTACTACCAACTTTACAGAAATAGTAGATTATAAATGAATATTCTGCTGATGACATCAAATATGCTCTTTTTTAAAAATTATTTATTTATTAACCACATACTTAGAAGAAGCATTTCATTACAACAGTATTGACATATTCAATAACAATTTCCTGAGCT
>NW_008352891.1:7055835-7063058 GCF_000622305.1 Nannospalax galili
AACCATCTTATTCAACTATACACCCACTTCTCAGGTGGCACCCTCCCATAGCCTCCCTCCCCCCACTAGAGCCCTTATACTCTGATGTCCCTGCTACTGTCTGCTGTGCTGTCAGCACCCCCAGCCCTTCGCCACTACTTGCCCTTCTGGTGAATCTAGTTAGCTTGTCTAGAGGTCTTTCTTTTAGGCGGGTCAGCTCTTCCTCATCTAGCAGTAATCAGTTGTCAATATTCCTTTAGATAAGATTAGGGTCTGCCATTCATTTTCCCAGTTCTATGCTGGGTTACTATCTGAAAGAGAAAAACGGTAGGAAATAGGCCTTAATAAGGGAGATATGGCTAAAAATTGGGTTAGTTTAAGGGAGGGGGGAGGGAAGGGTATACAAGGAACCTAGGGGATAAAGGGAAAGAAGGAGCTCAAGAGAGGTAGGACTATAGGAGAAGGGTATTAAGGGAGAAAGGGGGGCAATGGGGTTACCTTAAGTGGGAAAACCATGATGGGGGGTGAGACAATGTGAGAGATAAACAATGCCTAGCTAGTTTTGAAAAACAGAGGGAACCATAGTACCCATAGTACTCCTACAACCGACTGACAAATTATACATAATAGATCAAGAAATATATGTCTAGGTACGGTTTATCTGAGAACAGTTGGTCTTTGCCCAAGATTAATCTACATGACACACAGTAATTAAAAGTACCAGACTGGTGGAACTAACCTTCTTGGACGTTTAACAGACATACTTTGAGGCCTATAATAATTTGGTCAGAGGGACATAAAGGACAGTTTTTGCTCCTTGCCCTCCTAGGTTGACTAGTTCCAGGGGACTGTGAGCAGCTTTCAAAATGTCCTGTAATTGTGGTGGATCACCTGTCCTCTTGATCAAGGAGGCCGAGGAGACCCCACCAGATGGACTTGAACCAGTGTCTAGTCTACAAAGGGGAGGGTCACCATAGAGGAACCATTTCCTCCATGCTTCCAAGCGAAGCCAACCATGGTTGAGCAGGACCTTTGACTTATCTTCACATCATAGGAACTGGTAAAAGAAAGGAGCCAGGGGCTCCTCCCAAGCCCATGTGACCCCTGAGGAACAGATCCTCAAACGACCTTAAGAGTAAAAATAAATTGGTTTATCTGGACCAACGTATGGCCTTAAACACCCCAAAGGAAAGTATAACCAAAGATTAAAGGGGTCAATATAATTTCTTAAGAGACCATATGTATAGCTAAAGGCTATAGAACAAGCAACAATGCCAGATAGGAGATACCTTCTTTTGAGTTGTTGGCCAGGGTGGCCAAAGGGACTCCCAGAAAATATGCTCTTTTTAATTTAATATTTTAAATTCTTTGAGAATTTCATACATGTATACAATACATTTCAATTATATTCACCTCCTCTCCCTTCCAGGTTCTCTTGAATCCTCCCCTCCATGTCCCCTTCCCAACTTCATGTCTTTTTTGTTTTTAATAACTCACCCAGTCTACTTAGTGCTACCCATATATGTGTATGTATATGGATGGGGCTGTCCACTGGAGCATGGTCAACCTACTAGTGATTATACTCCTAAAGAAAACTTGACTCTTCCCTTCCCTAGTTAGCCTTTCCTGGTAAAAATACTTAGAAAACTAATAATAGAAAGGACTTATTAAGTATGATGAAGGGTACTTATCAAAAAAACCATTAAAGGGGAGAGACTGATAGCATTATCTCCTAAGAGAAACAGGACAAGGATGCCTAGTGCTGTAGAGTAAATGTTTTTGTCTTACCAAAATTCCAGTGTTGAATCCCTAAACCCAATGTGATGGCATTTGGAATTAGACATTTGAGAGGTAAATTTAGATGAGGTCATTGGGATAGTGTTCTTTCAAGAAAAGACCAGAGAGCTACTGTTTGCCTTATGAGGACAAAGCAACGTCTCTCTTTGAGAGTTTGTTTTTTGTACACCATGAAGAGCGCCTATACCCCCAAAATCCCCCATCTGGCATCCTGATGCCAGACTTCCTTTATCTCTAGAGTTGTGAGATGTGAATGCTGTTCAAGATGCTCACCTGTGGCATGGCTATAACTGCTTAAGCTAAGACACCCCCTTTCTTTCCTTCTGCTATGCAACACTATACTGAAGTTCTAGGCAGAACAATTAAGAAAAATAGAAGGACCCAAATTGTATATGAATTAGTAAAACTATTTCTAATTACAGATGATATCCTATATAGAGAATATCCCAAGGACTCTACAGGAAAGCTGCTAGAACTAATAAATTCAGCAGTTTGCAGTGTAGAAAACAATATAGATCCACCTGCTCTTTCTCAAGTACAATGTTTTCTCAGTGTCAGTAAGGACAAAATGAAAACTGTTTTATTCTGAAAGGATGGAATTCTTCAGAAAGGCCATATTTCTCTGTGTGTATGTATGTAATTACTCACTTGACAAATATTTATTGAGTTCTGTTATAACAATGTTCTGTGCTAGGCACTGGAGATACAATAGTGATCAAAACCAAACTTGTTTTCAACTTTGATGAAACTGACAGTCTGGAGGGAGAGAGGTTTAAGAAAATAATTCCATTAGTAAATGTCCAGTTCCAGTGACATATGGTATGCAAGAAGTGTAAGGGTTTGGGGTCTGTCATCATAGAAGGATATGAGCTGTTTTCAGGTTAGCCTTCTCTAAGAAGGGGAATTGTGCTGAGTACAAAGGGTGGGTGGGAACTAACTGGGTGAGAAGTGGAGAGTGACTAGGATTTTTGGTTGTCTTTCCATGAACAGTTGTGGGCATAAAATGAGTTTTATGTTATCCTTTGTTTCTGACTCTGGCCATATAGTTAAGTGACTTTTGTTGTGTTTTTTCCCTTCAATGCTATGATTGAACCTGGGGCCATGTGCATGCTAGGCAAGCACCCTACCATTAAGCTACATCCCCAGCACTTACTATTTTTGTCTGTATCTCCCAGAATCTCCAAGGTGTTCTATATGTAGAGAGTTATTAAGAAGTAGTCTCTGGTAGAAAGCATTTGAGAGTCTACTGGAAGTTAAATTTGTTTCAAGAGTATACAATTCCAAGGTAGCTAAGTGTTTATAGAGAAATTTGAGTTGCTTAGCATGCATGAAGCCCTGGGTTTGATCACAAGTGAGAATGGGGCACAGGATTTACTTAATTTTAACCGTCCATTAAATAATTACATTATTAGGCAGCTACCTTCAGAAAAATATAAATTGATAAATATGCCTTCTTCATAAATTATGCTTTATGCATTTGCCTATACTTTTAAAAATATTTTGTTATTTTTACTTTATGTGTATGAGTATATTGCCTGCATGTATATGAGTGCACCTATGTTGTGCAGTGACTTGGAGGTCAGAAGAGGGTGTAGGATTCTTCTGGAACTGGAGTTAAAGATGATTCTTAGCCATCATGTGGGTGCTGGGAATCAAACCCTGGTCTTCTGCAAAAGCAATCAGTGCTCTTAACCGCTGAGGCATCTCTTCATCCCCAACATCTGCCTATACTTTAAGATAGAAAAATTTCCAATGTAATTTGAAACCTTATTTTGAATGGAAGTGATGTAAATGGCTTATGTAATTTCTGCTAAGGAATTAATATTTATCTTCTGTAAACCACTGTCATTTTTAATCAAAATGCTATAACTTACATTAATGTTGGTATTAATGACTGATGAATGACTTGTGTGATTTCTGTGGAGGTATTGATATTCATCTTCTGTAAACCACTGTCTTTTTTAATCAAAATGCTTTAACTTACATAAATGTTGGTATTAACAACTGCTGCTCAGTTGGTAGCATAGCAAGCTCATTTAAATTTTCTGGGAGCTCGTTGATGCCTGAGATTTTAAAAATGCTTTCTGTGGGCCATTTAACTACTGGCAACTTTAGTTCACAAAATTCATAATACTAGAAATTTAAATTCACTCTTAATTGAAAAGTGAAGTTACTTAAATTCTTTAAATGCTAACCTTTGGAAAATATCTGAAAAATAAAGACCCATATGATTTTGATGGCCTGCTGCCAAAAGATTATCATTTGCATAAATGTCTCTTTTAGCAGAAGGGTTTAATGTGTGGAGCTCAAAAGGTTAGAATAGAGACTTCAATCTTGAAAGCAGCAGTAGATGGTTGGCTTGTGAACAGCAGCATTGTTCATCCTACTGAGAACACTGTTCGTATTCAGGCTTAAGCAGTGCTGGCATTAAAATTTGGTTAATTTGTTTCATGTGACTTGTCAGCTGTGTGCTTTTATCTAAATCTTCCTGGCCTCTCCTTTGTTGTGTGTCAAACTCCTGAAATAGATGAACTACCTTTTTAACTGTTTCATTTCTGATATTTTGGCCATTTTTGCAAATGATGCCATTTCCTTGGTTTCTAATACATTTTAAATGTATTTAATTATCAGTTTGAGTGCCATTTTACTTTATTAAAAGTAATCCTATTTCAGAGAACTTTCTGTTCTTTCCATGTGTGTGAATCTGTAAAAGAACTTTGTGAAATCCACCAAGATAAAATTGCTAGTCTTGTTTTCTCACCAGCACCCTATTCTTTCCTTGTTTGCTAATTTTGTTCTCTGGATTTTCCCTTAGATGACTTTTAATATTTGGCTAGCAGCCAAGTACTGGATCTCAGCAATAAAGTGCTGATCCCAAAGAAAAATACAGCTGTTACCAGTCCTAGAATAAGGTTCCATTGCACATTTGAAAAGCATGGAAATCGTCCCATTCCCTAAAATTGTGTGCTATAGTACAACCTGGCAGTTCATATTCTTGAGTAACTGGCAACTGTTTTAAAGGTAGCTCCAGTGATTTTTAAAAAGCTTTTTCAGATATAATAAGTAAACTGCTGTGTTTAAGTTGTACAATTTCACAAGCTTGATATTTGTGTATGTCCACAAAATTGTCATCACAATCAGAAGAGGGAACAACTTATCCATCACTTAAGAAAGTTTCTTTCTGGTTTTCTTGTAATTCTTTGTTGCCCTCCTTCACTATATTCCCAAGCTTCACAGGTAACTTGATCTGCTTTCTGCTCATGGGCTTACATTTTCTAGCATTGACTGGATTCCCTTTTTTTTTTTGTTCTTCTATCTTTATTTTAGTAGCAGAAATATTTTTAATTGTTTTTTTCAGTTTATTATTTATTTAATAACCACATACTTAGAAGAAGCATTTCGTTACAACAGCATTGACATATTCAATAACAAATAACAAAGCTAAAATGCATCTCTTTCAAAATTGGCTGTAAATATTTTTTTTAATTAAAGGAAGGATTTCATTACAACAGCATTAATCTATTCAATAATATTTTTCTGAGCTAGGGTACATCGCTTTCAAAGTTGGCTGTACATTTCTAGGTTTACAGATGAATTATTATGCTTATATAATCTTTTACTCATTATAAACTCTATAAGACATAAAATTAAATGAGGTTCCAACGTTTAAAATGTTTCTAATCTCTATAGATCTGATTATTACTAGTGATAGTTGGTTACTTTCTGAGCTCCCTGGCATCTGAGCATGGATATAAAGTCATTTGGTAGGTTTCAATGGTAACGTTTTTCACATCTACTAGTTATTAAGGAGCAAATTTTTATGCTTTGAAGAATTTTTTCTCATAGACCCACTTCCCAGGTAGCACCCTCCCATAGCCTCCCTCCTCCCACCCACTAGAGCCCTTATACTCTGATATCCCTGCTACTGTCTGCTGTGTTGTCAGCACCCCTAGCCATTCCCCAGTAATCAGCCTATCTCGAGGTCTTTGTTTTAGGAGGGTCAGCAGTTCTTCATCTAGCGGTATTCAGTTGTCAATATTCCTTTGGATAAAATTGGGGTCTGCTGTTCAATTTCCCAGTTCTATGCTGGGTTACTATCTGGGAATCCCTTTGGCCACCCTGGCCAACAACTCAGAAGGAGATATCGCCTGTCTGGCATTGTTGCTTGCTATGTAGCCTTTAACTATACATATATTCTCTTATGAAATTATATTGGCCCCTTTAACCTTTGGTTATACTTTCCTTTTGGGTGTTTAAGACCATGCAGGTGGTCCATATAAACCGATTTATTTTTACTCTTAAGGTCGTTTAAGGATCTGTTCCTCAGGGGTCACACGGGCTTGGGAGGAGCCCCTGGCTCCTTTCTTTTACCAGTTCCACCTTTGTGAAGCAGGTAAAGGTCCTGCTTGACCATGGTTGGCTTCGCTTGGAAGCATGGAGGAAATGATTCCTCTGTGTTGACCCTCCCCTTTATAGACTGGACACTGGTTCAAGTGCATCTGGCGGGGTCTCCTTGGCCTCCTTGATCAAGAGGACAGGTGACCCACCACCATTATAGGACATTTTGAGAGATGCTCATAGTCTCCTGGAACTAGTCGACCTAGGAGGGCAAGGAGCAAAAACTGTCCTTTATGTCCCTCTGACCAAATTATTATAGACCTCAAAGTATGTCTGTTAAACACCCAAGAAGGTTAGTTCCACCAGTCTGGTATTTTTAATTACTGTGTGTCATGTAGATAAGTCTTAGGCAAAGACCAGTTGTTCTCAGATAAACCTTACCTAGACATATATTTCTTGGTCTGCTATGTATAATCTGTCAGTAGGTTATAGGAGTAATGTGGTTCTCACTGGTTTTCAAAGCTAGCTAGGCATTGTTTATCTCTTACATTGTCTCACCCCTCCATCATGGTTTTCCCTCTTAAGGTGCCATTGCCCCCCTTTCTCCCATAATACCCTTCTCCTGTGGTTCTACCTCTCTTGAGCTCCTTCTTTCCCTTTATGCCCTAGGTTCCTCGTATACTCTTCCCTCTCCGCTCCCTTAAACTAACCCACTGTTTATCCATATCTCCCTTATTAAGGCCTATTTCTTACTGTTTTTCTCTTTCATGTTATTTCTTTTCCTTTACCTCCCTGTTTCCTTTCCATTATCCTGGTTTCTGTAGTTATGTCTGGTTGCATACTTATTTTATCAGAGTCTGGTTCTAGGATCCACACATGAGAGAGAACATATGTCGATTTTTTTCTGAGTCTCTGTTATTTCACTTAGTATAACGGTTTCTAGTTCCATCCATTTACCTACAAATTTCATGATTTCATCTTTCCTTACTGCTGAGTAAAACTCCATCATATAAATGAACCACATTTTCATTATCCACTCATCAATTGAGGGACACTTATGTTGCTTCCATCTCTTAGATACTGTGAAAAGAGCAGCAACAAATATGGAT
>NW_008352891.1:7063072-7063539 GCF_000622305.1 Nannospalax galili
GATAGGATGAGTTCTTTGGGTATATGCCAAGGAGTGGTATAACTGGGTCAAATGGTAGGTTCATTTGTAGTTTTTTAAGAGTTCTCCACACTGCTTTCCATAGGGGCTGAACCAGTTTGCAGCCCCTCCAGCAGTGAATGAGGGTTTGTTCCCCTTTCCCCACATCCTCTCCAACATTTTGTATCATTTGTTTTCTTGATCTAAGCCAGTCTGACAGGGGTAAGATGAAATCTTAAAGTTTTTTTAAATTTTCATTTCCCTAATTACTAATGATGTTGAACATCTTTTAAGATGCTTCTTAGCCATCTATATTTCTTCTTTTCACAACTCTCTGTTCAGTTCCTTAGCCATCTTTTAATTGAGTTACTTCCTTTCTTGATTCTTTGTTTTTTGAGTTATTATATATTCTGGATGTTAAACCTCTATCAGATGTGTCACTGGTGAAGATTTTCTCCCATTCTGTGATT
>NW_008352891.1:7064347-7109572 GCF_000622305.1 Nannospalax galili
TTATTCCGAGATATTTTATTTTTTTTTGCAGCTACTGTGAAGGGGAATGTTTCCATGTGCTCTTTTTCTGATTGCTTGTTATTGGTAGAAAGGCAATTTTACTATTTAAAAAATTAGTCTCACAGATGATTATCTAACTGCCATATCATTTGGAGTCTGAGAGACGTGGCTCTTTGTCAGCTCCCAGATATAATATAATATCATCTGCAAAAGGGTAATTTGATCTCTTCTTTTCCAATTATTACTCCTTTAATTTTCTTCTCTTGTCTTATTGCTCTTACTAGAGTTTCAACTACTATGTTAAAGAGAAGTGGGGATAGTGGATAGCCTTGTCGCTTCTTGGCCTTTTGGCTAAGATCAAGTGTGGCTGGATTCTTTTACGTAACCTAATTTACTAGAGATTTATCCATGTTGTCCAGTGTATCTATAGTTATCCCTTTTTATTGCTAAGTTGTATTCTATTGTGTGGGTCTACCTCCATTGATCAATTAGTGGGCATTTGGGTGACTTCCAGTTTTCTCATTCACCTCATTTTTTAAAACTTCCTTTATAGCTTTCATTCCTTTATCTGTGTGATGCAGTCTCACATGCAACTCAATCAGTGCATTGCCTGGCATTTAGTAGGGTAAAGCATGCAGAATTGTCAGCATTGGACCGTCTTGATCTATAAAGAAATAATTTCATATTGGCATCGTAGTGTCTAATAAATTTTTAAATGAATGAACATTACTTATTTTTGCATTCAAGAATCTCTGCTTGATACAAAATTGTTTACTTCTTGTTTGAACTCAACTATGTAAGAAATTACATAAAATAAGAGTGATACATTATATTAGCAGTTCTGTAATTGATTGGTAAAAGTCTTATTTTATGCTACTTGTATTTAAAAATTTTTTTTGTATTTCATATAGAACATCTCAAACAATCTTAATCATCTTTATACCCTCATCCCCTCTGGCACCCTCCCATAGCCCCTCTCCCCTTACTGGAGCCATATACTCTGTTATCCCTGTTACTGCCCACTGTGTTGTCAGTACCCCCAGCTGTTCCCTGGTGCAAGTTCATCTGCTGAGTCTAGTCAGCCTATCTAGAGTCCCTTGTTTTAGGACTCTTGATCAGCTCTTCTTCTTCTAGCAGCAATCAGTTGCCAACATTCCTTTAGATAACATTGGGGTCTGCTGTTCATTATCCCAGTCCATGTTGGGTTATTTATTATCTGCCTGAATTTGCATGGGACTATACATGCTGACACCTATGCATGATAGTATGGAAACAGAGTCCTACAAGCTCCTGGGAACCTGCTCATATGGTTCTATGACTTATTTGTATTTTTATCATATCTGTGTTTATAAAGTAATCATGTATTACTTTTATATAGAAAATAACTTTACAGAGAAAAAAACCTGGGCTAACACTTTTTCTGGTTTTTATATTTTATTTAAAAGGGTTTTTTTTTTTTTTTTCCAAAGGAAAGGTCTCTGGTTTTGAATTTAAAAATCATACATTTCAGTTTGGCCTCTGTGCTAGTTGTGTAATAATCTTCCCAAGGCTCCCCCCCACACACCCCAATAATCTGCAGTTATAGCCTATTTTTTTCATCACTGAGAGGGAAGTGCTGAGACGTGACATGCATGCTGTACCATGTTATTTGCCTTCTTCTGTATCCCTGGTCCATGTCCTGACCATGGCTAAAGGCAGTGCAGCTCTGACCATCTTCTCCTGCCTGTGGCTACGGGCAGTATAGTTCTGATAACCTTCATTTCTGCCTTAGTTTTTTTGTAACTATAGTATTGTTTTTTCTCTTTTTGGTTTCTTGTCTTAAAAAAATAGTTTTTAAATAAAGCAAGATGTGTAATGTGTTCCTTGTTTATATAAAGCAACAGGTTTAAGAATGCAGAATTTGACTTTCTGATAGCAACATTAATGGACTTTTCATTTCTTTTTTGTTTTTTTGAAGAATATCAAAGAATATTCCTACAACAAAAGATGTTGAGCCACTGCTTGAAATTGATGGAGATATAAGAAATTTTGAAGTGTTTTTGTCTTCAAGGACTCCAGTTCTTATGGCTCGAGATGTAAAGACTTTTTTGCCATGCACTGTAAACCTAGATCCCAAGCTACGAGAGATTATTGCAGGTGGGTATTAGTGGTACATTTAATTTTTCTTCAAAGTCCTCAAAATTTTTCATGTTTTTTTTTCTTTCTATTTTATTTTTGAGACAGGTTCTCACTGTGTAGCCCTAGCTGGCCTGATACATGCGTCATAGCCCAGGCTGGCCTCAGATTCATTGCAATCTTCCTGCCTCAGCCTCTAAAGTGCTGAGATTATGGGCATATGCCACCATGCCTGGCAGAATTTCCCATTTGTATCTTAGCTTTGCAAGCTTTCCCTCTACTTTTCAAGAAATCAAGACATTGGAGCCATGTACTCCATAGAGAAATTAATGAACTTGAGGACCAGTAGCATTGCCGTCCATTTGGGAGTGTTAAGAAAATGTTATTTGCTGTACTCTGCTGTATTGTCTTCCTTGCCTCACCAAATTCTTTCCTTGGAACTTTGAACTCAGGTTATTTTAACAAATAGCCATGACTTTCAGAGGCCAAACATTGTAATATTTCTGTTGTCAGTCTTCTGCTCTTAAAGAGGGGTCTTAGTCTAGAGGAGGACAAAAGAGACTATGTTACTTTTAAGCTTTTAACCTAATTTGTAAAATGGGACTTGTGGATACTGATATTCAGGGTTTATTTATTTCATGGTGATAGTAAGAATCAAATCTAGGGTCTTGTGCATAGTAGGCAAGCACTCTACCACTGAATATATCCTTAGCCCCCTTTTCACTTTTATTTTGAGACCAGGTCTCACTAAATTGCCCAGGTTGGCCTTAAACTTTTTATCCTTCTGTCTTACAGCCTTCTGAGTGTGGGACTATAGGCTTACAATACCATGTTCTCTTCGTATTAAGGTTTTAGAATAAAAGAAGATCTTCAGCCACCTTTGTTCAGAAGCACACAGACTGAAGCTTAGTTGAAGAACTAGGATTTCATGTGAATTTCATCAACCCATAATTGAGTTTTCCAGAAACTACTAAGTAATCTCCTTAAACCAGTCCTATAAAGTAAAATAAGGCTCAGAAAACATGTCCTATATGATCTCACCCATATGTGGAATCTGGAAAAGTTTTCTTGTAGAAATAGGGAATGGAACAGGACTTACTAGAGCCTGGGAAAGTAGGGAGGATGGAGGATGATGAGAAGAGGTTAGTCAGTGGGTACAAAGATACAGTTCATTAGGAGGAATAATTTCTGACTTTTATTACACAGTAGGGTAACTACAGTTTATAATAATGTTTCAAAATCTAGAAGAGGAGATTTCAAATGATCTTATCATAGAAAAGTGATGCGTGTTTGATGTGATGAGTATGTTAATTTCCCTGATTTGATTATTGCACAATGTTTACTCCTGTCAAAAAAGTATATTTTATCATAAATATGTACAATTATTATGTGATGATTAAAACACCCAAAATATTCCTGATTTCTTTTTGTAGGCACTTATTCTAAGCCTGATGCTTTTGTGCCTGTGGAATCTGTTGCTGAGAGAGCAGTGTATCTCAGTTTTCAAACCTACAATTTAGCTCACATTGTGTATATTAAGACTAGATGGATTTAGGGCTGGAGAGATGGCTCAGCAGTTAAGAGTCTGTTCTTGGAGAAGTCCCAGGTTTGATTCCCAGCACCCCCTATGGTGGCTAGCAACCATCAGTAACTCCAGTTCCAGGAGATCTGACACCCTCTTCTAGCCTCCATGGGTTTGTACTCATGTGATGTGGTTACATACATGCAGGCAAAACACTAATGTACATTAAAAAAAAGTCAAAAAATTATTTTAAAGATTAGACAGATTTGAGCTCTTTGTTAGCATATCACAAATAAAGCTGTAAAGAGTCAGAGAGAAATAGATTGTTTTGGTAACTGAAGAGAAGAATCTAAATGTTGGTAACTTTTCAAATACTGAAAAAAAATTATGCAAAATAATTGGGCTTTTTTTTTCACTTAAAGTTCTATGGATTATTCAAAATTTCCTGTCAACTCCTTAAATCCAGTTGGAATCCCTGGCAAAAGTGATAAATTATGTTTCTGTAGTAGCTGGTGGTTAGATTAATCACTAGTGTCCTGTTTTCTTTTGTCTCTTGGGGTATGATGAAATCTTTCAGATGTTCGTGCTGCAAGAGAGCAGATCAATATAGGAGGCCTTGCGTATCCTCCACTCCCTCTGCATGAAGCTCCTCCTCGGCCACCCTCTGGATACAGTCAGCCTGCATCCATCTGCTCCTCCTCAACATCCTTCAACGGGCCATTCCCAGGTGGGGTTGTGTCACCACAGCCCCACAGCAGCTATTACAGTGGCATGACTGGCCCTCAGCATCCCTTCTACAACAGGGTAAGGGAGGCATCTTTGCTTTAAAGAATTTCTTCTAGGAAAATGTCAGAATTTTTCTGCTTGAGGATGCTATTATTATTTTGGAACTGTAATTGGGCTTTAAAATAGAAAAGTGTAAGTTTTAAATGTAAAAGCATATGATTTTTAAAAAATCAAATCTTAAATTTTAGCATGTTCTGGAGTTTTAAAGTGTCTGAGGATTAGATACTTATAGCTTTTATTTATTTTCTTGATAAGAAAGTGAGCTCCACAAGTTCATGGTGATTGCCCAAGGCTATAAAAAGTCTATTTTGCTTTTGTTTGTTTATAAAAAAATGTTACTTTGGTATGGTTTATGTAACAATTTATATTGGTATTTACAATGATAAATCCCTATAGTAGTTCATAATATTTATACATATGACATATCTTTTAAATGTGAAAAAATAATGGGAACGTACTGATTGGAAGTCTCAGATGTTATTGCCAGTGAATACCACCAGAGCCCATTTTTAGAATTTTATTTCAAGTTACCTTTAGTCATGTGTAATTGTTTGCTTAAGGCATAATTTCACAACTAAAAGATCAGTTGATCAAAGGTGTCTGTTGTCACTTTAATGACCTTAATTACTAATGATTTCCTATAGGAAAATGGATCGTGAGCCATAGTATGCTTTATGGAATGGTACTCTAAAATCCACTACAAGTTTTAATTTGTCTTTCCTCCCTTTTTAGTGTAATTCAAGATAATATAGAGCCTAATATTCATTAGAATATAACTATTTCATATGAGCTGGGAAGATAGGGGAGTTTTGAAATAAATGTGGCAAAGAAGGAATTGTAGAATTTAAATTAAATTTTCAGTTTTTGAAAATGTCCATGTTGGTAATTAAGTTTACTGTTCATAGAGTTATAGAAATGTGATTCCATTTTCCTGTGTAGGCAAGGCAACAAAGGAGGAATCAATAGCAATAATGATGTATTCATTCTGTATAAAATTAAATATGTTGTAGGTGGTGTGGAATACAAATTTTTATTCACCTGTCTTAAAATCTGCTGCAAATTTTGCATAAAATGGCTCAATCAATACCAATTAAAGTTTTGAAAATAAGTTTATATGAAAAAAATTATGAAACCACTAGGTTGAATCGTGTGTTCGTTTAAGAGCAACAATAATACAATAATGCTTTTAAAGTATTTTGTTATTTTTAAAACATTTTAATTTTCTCTTGTTTTTAGGTGTAGCGATTTTTTTGTTTGTATTTGAGGTTTTTAGTCATATAGTTAAAAGGCAGAATAATTCTCTTAAACTGTCAAGAGTAAAGAAGATGAGAGAAGTTGCTGCCCCAGTGCAGTCAAACTCATGGATTCTGATCTTTACTTTCAGCACATAACCTGATAGGTGAAGTTGGTTATAAGTAAATGCAAAAGTTATGTCTTATGTAAATAGTGGGTTCTCCATATTTTTATTTATTATTCATTTGTTTTTTTTTTTAATGGTTTTGGGGGACAGCATCTCCCTATAGCCCCAGCTGGCCTGGAACTTGCTATGTAGACCAGACTGGCCTCTGTCTCACAGAGATCTGCCTGCCTCTGCCTCCTGAATGCTGGGATTAAACACATGTGCCATGATGCCCAGTCCTCCATCTTATTTAAAAAAAAATACAGCTTCTTTTTTAGCATGTAGAGCACATTCTAGTTTGTTATGAGATAGGTAAACTACAGAACTAAAATGACGTGGGCATTTGTTGGTCTTAGGTTTAATTTTTTTTTCTTTCTGTTTTTTTGTTTGTTTGTTTGTTTTTTGGTGGCGGTGGTGGTGGTTTTTTTGTTGTTGTTTTTTGTTGGTTTTTTTTTGGTAAGGCATGACATTCCAATAATATTCTAGTCTGTTTTTTAAGAAGAAATTGTAGGCTAATATGTATAAATCAGATGCAGCAAAACTGTTAACATGTTAAATATAAAGATGAAGTATTTGTCATATCATAAGGTATGAAACTTCAGCTGGTTTCTTTTTTTAAAGCTTATATTAAATGAAACAAGATAAAAATGTCAGTCATTGTCTTAACTCTGGGTTTATATCTTACAGAATATGAAGGAGGCTTTTGTCACTTTAAAATTTTTGAAGTTGTGTTTGATTGGTTAGTTTCACTTGATAATTCTCATTACACTTTGATTTCTGTAATTGTTCATGCCCTTTTTTGTTACATGTTTTTCCATAGCCATTCTTTGCCCCATACCTTTACACGCCAAGGTATTACCCTGGCGGTTCCCACCATCTCATCTCACGTTCATCAGTAAAAACGAGTTTGCCCAGAGATCAGAACAATGACCTAGTAAGTATATAAAAGGGTAACTAAAACAATCTCATAAAACATGGGTAGCATTAAAACTGGGTGCTTTCCCTTTCTGGAGTAGAACAGCACAACTTACTTTTATAAATAGTTTTAAGAAACAAACTGTTACTAACATAAAATGTGTATGCTTTCATTTCTGATAAATATCTATGAGAGAAAAGTGACTAGCCATCTCTGTGATTAAATATTGGGTTTTTAGGACCAGAGATTTCTGGCTTATAACAAAGTGTTTGCTACCAAAACCTTAAAAACTAGGCCTTTCTATCTGCTAATTTCTAATATCTTTTTAAAGGACACACATATATATATGCATATATATGGAATCTCTCTATGTGTATATATATTAGCACTATGGTGTAAAAGAGGGAATGTAGTTAAAGAACAGCATTCTAGTCTAGTGGTAGGAATTAAATAGAACAAGAGAAACTTGTTTAAATATACTATTGAATATAATTACTCCAAAACAAAACACATCTGTGCCAAATATATTAGGGGTTCCTTATGATAAACTTTGTTAAGTAACTATTAAAAACACATTCCATGTTAATATAATTTTAATTAAATTTTAAAGTGGTGGGAAGGGAAATTCCAGTCACTTAGGTGTTGTGGTGTTATCTGTGTTACTTTGACATCCTGTTCATTCATCTTCCTGTATGGCTCATCTGCCCTGTTTACCCACTTTCTGTTTTATGTTGGTAGGAAGTTATCAAGGAGGATGCTGCTGAGGGGCTTCCTTCACCCACAGACTCCTCAAGGGTAATGGAGTAGTCCTGTGGTGTGGAACACTGGTGTCTCATCGCTTCTGTAGCAGCCATGACTATCTTAACAGGATGGCAACAGTTTACTAACTGCACTTGTGGTGTGATGGGCAGCCAGCATAGAATAGCTGAATACTAATAATTAAAGCTCATGAATTAATTCCAAAGCTAATATTTAATTTTGCCATGTTTTTTCTTGCATTTTCCCCTTTTTCAGTGACATGGGAAAGGGTTCTGTATTCTCTAGTAATGAAGAGCTGTTTCCAGGAGCCATCATGAGTATTCAGTTGATGTTTTTTTCCTTAATGCTGAGCCTTGTTTTTATCTTTGACTGTTTTTTTGTTTTGTTTTGTTTTGCTTTGTTTTGTTTTTTTGAGACAGGGTCTCCCTGTAGCCCCAGCTGTCCTGGAGCTCACTATGTAGACCAGGCTGGCCTTGAGCTCACAAAGATCCACCTGCCTCTGCCTCCCAAGTGCTGGGATTAAAGGCGTGTGCCACCATGCCTGGCTCCTTTGACTGTTTTTTTTTGTTGTTGTTGTTTTGTTTTGTTTTTTAATAAAGCCTATAGTTGGTATTATACACGTAGAATACTTTTGGAAAGTAAGTATTCTAAAACACCTTTGACATACAGAAAGACAGTTAGCATCTCTAGTGACTCCCTTAACCTGGGTGTCTCCAGTTAGTGGAGTCTGCATATAAGTCTTCATGCAGTATTATCATTACTTATTCATTAAAATAAGATTTCTAGGCAAACCTAGAGCTAGTTCAGTATGTAAAGGAAATTGTTTAAGCCCTTTTCCCTAAGCACATTAAGGTAGCTTCCTTTAAAAAAATAAATGAACAGAAACAAACTTTAGAAAAAATCACTCTAATAATTATTCAAGACCTTATACTTAATAAGAAATGCTTGTGATAAGCCTTACAAATCTTAATTTAGTCAATCAATGTGCAATTAAAGAACTATGTATTTTTAGCTTCTGTTTTATAAACAGAATATTTTTATCTCAAGTAAATATGACCTCTTTAACCTAAAACTATGCTAAAATGTGGCAAGTAATTAAGAGTTAATGGGTAAAATATTGCATCCTAAGTTTATTAATAATTTTTACTTTAAAACATGCATTTGAATAGGTAATAGATTTTTTTAACTTTAATTTCCTTTGAGTTAATCTTATTAAGAGAGAAAAGGGAACAGTTTTGTTGCTTTCATCAAGAGGTTAATTCTTCAGTTATTAACATGTTAGCTGAAATGTTTGTAACTTCAGTTATCCACAAATGACAGACATGGTAAACCACAGTAGTTCTGTTTGAGTGCTTAGGGAATCTTTAACCCATAGATCATTACCACTATATGCAAGATTCACCTTAATTTAGTCAGAGAGCTTTTAATACAGAGATTCATGCATGTAATGCAGTTACATGAGCTAGAATTCCTCAGCAAATTTTTGATGAAAATCAGATACCGTGAAGGATTTGATGACCTTAGTGACATGGAAATGCTGAAACAGCAGCCATTCCCTTGTGCAGAAATGCAGGCAAGCACTTCTGATTAAAAGGAATCTGATTTTTTTTCTCAGCCCAGGCAAGGGAAAGCATTAGACATTATTTGAAATAAGTTTTTTTTGGGGGGAGAAGGGAATAATGCAGTTCCTGAGACATGTTTCGAAGCCTAATAACAAAGCATAAAAGTACTTCACCTAGAGTAGTGCCCTTATGAGTAAAATAACCATACTGTTGTCCTTTCAGTACTAAAAGATAGTTTTATAGTTGATGTAGTGAATAATAGATGCTTACCAAGCTTATTTTGTTTTTAAGAAATTAACAATGACAATGGCATGTAAAATGTGTTTTGTAGAAGACTAGCAAAAATAAGTAGGATGTAGTTGAAAGCCAAATTGGAAGCAGTGGTAGAAATGTGAAGACCCTGAGCACAGTAATGCTGTTGGGTGTTAGATGGACCAGCGGTACTTACCGTACTTAGCCCTGTGTGTTCCTGGGGTTCCCTAGTCCTGCCTAGACAACAGGGCTGGTAAGTGATTCCATGTCTGCCCAACCAGCAGTCCCCTGAATATACTCTTGATGGGAACAGCTGCTTGCATGTAAGTCAGGAGCTACACAAACCATTTAGAACAGATTATCATGCCATTACACATGGACTAGTGTTGGGGGAAAAGCCAGGTTAAAAAAAAAAGTCAACCAACTATGGTCTTTTAATATAGGTGAACTCATTTGTTTTTTACAGCACGGAATTTCTAATAAACCTTTGAAAAGCAAAGGAGTTTAGCCAGGAGTTTAGCAGATAACTTATACATTCAGGTGTTTCACAATGTGAGGCTTGAAATACAAACCTCTGTGCTAGTTTTTTCCCTGTAATTTTATGCTAGCTATTATGAAAATGAAAATAATATTAGACCCAAGATGTGCTCCAAAAATATTAGAGCTGGAAAAGGCCAGTGTGTCCACATTTAGGCAGAGCAGTCTGTCTCATAATCGTAGCTTTAATCTGCACCACAATTCATAGACGCAGAGGGAGCAGACCATCTCCCCTGGTCTACCTTAGACTTACCTTTTCTCCTGCGGCTCCCCCAGGCATAGCTAGTATCTTGGGGCCTAGTCCAGCTTCTGTGGTACAGAACTGTGTGAGGCTTGCCTGAGGACAGAGTGGCATGGTAATGAAGAGCCAGAATGCACCTGTTCCCCAGCCCAGTGCTATCTACCCATTTCCACTGAGCATGAAGTTAAATAGATCCTGGTGATGAGCTTCTAGCCTTCCACAAGCTACTTTACCTCTCTGATTCTATGCTTTATAGTCCTGGAAAAGCAGACCTACTTCTTCGGTCTGATTTAAGTAATAATAAGTCTAGCCCATTTAAGTATATTATTATTTATTAAGATACCTCAAAGCCACAGAATCTTAAAGACTCAGAACTAAAAGTGCTTCAGGTTAGGTAACTGTTATCTAGTAGTGCGAAGCAGTACACAAATCTCCAGTTTAGATGAACTCAGGTGTTTTATTTCTTGATGTTTCTTAGGCTTAAAAAGCATAATTTGGCTCATAGTTTTAGAGTTTAGAAGAATTTCTAGGTTATTTTAATGCTTTGAATATAGTGATGCATCACTTAACAACAGGAATATTATCTAAGAATTACACTTTGGGCAATTTTGTCACAGTGTGAATATCATAGAGTGTACTCACACAAACTTAGGCAAGTATTGATATCACTAGATGGAACATTACTGGACCACCATTTATATACAGTTTCATGTTGGCTACAGTCTTATGTAATACATGACTATGCTTTAAATTTTGAAAGCTTTTCAACAAGATTTTACTTGGTCCCTTTAACGTTCCTTCAGGCTAGTTCTCACCAACATATCAGTTGACCCCCACACTGGTTTGAACTGCTTAGCTCCACTGAGATGTGAGTTGCTTTGAGGAGAGAGATTTATATGATTTTTTAAAAGAAAGACTTACTACATAGTCTAGAAATACTGAAAAATTAAGGAAAAGTTGGATTTGTCATAATGAATAAAATGTATAATAAAAGTATTTTACCATAAAATACATACAAATCTATTATAGATAATCAAGATTTATTCAAGCTTATGCACACAAAGATGTGGCACATTCATAGTGAGAGAAACGTAAGCAAGTATCAGAATGCAATGTCGGCTGCTCTGCACAGGGTCAGGTGTAGCACCCACTGCCCTGCTGTGATAATCTCTGGCTTCTCCTGCTGTCACAGGAGCTCAGTTTATAATGCCATGGGAAGCACCTCAGCTCAGTGTGAGCAGATTGTCTCTCCAGGAAATATTATACAAAGGTGAAGGAAAAAACCTTTTAGGGTTCCCAGGTTCTCATGTGTTTTTTGCTGTAATACAGATGGCATGCAAAATATGGGTTTATCAACTCTTATCAGCAAAGTTTCTGTTTAAAAGCAGGCTACCAACAGGGTTTTTTTTTTTTTAGGAACCCAAAGTTGTATGTGGATTTTTGACTGTGCAGGGAATTGGTACTCTTAAGCTCCACATTGCTTAAGAGTCAACTGTAGTGGCATTGAGATCCTTCTGTGACCCTTATAAAAGAAAGGGCTCATTATAGAAAGCTTGGTCCAGGTTCCCTCATTGACTTTCTGTTATGGCATCTCCAAGACCCGCTCTGAAGGGTGACTTCAAGTTTGTGGCTCCTTGGGGTAACTGCATTTTATTTGCAAACATTTTTCCCCCAAAGGAAAGAATAACACAGCCATTTCTTCATTTTTTTTTGTCATCCTTGACTGATTTATTAGCAGTGTATACTGCTGACACTGTGATCAATCATTCATTGGCCTGACACATTTATTGAGTATGTGATGGTTCTATCTAGTGGGATAGAATGATAAGAAGCCCTGCCCACACAGAGCTTATGGATTTGAAGGCCACCAAGGGGATTACCAGTACTTGCAAGTCATTCTTTCTTGACCTTCTCAATGCATGGAGATATCTTTAGATTGCTTATACATTATTGAAAAGACATGTCAGTAATTAGCTTCAAGTTTAATTGTAAGGAATTTCATAATTGTAGAGGCAGCATTAAAATAATTTCATGATATCCAGTGTGTGCTTAACATTACATTTAAAGATTGGAGAAAGCTATTGGTTCACTAAAGGTCAGAGTTTTTAACTAAACAGGACCCAATTCATGAAGTTATCAAGTAAAACATGAAAAACTTACTTTTTATTTCCACCACTGGTTTAGAATTTACAAACTATTCTCAAACAAGTACATGTCCAAACCAAGCTGTCTCTTCATTGTTCAGGAGAAGAATTTGACAAGAAAGTTGCAGATGCCATGGGTAAGGAATTGGGACATTTTGGGTCTCATTTAGAATTGGGACAAGTATCCCCATCACCTCTCAGACACTTCCTGCAGTAGCTTCAACCAGCTTGAACATTGCTCACCCTTTTTGCAGTGTTTTAGAAGTGGATTTTCATTATTCTTTCTGAATTTGGGAAAGTATAAGGGTTTTTACCCCCTTTTATTGAAATACAAACAAAATGTATTTACTTCCTACATGAAAGTCTTTATGCCAGATTCAATCAAGAATATTTTTTCCTGAATTTCAAGTAAATTGCGTAGGATATTTTCATAGATTAATCTGTAGAAATATTGAAATTCTAGGTATAGTTAAGTTAAAAAGTAGACAAAACCATGTTCTTTGCAGTTCAATACTATTTGCTGTCTTTTAAAAGACTGTCCTGTAACTGTAATGTTAAGCCTTATTCATCAGCTTTGATGGAATTATTTCTCAAGCAGTTTGGAGACTAAGTTACATAGTGATTATAACAACCAAAGAAAAAGAAAGAGTAAATTGTATTTTCAACTAATTAGCAATAGCCTTTCCTGTGTTTGAGTATCTTCGCCCTAGTACTCTCTTGATATCTTTACAAGTTTCCATGGTGTATATAATCACTTTCTAAAGCTTGATTATGGTAAACTTGATAGTATAAGTAGAAAATGAGGTTCCCATGTGGACTTCAGACACTGACCATGTTAAAAGAAAGTCATGTAAGGTGAGGCTAGCAAAGCCCTTCCCTTGTTTACCAAAACAGTGTGGTCAGTTAACTTTGTTACAATTTGTCAACCATCTGTAGACTATTTTAAGCATTTAAAAATATTTGCCACCAATTTTTAAGTACAGAAAAATAATTAACAGCAGTAGTTGTTTGCTTTGAAATAGAGCTTTAAAAATTCTACGTGGTAGGTCTGGAGAGATGGCTCAGCAGTTAAGAGCACTAGCTGCTCTTTCAGAGGACCTTAATTTAGTTCCCAGCACTCACATGGTGGCTCACAACCACCTATAACTCCAGTTTCAGGGGATCTGACACCCTTTTTCTGATCTCAGCCTGTTTACATACAGGTGGTGCACTTATATACACACATGCACTCATAAACATTAAATAAAAATAAATTTTAAAAAATTTAACTCCTATATAACTAAAATAGTATGCTAAGCATAATATGTTTGGGGGGCTCCCCCTCTTTTACATTTTTGATTTGTTGGGCTGTAAATCTGAAAAACTGTCTTTTGAATAGGCATTTGAGATATCTGTTAGAATTGACATAGCCAATGAAACAACTTTAATTTAACAGTGTATTTCTGAATGCTAACTACATTGTGGCTAGAGACCTTATTTTATGGGGTGATCATATAATTACTTAGAGGAGGCATGTTGACTTTTTGCAGAAAATTTGATTTGCCTGGTTTTCTTGTTGAATGTATGATATATGATTTATTCTTTTATATTATTCTTTTAATAGAAAAAAGTGAATTTTTAGAGTGAAAATTTAAAATTTACAAGTGTATATTAATGAAATCAAACTATTCTATGCATTATATTCCTTGCTCTGTGCTCTTGTCACCCAGGATCTGTTCAAAGTTAAGGGGAAATGAGAGGCATGGCAAGGATGCTGTCTGTGTACATGATGCGTGTATTTGATGTTTTATTTCACACTCATGGCCTTCACTCTGTTTTATTCTTTCCTTAAAGCCGGGTGACTCTGGGTTTAACAAACAGAGACAGGTACAGAAACTCTGGCAAAAATCTCACTTTCCTTACTAGGCTATTACATAATCATTGGCTACTTCATGCTGGGCTGTTTACACATCTATGCTCTTTTCGGTGCATTGGTTTTATTTTAATAGCTGCTTTCAGCCTTTGCATGGCACTCATTGCTGACTAATCAGTTTTAAGCTTATTTAATAAATTTACTAAAGATATAATATTCCACAGTATACTGTAGTTAATCTACTGACAGTATTAAGCAAAAACAATTACCTCAGGTTATTTCAGTGTTTTGATAGCTTTTCTTTTACCTGGAAAAATTCTGAGTTATGTGCATTTTGAAGTTTATATTTAATAGTTTAAAGAAACTAACATGTGCTGCATTCAGTTTTTCAAATTAGAAAAAAAAATCCTTTAAATATCGATTTATGAAATCAGAATGCTGAATGATGTGTTCTGGACTTACACAGGTAAATTTCAAGTAAGAATGCATTGTAAATAGTGAACTTCTCTAGGTAGTCTCAAAATGATATAGTTTCTATTAAGAATGTAACTACACCGGACATGGTGGTGCACGCCTTTAATCCCAGCACTCGGGAGGCAGAGGCAGGCAGATCTCTGTGAGTTCAAGGCCAGTCTGGTCTAATAGTAAGTTCCAGGACAACTTGGGGCTACAGGAAGACCCTGTCTCAAAAAGACAAAAAAAAAAAAGAAGAAGAAGAACGTAGCTACATAATTTATTGCATATATCTTTAGTTTCCTTACCATTTTTATACTCCTTTTACTTCTATGAAATTTCTATCCAAAAATTCATTATTTATAAGATCCATTTGGTTTCAAAGTGATTTCACTGTATATGATTATTTAGAAAATACTTGGAAGGTAGTTAACATTTCTCCTTCATTTATATATGCAACATATATTGTTTTAAAATTAATTGATAATTTATCACTTGATAAAGACAAACTTACAAATAATCAAGAGTCAGACAGTAATCTTGATCATGTGGTTGAAGTCACAACCAGATGTCATTCATCTGGCTCTGTGGTTTTGTTTTTCTTTTCCTAACTAATAAGTCTTGGGGAGATATTTGAAGCTATGCACACGTTTTGTTCTTGTTTAGGCTTTTGCCCATTAATTTTAGCAGCCATCAATGGATTTTGAGTACAAGCACCGCAAAGTGGTATTTGCCTAATGGAAATTTTCTGTTTCTCTCTGCCACATTTATTAATTGGAATGCTATAAGGAGAAGCGGCCTCTTCTTCCTAATTCATTTACTTACTCAAGTATTTAGTTGTATCAGTATGAAATCATGGATTTTAATCTACAATCTATAATCTAGCATGATTATTACTTATTTTGTTCATCAAACTATTCTTTTGTGATTTTTGAAAAAGAAAGCCAATATAAATATATTCAGAGTAAGGAGATAGATTAAAAAATAAAACCATTTGAAAGAATTAAATAACATTGAAAAGATTAGTATTATCCAGTAGTAAAAAGAAGTGAAGAATGACACCATATGAATGAGCCTTAAGGCGTCATGCTAAGTGAAGGAGTGATAAAGATGCATACACACTGTATGATTTGGTTGGGTGAAGTGTCTAGAACAGTTATCCCAAAGCCTCAGAGACAGAAACTAGTTGATTGGTTGCTAGGGACTAGAGGTAGGGTTGCAGGGATGGGGAGTGACTGATAATGGGAAGGGATTTCTTCAGGAGATGATAGTTCACAACTATGTAAATAAAGTCATTGCATTGTATACTTTCAATGTGGGAATCCCATAACATGCTAATTATACCCTAGTGAAACTACTTTTTAAAAAACAGAATGAAACAAGCATGGTATTAAAAATTCACATAAAGCTTTCCTGCAGTAAATCATGGATAATGAATATTTGGAATGCTGGCTGTACTTATCCAGGCAGAAACTGGAACAGTGCATAGAGATATGAAAACTAAATTATGGAAAGGCTAGTTTCTGTTGTTCATATTTTAAAAGCAATTCAACCCTGCATCATATGAGTTATGGCACATTTTATGTTTAAAAAAACAAAATATAAGTAATTGTATTTGGTAAATATATTCCAGGTCATTAATTTCTAAATGTTTATGGGCCTGTATCATACTTGTAAACTTAGTAGACTCCTGACTCATAAAATTGCTACTCCTCCTGTCTACTTAACATGGTCTCAATCCTAGCTATATTTAAACTTATATGAAATATCTGCATCTGATGTATATATGCCATATATACATGTATTTATAGGTTAGTAAGAATATTCTGTTTTTATATTACAAATAAGGTTTGACAAGTGTCTGACAGGCATCTTAAAAGATGCCTGTCTAACAGGCATCTTAAACTATGGTTCCTGATAGCTGTATAAAGTACATGGTAAATTTACATATATTTGAGGACATGATAAATCTTATTTGTCATTTAATGATTATGTTGAAGGGCAAACAGGAGAGATTGGTACATAATTATCTTTCTCCTAGAGATCAGTGATTTCTCTTTATTGTGGTTATAGCTTCCATAACCTTTTCCAAAATAGTTGGAGCAAAGAAAATAGGAAATTTATATAAAACCTGATCAGTTAGACTTTGATCCAAACCCACCATTGCCTAGCTGTTCATTCAGTGCCTAGGAAGTCTTAAACTGCCCTCTCCAGATCTGCATGTGCCCTTGTGTAATTGACAAGAAGTACACATAGCTGACAACAGGCAAATCCCTCTTCAGTATGCCACTACTTTGGAAAATGTTCTGAATAAGTGATAGGTTTATTTATTATTTTGACTTTTCTTTTTAAATAAGAACAAATTTTTATAGATTAGATTATGTGACTCCTGTACAGAGTTAAGAAGAAATTTTAGATCTCTTGGATAGTTAAATTCTGAAAACTTCATCTGTTACAGACTACCAAGGTAGTTTGTAGAAATGTTTAAAAAGCTGCTTAATTGCTTAATATAGGCATTTTAAAATTATTCTTAGTCTTGTCTTTTTTATTCTGTAGTATAGGTATCTGTAATGTTTCCTCTTTTTCTTTTTTCTCTTGAACTGTTTCTTATTGAGGGCAGTACCCTTGTTTCTTGAGGTTAAGCTATAACTTGGTCTAGGCCTGGTCCATGAGATGGCCATCTTAGAAGCTGTCTCTGCTGTGATATGAGTTACTTGTTACATATCACAATACGTAAATCTATCTTCAAGGGTATTTTCTTACACTATGTATATTAGCTGGGCTTATTTCAGCAGTGTAACTTGATAAATTTTTCTGTCACATGGCCTTATCTACCTTGTATTAAATACTATTCATATATGTACTTTCCCTTGACTTCCCTAGGGATCAGGCCCTGCCACAGGAATGGTGCTGTCGCTGAATTCAATGACTGTGGATGCCGTGTGTGAGAAACTGAGACACATAGAAGGGCTGGACCAGAGCATGCTGCCTCAGTACTGTGCAACAATAAAAAAGGTGATCTGTGTATTTGCATTTCATCGGCAGATAGGCCTGAGAGTGCAGGAACAGGCAGGACTCCAGACAGTGCATCTTCACACCAAGCTGCTGCAATGGGGGATCACTTAAGTAGAAGAGAGATTCTTCCTTTTTTGGATCCTAAAATTGCTCTTTTATCTAATTTTGTAAGTGAGTTAAAGAAAAAGGCTGAATTATAGTGCCATTTTAAAAATGATCTAAAATAAAAAAATAAAATGCCTTGATGAAAAATACAGGGCTCTAGGGAATTTCATGTTTAGATCAAGAGCTCATTCAGTGTGGAGCTGAGAATAGTCTCAGGCCTACTCATGTGTGGTGTATTATCTTCATGTGTACAGAGTGAGCATCTTTAATCTGAAAATCCCAAGTCGAAAATGTTCTAAAATATGAAACTTTTTGAGTTTGGAGACCAATATAAATCAAATGTCAGAGCCTTTCAGATTTTTATTTTGGAGATACTCAGTAAAGTCGGTGCAAATATTCCAAAATGAGGGAAACTGGAGTACTAGTAGTAGTTTTGGTCTCAGGCATTTAGGGTAAGGATACTCAGCCTTCAATATGTGTTCATATGATTTAATAATAATTATCAGTGTCAGCTTCATTACCCACAAGTTCTCATTTTTGTGTTGTAAGATTTATGATTACATCACATTTGAAGAACACATAGGATTGTGCTTGCAAGCCTGATGCATTCATGGAAGTTTATTTCTCCCAGTATTCTTATGGTTCCAGCAGCCATCCCAGAGTTGAGCAGTTCCTGGGAAGTTATTACGGGGAAGGCATTGCCACTGTGACATTAACCAAGTCCAGTTACAGATTTTTCTACTAATCTAAACTTTCATGTCACCATTATTAAAGTATATATTGATAGCAAACTTCTGAAGTTTATGTACTTCACAGAATTATGAGTATTTACACACATCATTTTATTAATCTTAACCCACCTTTAGTCAGAAAGATTTCAGCTAATATCCATTTTCTTATGGAGCTGGTTCATGCCTATCCTTGTCTATCTGAGTCAGTACCTCCTTTCCCACATACAAATCCCACTCTCCTCCAGGCAGCTGGTTAGAGTCAGGAAAGCCAGATCTTCAGCTGGTACAGTGACTCTACATTAGGACAGTGGTTTTCTGCCAATTACTCTTTACCCACTGTCCCTGATGTTTCGAAGTCTGTTACAGCAAGCAGGATCTTGTGTTTTAAATTCCCTGGTGTTTTCAGAACAGGGCTGCTGCCATGGGTGGGCTCTGTGTGCTTTTTCCTTCAGAATTAACCTAGAAATGGAACATCTTATTAGTTTCCAACATAGATTTTACTAGTTAATAAAGTCAGGCTTTATTTTTCATAAAATCGGGAAGCTACCCACCCTATTATTATGCTACCATTTCTCATTTGAGTGCAGCTGGAATTACAGAGACCTGAAAAGTAAAGACTATTTTGTAAGTTTGATAAACTTGGAAGTTAGTAGCTGGCCATTCTTTTTATTGTAAATGGTAAGCTGGCTTGTCAGACACACATCATTGGACTTTTGTCGGCAACCAACACATGCACAAGGACAGATGTTATTGTCCTCTCCAGCAGCTTGAGCTAATGTTAATATTTTCTCATATTGGAATAGGAAAATTGATGGTTTTATTGCTGCCCAGGACAGAGTTTTGGAAATATTTGAGAGGGCTGGTTGGATCCTGAAGTATGATTTGTTTCACATAAATGTTTGACACTTAGAAAAACATAAAGTGGTTTATGCTGGTGATTTTCAGCTCATTTATTATTTTGTTACATGGAATGAAAGCCTCTTTGAGGTCAGACCTACTAGTCTTTAATGACTTTGAAAACTAAATAGAATTGGACTTTCAATAACTAGCAATTCAGAATATTTTAGGTTTAGTTTGTGTTTATCTTTTTTTTTATTTTTATTCAGGCCAACATAAATGGCCGGGTATTGGCTCAGTGTAATATTGATGAACTGAAGAAAGAAATGAATATGAATTTTGGAGACTGGCATCTTTTCAGAAGCACAGTAAGATTTTGTAACATTACTATGATATTTATAGTGTATTATAACACTTAAAATTATTTGCAACATTGTTTAAAACCAGAATTAGAATGTACTAGCCTAAATTGTTATTTTTCCATATTAAATTTTAAAATGTTTTTACATGTAATGTGTGTGTGTGTGTGTGTGTGTGTGTGTGTGTGTGTGTACACATGCATGGATATGTGCCATGACACATGTGGTGATCAGCGAACACCTTTTTACGGAATCAGTTCTTTCCTTCCGTATGTGGTTCCTGAGGATGGAATTTAGGTCTTCAGGCTTAGTGGCAAGTGCCTTTATTCCATGAGCCATCTTGCCAGCCATATTAAATTTTGCTTTGTTTTGTTTTTTGTGTTTTTGGCTTTTTTGTTTTTGTTTTTGTTTTTGAGACAGGGTCTCTCTATAGCCCCATTGGACTAGAACTTTCTATGTAGACCAGGCTGGCCTCAGTCTCACAGAAATCTACCTGCCTCTGCTTCCCAAGTGCTGGGATTAAAGGTCTGTGCTACCCTGTCTGGATTAAATATTTTTTATTGAATTTTATACTGTATATAGACCAGTGTTATGGAGAATATTCATAGCAGCATGTAACAATCTTTGCCTTTTTGAGAAGAGGCCACTCACCAGTTTTCCATGTTTTTATTTGACAAAAACTTTCTCCTTGACCAACTCCAAACAGGCTGTGTCATCCAGGCCTCAACCTTTAGTGTCTGTTCTTGTCCATTGCTCTGTATTAGTAGGAATCCTGGTGAATCACTTTAAAGGAAACACCTCTTCCCTCTACCTTGACATGGGATCACCCTTGATACTGGTCAGACTACTCTTTGTCATCCATCCACTCCCAGGTGATGTCTGATCATCCTGGCTTGTCTTCAAGAATCTTGTCAAATTGGTTTACCTGTATTCCTCCTTGAACACTGGCCTTTTCCCAGCCCCTTCCTTGGCTATAAATTCCCACTTGTTCTTGCTATCTTTGTTGCTGAACTGGCTCTATGCTGAGATTTGTTTCCTACATTGCAGTAGCTCCTGACTAAAATATGCTCTTTCTGATTTATGCTCCAGCTCTGGTTTTCTTTAACATGTAGCAGTTGCATTTTGCTTTGTTCTCAAGTTTCAAAAGTTGTAAGCTAAAATAGTATAATGGATAGATTATAGACTGTATATGTTGATTTCTATTAGTACTTCTTTTAGCATTAATTACTAATTAAAATTTAAGGTAAGAAGATTAGGTACAAGTTCATTAGACATTACCTAATAGCAAGTATGTTTTCTTATTCCTAGTGTAGTAACTTTATAGTGTTTTATTACTAAAACTTTTCTAAAGAGTCTACAATGTGATTTGTCATTATAGATATCATATATATATATGTGTGTGTGTGTGTGTGTATTTCCCACTAAGGTATTAGAAATGAGAAGTGCAGAAAACCAGGTGGTCCCTGAAGACCCACGTTTTCTTAATGAAAACTCCAGTGCCCCAGTTCCGCATGGTGAATCTGCTCGTCGCTCTTCCCACAATGAATTGCCTCACACTGAACTTTCCAATCAAACTCCCTATACATTGAACTTCAGCTTTGAAGAACTGAACACACTTGGCCTAGATGAAGGCGCCCCACGTCACAGTAATCTAAGTTGGCAGGTATTTATTATCATTTTTTCATGTAATTGAAGAATAAAGGCAATATGAAAATAGTTGATACATTAATAGTCATTCAGAAAATGCTTATTAATACCCAGCTGGGCAAGATGATGGTTTCAGTACTCAAGGAGTCATGTTTATCTGAGGGGGAATAATCCGTGTAAGATATAGGGGAAAATAAGGTTATTTAGAAATTGAGAATAGTGAAAACACAGTCACATAGGGCAAGGGCCTAAAAGTAAGAACTGGGCTGAATTAGCATGGGTGCAAGTTTGACTTTTTATTGCTATTTTCCTATGAGACTGTGTAGTTATTAGATATAGTATATCTGTATTAGAAAACTAGCCCCATGTTATCCTGTTGAACCCTACAGTTTAGTTTTCCTATATTCACAGACACACACATCACACGCCATACTTGCTCTTTCTCTCCCTTGCTCAGGATGGGCTTCAATCCCTCAAGTGATTCTCCTGCCTCAGTCTCCTGAGTGCTAGAACCACAAGCCTGTAAAACTGTATGAGTTACTACACATATGTTCTGCATGGGGGATAGTCTTAGAAGAAGGACAGGTGAGCATCAGGAACAGAAGTATAAGTAAGGGATGCGTGAGGAATAGGGAGGCATTAGAAGAAAATAAGCTAGAGAGAACCAGAGCAGGGTGCAGAAGACCAGCGAGAGAGGCAAAAACAGGAACTACAAAGAAGTCATGTACTGAAGGGGACCAGAGTCTAGGAAGAGCAGTGCCTGGCTGTTGCCATTATTAAGGTGTTTGTTTGGTAATTAAAATCTTTACATTTTTTCCCTCCATACTGTATACCTTAAGTCAAGAAACCATTTTATTATTCAAAAATTGACTGATAGAGAAATTAGTTTACAATAGGCTAAATCCATGCTTGATCCTTTGGCCTCTGTTTCAGCAGCAGTGCTTCATTTCTTTTCCTTACATTCCTTTCAACTTTCTGAAGAGCTGCTCATCCTTACACCAACTATCTGGATGCTTCTGTCTATGACCTGGAAGCCAGGAGCATTCCCATTAGCACAGTAGTTCTCAAATTGCTCTTTAGTCTTAGCACCCCTTTGTACTCTTAAAAATTATTCAGGACACACACACACACACACACACACACACACACACACACACACACACACAATCACACTCACTTTAGTTGGTCACATGCCTGTAGTCCCAGCACTTGGGAGGCAGAGGCAGGTCGATCTCTGTGAGTTCAAGGACAGCCATGTCTACATAGTGAGTTCCAGGACAGCTGGGGCTACAGGGAGACCCTGTCTCAAAAAGGCCAAAAATAAAAAATAAAAATTATTCAGGATCCTGGGCTGGTGAGATGGCTCAGCAGGTAAAGATGCTTGCCACCAAGCCTGATAACCTGACTTTGATTCCCAAGACCCACATGATGGAAGAAAAGAATCAACTCCCAAAAGTTGTCCTCTGACCTACACACACGCACACACACACACACACACAAAGAGAGAGAGAGAGAGAGAGAGAGACAGAGACAGAGAGAGATAGTGAGAGATTGATTACTGAATGAATGAATGAATGAATGAATGAATGAAACAATAGATTATCAGGAACCAAAATAGTTGCTGGTGTAGGTTGCTATAAATAGTTAAATAGAAACTGAAAATGTTTCCAAATATCTATTCATTTGTTTTTATAAAGTTAACAACAACAACAAAAAAACTATACTTTTCCAAACAAAACAAATTCAGTGATAATGGATTAGCTTTGCACACATATTTAATGCCTGGCTTCATAGAAGAGGACTAGATCCCCATATGCTGCTGCCTTGAGTCTCTTGTAACCTCACACACATGTGGCTCTGGGAACTCCACTGGGCACTCTTGTGTGGATGAAGGTGAAAGGCAGAGAGCATTATCCTGTTCTTCAGAATGCAGTTTAGAACCTGCGTATCCCCTACACAGGGTGGCGCAGGCAGCATTCAAGAACAGCTCATTAGTAGATGGATCAAGGCACTGTGTTTCCAGCTGACTGAATCCCAGGTGACCTTCTCAGGGGGAGAGATGTTGTCCCCTTCCAGAGACAGAACCCCTGCCTTGTTCTAGTCCTTTGCTCTGGTCCCTTCTCAGATTTTCTTGATGCTTTCTCTTCCATTCCTAATCTGTCCCTTTTCCTAATCTGTCCTTTTGTTCCTCATTTGTTAGCTTTCCTAGAATCTAAAGCAACTCTAATCTTAAAACTTACTATTAGAAGCCAAATTTAAAACTACTTCATTCTTTATGAGCATATAGCAAACTGGCCTCACAGATTCTATTACAGTTCATTAGAAATCTTTATTACTTTTCTAATCTTAAGTACATTTTCTTCCTCTAAATTAAAATTTGACAGACACTTCTTATATAATTTCAGACAGGCTTTTTAAAATCATACCTTGAATACTTGAGCATTTTGTTTTTGAGATATGTTTTAATTTTCTTCTTTCTTCCAAGAAGAATTTTTAATCTATGAAAGTAACTTTTGTCTTAAAATTTAAAAGTTTAAAATTATTAGAAACAAGTGCTCAGATGATTTACACAACTAGAAATTATTTTAAATATTAACAGTAAATTAATCTTACTAAAATTTTTATAAAGTTTTCTAATAACAGAATTATTAAATTCACAGCTTTTGTTAAACTGTGTTAGGTAGATTTTTTTCAAAGGAAACTGGTATTATGATAACTTTTAAATTGTTAGTGTACATAGATATTTCCTAGCTGATGTTTATTATGTCTTTTTTTTCCTTCTTATATGAATTTTTAAAATATTTTTTTCTGTCTTCACAGTCACAAACTCGCAGAACCCCAAGTCTCTCGAGTCTCAATTCCCAGGATTCCAGTATTGAAATTTCAAAGCTTACTGATAAGGTGCAGGCTGAATATAGAGATGCTTATAGAGAATATATTGCGCAGATGTCCCAGTTAGAAGGGGGCACAGGGTCAGCAACAATCAGTGGCAGATCTTCTCCACATAGCACATACTACATAGGTCAGAGTTCATCAGGGGGCTCTATTCATTCTAATCTAGAACAAGAAAAGGGGAAGGAGAGTGAGCCAAAGCAGGATGATGGGAGGAAGTCTTTCTTAATGAAGAGGGGGGATGTCATAGATTACTCCTCATCTGGGGTGTCCACTAATGACGCCTCACCCCTGGACCCTATTACTGAAGAAGATGAAAAATCTGACCAGTCAGGTAGTAAGCTGCTCCCAGGCAAGAAATCCTCAGAAAGGTCCAGTCTCTTCCAGACAGATTTAAAGCTTAAGGGAGGTGGTCTGCGCTATCAGAAACTTCCAAGTGATGAAGATGAATCTGGTACAGAAGAATCAGATAATACTCCACTGCTCAAAGATGATAAGGATAAAAAGGCTGAAAGCAAAGCAGAGAGAATATCAAAGTCTCCAGAGCATAGTGCTGAGCCAATCAGGACATTCATTAAAGCAAAGGAGTATTTATCGGATGCCCTCCTTGACAAAAAAGACTCCTCAGATTCAGGAGTGAGATCCAATGAGAGTTCTCCCAATCACTCTCTTCACAATGAAGCAGCTGATGACTCCCAACTTGAAAAGGCAAATCTCATAGAGCTTGAAGATGACAGCCACAGTGGGAAGCGGGGAATACCACACAGCCTGAGTGGCCTGCAAGATCCAGTTGTAGCTCGAATGTCCATTTGCTCAGAAGATAAGAAAAGCCCTTCTGAATGCAGCCTGATAGCAAGCAGCCCTGAAGAAAGCTGGCCTGCATGCCAGAAGGCCTACAATCTGAACCGAACACCCAGCACTGTGACTCTGAACAACAACAGCACACCAGCCAATAGAGCCAATCAAAACTTTGATGACATGGAGGGGATCAGGGAAACCTCTCAGGTCATTTTGAGGCCTGGGTCCAGTCCCAACCCAACTGCTATTCAGAATGAAAATCTAAAGAGTGTGGTGCACAAGCGAAGTCAGCGTTCAAGTTACACAAGGCTTTCAAAAGATGCTTCAGAGCTGCACACAGCCTCTTCTGACAGCACAGGCTTTGGAGAGGAGAGAGAAAGCATTCTTTAGGGAAACCAAATAGAAGTAGAATTGCATTGTTCTACCCTTAGGACAAGATTGTCATGAATTTTGAATTTTTCCATCACAGTTATTCATCATATTCACACATCACAAATAATTTATAGATGATCAGGCCTTTGGTGAAAAAGACTTCTTCTGTCATATAGAGGAAAGCCAAAGAAACGATGGTTCACCAGTTGCCACCATTGTTGCCTTTGTCACAATTTAGTCTTACTAACACTGTTACCCCTTTCACTGGCTCATAACTCCACAGACTTTTATGAGAAATAATCAGGGTATAAAATTAGGTCAGAAGAAATGTTTATTTAGAGTTTAAAGGTCTTAACTCACGAAGAAAAAAATCCTAGAGATCCCCTTTATAGACCATTTATGAACCATTTGAGGGAAGGCAGAAGCAAATTTTGCTGGTAAACTATTCAGATAAGAATTTTCTAGGTTTTGGAGTATCCCAGAGACTAAAAGAGAATGCTTAGTAAATGGATAGTCAGAGACACATTGCTTATTAAAGTGGTTTTAAAATTTAAGTAGAAAATATATACTGAATAGGGTGATAGAAATTGGTAAGAAAGTGAGTCAGCAGGATCCAAAGTGCTATGTGTGCCTGGGCGTCACAAGTTGATAGCAGAGTTGGTAGAAGAGGGCAGAATATACCAGGATGCTCTCTCTAGACCCAGCCCTGGCTTCTAACACCATCCACCTCTGCCCCAGAAACCACCTTAGTCTATTCTGCAACTCTTAAAGTATGCATCTAACTTAGCTTAGCCAAGAGAGGAGAAAAATGTGAATTCCTTTTTTTAAAAAATGGTGCTGGGGTTCAAACCCAGGACCTGAAAAATGCTGGGTAAAGTCCTCTATCACCTAGCTACATCCCCAGCCCCAAACATGTGTTCTTTCTTGGGAGAATCAGGAACATATGGGCACTAAGAGGCACTAGTAAATGTGTACTGAGTGAATACATGAGGAAGTTATTACATCAAAAGGGTTAGTGGCACCAGAAAATGGCAAGAAAAATTAATTAGGCAGAATTAAATTACTGCTTTCTGTACCAGAGCAGTTTATCTAGTGCGTCTGTTCCTGAATCAGCACCTTAATCCTGGGGAGAAATAATTTAAAAAAGAAATACTGTTTTTAAAAAAGTTTAAAAGCATGTAACAAAGCAAGAGTGAAGAAAAGAGCTAGCTGGTGTAACTGTGACACTACCATTTCCATTTTTAGCCATTAGAAGAATGGCCGTGTGCATTTAGGTATCATGTAGACTAGAGATGTGCCTGCCATCCATCATGCATTGGAATGTCGTGTTAACATAGCTTGTGTATGCAGAGTTAGTTCTGGCAGTATATCCTAAGTCACAGGTAGGATTTGTAGGTGGTGAGGTCATAGAGTTAGTGTCATGCTTTGATGTTTGTCATTGAATAGATCTGTATTAATATGCTGCTTATTTACCTGACGTTACAGTAGTAGCTGCTCTGTGTTTCACTGCCTTGATATTTGGGTGTAATCAAGCATTTTCATAAAGTGCATATTTTGCATGGTCTTTAACAAGTGTTTTAGCTGTTACTGACATATCTTGAAGTGTTCACATGCTACTGTTGATAGTGTTTATCACTTTGCAATATCATGTAATTAGCAAATATTTCTGAGGCAGTTTTTTCCTTTCAGGTGAGTAGTTGCAGCTTACAATCACGGGAGAATGTTATTTATACTGTTTGTGCCATTAATCCTGGAGTACCAAGTGTACAAGTAGATTTAGAAAACAATAAAAAGTTGCATGCTATTCTGACTCATGGATTTTATTCACTACATTGATAATGATTCACACGATTAAAAATTAAAAAGTGGTTTGTGTGTTTGTTTTGCCATATATGTGAAGTTTGTGAAGACATAGGTCATGAAGTCAGCAAAAGTGTTCCCCATAGCCCTTGCTTGTCTTTCTGAGAAAGCTTAGCTCCCAGTGTCCAACTGTGCTCTCTTGAAGCTTCAGTACCCACAGAACATTGGCATCATGGCACTGGGCAGTCCATTCTGTAGCCAGAAGGCAGGTGACCCAAATCCTAGAGAAGATCGGTTTACTCCATGAACACTCTGGGCCAGTTTGCTTTCTCCTCCTGATGCAGAGATTGACAGACCAAATGGGTTCCTGAGTCACAATGACCCTCTGAATCTGCATGTCAGTTATGTGTCTCTGTCTATAACACATAGCTCAGTCTGATTTACACATAGGCAAATTTTGCATTAAGCTGAATGGAAATAATAGAAAAAAATGAGGCTCTAATCCTGCAAGTTCTTTAGGTTCTGACTCACAGTTGAACATTATTTGAACCATCTTACCTCCACCTTCAGCCACAGAGGGTTCTGTTGGTGTAGCATCGTATAACTCACTGTGGCCATAGGGAGGCTACTTTTGAGTACATCTGTGGGGAAGACCAGAAATGAATAGAAACTTGGTATTTTTCATTTGAAGCAACTTTTCCAGTGCTGAATGATTAAGGTTCAGAATCCTACACTGTGAAGTTTAAAAATTTGTGAAAACTGAACCTTGTTGGGCAAGGTGGCACATGTCTGTAATCCCAGTACTCAGGAGATAGAGGCAGGAGAATCAGGAGTTCAAAGCCAATCTAGGCTCCATAGTGGACTTTAGGCCAGCCTGGCTTATGTGAGACTCTGTCTCAAAAGCTAAAAAAGAAAACTGAAACAGTTCGATAATAAAAGGACAGTTTGTCTTCATGTGATATTTTATGTAAGTTCTAAATATAGTCAGAATAATTTTAATTATGTAGCCAAGTAATTTGAGAGTTGTATTTGCTTAAATTCTCATCTTGAGAACTCTTTAGAAATTATTTGCATGTTATAGTGCTGTGATAAAGTAATTTGTGATCATGATTTTTTTTTCTTACAAATGCCAATAAGAATTTTTTTGAATAACATTAAATCCTTTTTTTGTCTGGCTAAAGTACTAAATTTAAAAGGTTTTAAGACTATGTAATTTTTGGTTACACCAGGAATTCTCAGCCTCTTTAGAAATGTGCTAGAGTTAAAAAAAAAAAAAAATCCTGAATTCCTGGTTAACTCCTGAATAGATCACTCTGCTTACCAGGAAAGGAGAGAGAGGGCTCCCTTTATTTTATGGGTGAATGACCTTCAGGGATTAGATAGGGAGAAAGGTGCAATAAAATTAATTTTTTTGGCAAATACTTGGTACAGGGCCCCAGCCTGCATTGGTCCCCACCTTCTTTCCTGGGCTTCACAGACACTTGGCAGAAGGGAAAAGCAAGTGAGGACACCCTCCTGCTTGAGGGAGGCTAGCCATCTGCAATGACTGCCTTCCCCCACTCAAGTGGAAGCACAGGCCACAGTTACATGAGTGAACTGAAAAGTAGAAATTTGTAGATAACAGTGAGCTGGCCCTAGATGGCGTTTAAAGGGCTCATCACTTGGCAAAGGTTGAGAATCCCTGGTTGAGACTAAGTAAGTGGAAAGGCCTTAAAGTCTTACATGATGTTAAACCCTTTCCTGCCTAGGAAGAAAATGCTGCCCTGAGCTAGATAGACAGCGCTTCAGAAGATCCGGTCTAAACTGAGGTATGTAAAAACCAGCCTTCAAAGTAAGAAGCATCTAGAACAGTTGCTAGGAATTAACCACTGCCACTTACATGACTGAAGATTTTTCAATAAAGTAAGCAGCAAACTGCAGCCCTGGCCACATGTTCTCATCTTGGCTGGTGCTGTGGATGAAAGGCTTCTAGGGGTGTTCTGGAACTTAGAGCTGAAACCCTTTTTGAGTGGGGCCTCAGTGGCTATATGATGAGAAACCATTTGGAAAATAATTTATAATAGAGGGGTTCATCATGAAGGAAGGGTAATGACTGATGTTCCTTGACTCAGGATAGGATCTCATCCTGATAATCCCAGCAGAAAATGAGAGTCTCCTACATTGAAGATATATTGAATACCCCTACCCAACACCCCAGAACAGCACTCAGTGGAATGTCTGGGGGTTCCCCCCAGGATGGCAATGGTGCCTGGGAGCACTGTCATAAGCCCCAGGAAGGAGCAAAATTCAGAATTTGAAGCATGGTTTTACCAAAATCCTAACTGGAGTGAAGACCAACCTAAATTATAAAAACAAAATAAAGCAAAACAACAACAAAAAATGTGATTTCTCACATATTGGCAGTGTTACTGTCTCTAAGCACATAAAATATTCTGTCTGCCTGGAGGTGCGGCCAGTAGTCATTGATTCACAGAGTGCACATGAACCCTAACCTCTCCAGCTAAAGTTGTTCTGTGTAGTGACTTACTACAGTTTATAGTAGGAGCTCTTGTTGCAATCTAGCAAAACATGAAATAGCATAGCAAAATGAATTATTAAAATATTAAGACATGAGTGAATGAAAATTTACTTTTAAAACAATACATGTCCTATATTTGAATTAAGCTGTTAGAGATCATCTTGATTTTTCACTATTATAATTTTAACATGTTTATACGTATTTACCTCCTTTTCTTTCAAGGCAACAAGGGCTCTAGACCATAGTACTCTGCCCATAGACCAAGCAACGCTTCTTTCTCATTCTCCCAGCAGCTGGGTTAGTTTTTACAGCTGGCTTCCTCACCACATATCTGGGTGAAGAAGACATGGCCACTACCCAGTAACCCTGCATGCATTCGGCTGGAGAAGAGATGTCACCTCTTTATTTGTTCTCCATAATTGTAGGAGTTAAATTAGCTTAATTAGTTTAATAAAGTGTTACTTTTATGCAATTTTAGGCAAAAGCCCAATGTATGGCAAAAACATGTAAATAATCTATATAGCCTCATTTCATGTCATGTAGCATGTGCCTGATAGTTATCCAATAAAAAGTTGCACTTCTCTCAAAATTACCAGAGTTCCTGACACTCACACTTTTTAAATGTTTCTTAAAACTTTTAGACTGCGTGCTGTCATATTTAATATGAATTGAACTTCTTTTATTTTAAAAGAAATTTTCTTTTTGGATTCTTTGCATTTTTTCCATATTTTACCTGGGTTCTTTTCAGTCTTTTTGTGTCTGTTTTCTTAGAACTTGCCACATATTCATCCTATTTTACACAAAACAGCCATTAGTGCAGTAGAATGGGAAGAAACTCCAACACAGCTTTTTAGACAGACTCAACTTCACATAGTTTGAGACACTCGATAGATATTTTTGTGAGTGAATAAAGAATATCTAGAGTAATGAAACTAGTAGAATCTGCCTACACGACCTTCACAGGGTCTTCAGAACACTAAATGTCAATGCCTTCGTGCTGTGTGTCTTCAGCACAGTTCCTCGCCAGGCCCCTTCCCTCCCACTTTATACCCACCCCATCACCTGCCTTTTCTGTTTGTGATTCCAGCAATCTTTCAAGAATACTTCATTAAAAACTCTCAAGCCACTGGGCATGGTGGCTCTGGTCTTTAGTCCCAGCTCTTGGGAGGCAGAAACAGGCCAGTAGGAGGTACAGGGAGACCCTGGTTCAAAATGAAACCTCCCAAGGATGGACACCCACAGCCCACCATGGTAAGCTACATCATTTTTAAGTGCTAGGCAGTGTGCCTTGCCACAGCTGTGCTTTGAGACCCTCCTGTGTACTTTAAACCCTTACTTTAGTGGAGAGGCCCACCTTATACATCAGTATAACTCTAGAATCAAACTAAACCAGTTCAGTTCTGCACTTTACATTCATTATTGAAAGTATATTAAATTGTAACTTAGCTGTGGTGAGTCTTCAATTAGGGTATGTAATTTCAGTGTGACTATTCAATACCAGGACCATCACAGTGCTTGAAAAGGTTAACTTATCCAGCTCAGACCTTCAAGCTTTCTTTCAGTGGGGTTATTTTCTTTGACCAGCCCTCATCATCTTCATCATTCCCTATCTCAGACCACTCTGACTGACCTATAAAAAGCACGTTCTGCTAGGATTCCATATGGAGTATTTTTTATATGAGTGAGTAAGTATGTTGTTTGAAATTCTTACCATGTTGAGGCAGGCAAACCACTGTAACAGCCATACCCTAGTCTCATCGACCTAATGCATTTGAACTTCATTTCTTGTTTGAGTAACAGTTCAGTGTTACCTAAGTTCACATAAAGACTTGGGGACTAGGTTCCTTTATCCTCTGGCCCACATCGTGAATTCAGTCACAAGGGAGGTGAGAGGTCAGCAGGGAAGTGTGTACTGGACAGACCTACAGTGGTATAAGTGGTGCTCTTGTACTTTTATACACATTGACTTCACAAGTCATGGGCTCCTGCTGAGCTGCAATGCAAGCTGGGAAGTTGAGTGTTTCTCTGTGCCCCAGAGGAAGGTCACAGTGAGGTGAGCACTTAGATGTGACATTTATTATCCCTAGTGGGTTAAAGGTACCTTCTTGTATTAAACTAATAGTTAATTCTGTTGAAGTCTCTTAAATTTTACTTTGGCACAGTTTTTATTCTGATAGTGGAGTCAGCTAAAATCCTAACCCTTAACAGGAAAAAGTTTTAGGAGTTTTCAATCAACTAGTTCTTTCCTTAATTTTGAGAAGCAGAGTGTGGGGAGATTCGAGTAAGACTAAGAATGGGGTAAAGGGAGTTTTACAGCCCTTCTAGAATTTACCCACTTAAAGCACTCAGGGACCATCAAACACCCACAATCTGCTTGATTTTTAAGAGTCAGTTGTAAATATTTGCTGTACACTCTCTTGTTATCAGTTCTTTAAACTCCCCAGTGGTGGAAGCTGTCACTTGTGGAACTTCCATTTGCAGATGCATGGATTGTGCTCCCAGCTGTTAGAACGGGAGGCTGTAGAAAGGAGCTGACAGGCAATTGCCCTTCAGAATGAGCCTTACTGAGAGAACACTGACCAAGTCTAGAAGCAGGAGAGCATTTGAAGAGAGCATCACTCCACAGGCAACAGAATGGGGACTCAGGAGAGCACCTTCCTTAAACTCAGAGGGGAGTGCATCAGGAAAGATAGCTACCCTGTGTAGCATGAGGGGGTCCTGAAGAGAAAGAGGAACACTTTGGCTACAGAACAGAGAGATTTTCTGAGTCTTCCAGGTTTTCAGGGAGGTGGGCAAGCTTTATTTGATTTAGTCTGGTCTGGCTTACATGCCCTTGGCATGGAGGCAGGCACTAGGTAAGACCACAAACTTAACTTGCAAGTTCAAGGAAGAGGGACTGCAAGACTGAAGCACAGTATGCTTTACCTGCCTGGGGGTGGGTGGATGGCAAGTACTAGAGGGTCTGTGATCTAACACTAGCAGGCTTCTTGCCCTCTGCCTGCCCTGGCTCCTGACTGCAACAGGGATGTCCAACGACAAAGAAGCCAAACCGTTTCTGACTGACCCGCTCCTGTCCTAGAAGTTGAACTCCCACCTTTAGAAGCCAGTGGGCAGTTGGGCTAACTCCATTGACAATTTTACAGATTTTTGTATTAGAATGTCTTTCATTCTAACATGCATTTTCCCCACATTCTGACTTATATGACATTAGAAATATCCTGCAACCAATAGTCAATGGTAGCATCTTTTCCTCAATGGTTCTTAAAGCAGTAACATATCTTTTGGTTGGTGGGATCAATGAGATACCCATGTATGGCATGGTCATGTTGAGTTGTATCTTTAGCAATATTTAAGTAATAGTGATTTTCATTCAACTTTCCCCCACATTCAATACTTTATGTTGATTATTTTAGCAGTACTCTTCATCCTATATTCATTTTGGAGTATTCAAATATTGTCATTCATTATAATAAAGATAGCTTACCTGTGTGCCTGACAGTGTTCTAAGACCTTTCCACATATTAACTAATTTAATTTTCATGACAACCTTATGCAGTAGTTACCACTATCCTCAGTTTACAAATGAAAAACAGGTGTGGAGCTATTAAATGATTTCCCAAAGTTACACGCTGGTAGAGCCAGGACTGAGTTCAGGCATGAGGCTTTAAGACGCCTTCTATCACGCTTGTTTCTCCTGTTCTTTACCAGGTAGGACCATTCACTTCTTTTTTCCAACATACATTTGAATTTTAGCTTTAGTATAGTATCATCATTGGCTCTGTCTACTTGTTTTGAAACAGTTTCAGGCTCTTAATAAGTTGCTTTAGAAAGAAAAGTCTCAAAAACATAGAGCCATGAAAATTATATTTATAGAGAAAAAGAATTTCAATTTTTTTACATCAAACATCTTTGTTGCTAATTTTTTGGAACATTTCATTTTTGTTTAGAAAAATGACTTCATGTTTATGTCTTGCATTCCGATATTGCTTGCATTATAGCTTGTGCATAATAGATTCATGATGTATTCATTTTATTTCCACTCCCATTGGTACCTGGCTTTCCCGTCCCTACACTCTTATATGTCTACCAACAGCAGCCCATGTTAGACTGCAATCTTAAATTCCACTATGTGTACTTTTCTTTATATGCTGTGATGGAATAGTAATACTGCTTAATAAATATTAACAGAGTAGTAGAATATATCTATTTTGAAGTGAATTTTTTGTTTTTAATGACTGTGGTGGCTGTCTCTTATGACAATAAAGAGAAAATACAAAACAGAAACCCCGTTCACTTTATAACAGCAAACCAGTCTCCGAGGCTAAGAACCCAACAGCACAACCAGAGTGGACAGAAGACTGAGAAGACCAGGTAGCATTTCAGCTTTCTATAACCATCTGCCTCGTGATTTTACTTGCCACAAGTCAGACATGCTATCAGCAGTTCACAGGGATTAACACACAAGTCCTACTGATCATGCAAAGCCAATATTGTGGCTTCTGGGAGCAGCTTCATCCCCCATTGGGGGATGAAGTTTTTCAAACTCTTTAAAAAATTTTTAACTTAGAAAGTAGCAGATTTTATTGTGGCTTTTTCATATATTCCTAGTTTGGTTGACCAACATTTTTAAAGAAGGCAGGAAAGTAGAAGGATCTCACTGGAACAATGAAGGGGTCAACTGGAGTGGGAGGGATGAGAGAGGGTAACAGTGAATATGGTCAAAACATATTCCATACATATACAAAATGTCATAATGCAACCCATTATTATGTAGAGTTAATAATGCTAATAAAGAAGACTACCTAAGACTACCTTCCCAAACCAAAACAAATCATCAGCCAGGAAAACAAGTCAATAATATGACCATCTCTCATCTGCAAATAAAGGGACTGAGATTCAGGAAAGGTTTAGCTTTGGCGTAAGAGCATCAAAAGGGCAAGAACCAGGATAGAGAGATGGTTCAGTGGTTAAGAGCACTGGCTGGTCTTACAGAGGACCCAAAGTCAGTTACTAGCACCCATATGGTGGCAAACAACAGTCTGTACCTTCAGTTCCAGGGGAGCCAATACCCTCTTTTGGCCTCTGCAGGTGCACTTACATACATGCAGGTGAAACACTCACACATAAAATAAAAATAAAATGTAACTGAAAAGTTAAAAAAGAGGGCAGCAACCAGCACACACCACAGCACCTCGCTGACTTCCCAGCTCCATGGCACTCTCCTCAGAGGCAGGCCAAATTTGTTTTCTATGCTTGGTAGCAAAGGCTGGTAGATGAGTTGGGCGTACACACGGGGCTTTCTGCTCAGCAGTCTGTTTCTGGGTTTCCCATCTCCTTCAGTAGGAAGGGGTTAGGACCTGAGGCCACCCTGGCTTCAGGCTCATTCTACCTTTAAGGCCTTCTGCAACTCACCCTGTTCCCTGGCGGGATCACCCACACTGCACCCCAACCACTGCGATACACAGAGCTCATTTGAATATGATCAGACAGCTGATCTAATCAAGACAATCACTGCTTTGGAGGGCTCATTGGTCAACAACAACACAGCTGAGTGATAAGGCCTGAGCTATGGTCCTGCTTCTGTCATTTTTTAAAAACAAATTATTAAATGGCCCTTTGTCAGCCTTAGTTTCTTCATATTAATAAATATGGTGAAGGAAAGATCTTTCCTCTCATTATTGGTACCATACTGGCTACTGCAGTTTTATGTCACCTTTTCTTGTATTTTTAAAATTTGTTTTTATTGAATTTTTGTGTATTTTATACAGAATATCTCAAACAATCTTACTCATCTTTATACCCCCTTCCCTACCAGCACCCTCCCCCTGCACCCCCCACCACTGAAACCCATATGCTCTATCATCAGTATTAAGGCCCAATGTGTCAAGTCAGTATCCCCAGATGTTCCCCAGTGCAAGTCCATTCACTAAGGTCTAGTCAGCCTATCTAGAGTCTCTTGTTTTAGAAAGGTCAGCTCTTCCTCAAAGGTCACAAATGGTCAAATTGTAGAGATTAAGAGTCTGCAGATTTCTGGTCCATGGACAGCACTCCTATATTAAACTTCATCCACCAAGGGCTCAGGGACCATCGAGAAAGAGGGGGTAGAAAGAGTATAAGAGCCAGGGAAGAGGTGCATGACCATATGGAAATAGAGTCCTTGTATGTTTTTTTAAAAAGTGTTTATGAATATTAATCACTTTGCTGAGAGCTCTCTAACCATTCCATGTCTCCCATCTGGTAAACTTTAGAGCAGTCACTCAGACCCAAACTGGCATCTGCCATGCAGGGCTGCTAGGGCCTGAAGAGAAGGATCAGTGGTTAAGAGTACTGGCTGCTCTTGAAGAGGACTCAGATTTAATTCCAAGAACCCACATGGTGGCTAACAATCATCTGTAACTCCAGTTCCAGGGGAACCCAATAACCTCTTCTGACCTCCTCAGGCATTGCACAACCCGAATACGCTTACACACATCCAGACAATACACTCATACACATAGAATAAAAATAATGAAAACAAAGTGGAGAGTAACTGAAGAAGATACCTGATATTGATCTCTGGCCAACACACACACACACACACACACACACACACAGACACACACACAGACACTATACACATAAACATATACATACCCAAACATGTATGCACACAAACACATTAACAAAGGTGGAGAGTGGCAGAGGAGGACATATTAGCCTATAGCTTAAGTGTATACATACATGTGGGCATCCACCTGCATATACACATATGAACAAATACACAGGCACATACTACCTGCAGCTAAACATTAATCTATTATAAATTTTGTGTATTTCATTTGACATTAAGAAAGGAAGTGTTTCTCAGCATAAACAGGAGAACAGATAGTACAGGGCTGATGCCGGGAGAGGAAGATCATCATACTACCTGATCTCAAGACTTGACATAGTGTCAGGCATGGTGGGCTTATGCCTGTCATCCCAGCACTCAGGAGATAAGGCAGGAGGATTATTATGAGTCATAGGCCAGCCTGAACTATAGAGTGAGGCCCTGCCTGAAAAAGCAGAGAAGGTGACATAAAGCTACAGTAACCAGAGAGATATGGTACTGGTGTAAGTCAAACAGTGGACCACAAGACATAGACCACAAATACAGCCAACTGGTTTTTACTTTTTTACTCATTGGGAGTGAGTGTGATCAAAACTCATTGTCTGCATGTACCAAATTTTAAATTCAGGTCCCCATGCTTGCAGAGCAATAACTCTTACCCACTGAGCCATCTCCATTGAACCATCTTCCCTACCCCACCTCCCTACACCCCTTCCTTAGCGTCTTATCTAACCACCTGCAGTCACCTGTATCAGTTCTTAAGGCCTTTGACTCATGTAAGGGCTTGTTGAGCTCTGCAGCCTTTTCAACCCTTATATAGCCATTTTGTGTAATGTATCATGGGAGTTAATAATTAAACTTGCAATAAAAGAACCTGAGATTGTCAATAGGTAGCTATTGAGGGAAATCAGGACTATTTGTAGCCAATGAAAATGGCTAAGCTTGTGAATTTATTGTTCTTCAATAAATCCTGACATTGTGGATAGATAGGAAGGTGTCCATTTATTTTTGGGCATAGCACTTACAAGTGAATTTAGCAAAGGGACAAATACAGGGAGAATAACTTTGAGACCAACTCCTGTATTCTCAAATATCTCTTGATGGCTAGACTTAAAAACTTATACCGTGAATCCCAAGATGAGTGGAAGAATCAGAGGCTTAGCATTTGTTTAGGTCCTTCAAAATAAACTGGACCAAAATAGCATGGATTTGAGGAAAACATCAGTTGAGGGTGGAGGGTCGTGTTCTCTGTGATCCAGAACCAAAGTGTCAAAGATGGCACTGGAAAATTACAACACTCCCCAGATCTCAAGAAGTACACATGTCCAAGTCACAAAGCACACACTGCCTTGTTCTGACATCTGCAGCATCCTTCAGATCAGGAGGTCACAGAATTGTCCATTTCCATGTGCATACATCCTGAAGTGGATGAAGGATATATTACAGTGCAGAGCTGCCAGGGGTTACCCAGGGCTGCTGGCTGCTGCATGCCACAGCCAAGTTAGCAGAGGGTGGTGGGTGGGTGGAGTATGTTGACAGTTTCTGGCCCCAGCCTGTCAGCAAGTGTATTACTTAGCTGAGCTTCTCCCTTGGGAAGTCCTGGAGAAGTTGAAACAAAGATGGTAGCAGATATTATGCAAAAAAGTTGGACCTATGGTCCAATGAGTTTGGAAAATCCAAACAAATAGAGTTGCTTGGTTACAACAGGCTCTTTTAAACATCTCACACCCCTGACCCTCTCCTTCCAGAGTAACCTGCAGCACAACATTCAACAGAATATTGAAGGTTTTGCTTAGTGATGGCTTTTCCTCTTATTTTTTATTTTATTTTATTCTTATTAAATGTGTATGTGCATGCGCGTGCGCACACACACACACACACACACACACACACACACACACACACACACATGTATGCAGTGCCCTCAGAGGCCAGAAGAGGGTGTTGAATACCCTACAGCTGGAATTGCAAGCAGTTGTGAGCCACCCACTGTGGGAACTGGCAACTAAACTTAGCTCCTCTGCCAGACCAATATGTGTTCTTCACCTTTGAGCCATCCCTCTAGCCCTTCCTCCAAATGACTTTTCTATAATTTCCATAAATCATGTCCATTCCTGAGCATATTTTAAAAAACCAAACTTTGATGTTACTAAATGAATTTGAAAAGAGGAGCCATTTAAGTTTCTTCAGAGTGTGATGCATTTAACTTGGCAAGTCTGAACGCACATTATTATCTGTCCCTGAAGCCTCATCATGGAGCCTCATCATGTTCATATTTTTCCATCTTGACATGGCCATTGACCTTCAAGGAAAAAGGGCACAGTTAAATAGTTACTTCAAATGGACCTTTCCAAAATCTACTGGGGGTATACTCCAGCAAAACAAGACAGTAAACCAAGAAAGAGGAAAATATCTGGTCCAGGAAGCAAGACATCAAATATTAGAGCATCAAATATATCAAGACTGTAGCAAAGGGTTGTCCTAACAGCCATGCATCCAGATTGAGGCAGGACAACAGAAGTCTTCATGGGCAAAAAGGGAATTAAAGAGGAAAAAAAAGTAAGAATTATGAAATTAAATCACTTGTATGAGAAGAGAAGGAGAGCAGGGGAAGAAGATGAGGATGAAGAAGAGAAAGAACAATAGACAGAAAATTTGGGGAAGGGGGTTGGAGAGATGGCTCAGCAGTTAAGAACACTGGTTGTTCTTGCAGAAGACCCAGGTTTGAATCCCAGCACCCACAGGGCAGCTAACAATTGTCTGTAACTCCAATCCCAGGGAATCCAACAGTCTCTTCTGACCTCCGAGGGCATTGCATGACACGGGTGCACTTACCTACATGGCAATACACACATACACATAAAATTTTTTTAAATTAAAAAAAGAAAATTTGGGGAAGATAAATTTATAAGAAAGAAGACAGAAAGCAGGGCATGGTGGCGCACACCTTTAATCCCAGCACTTGGGAGGCAGAGACAGGTGGATCTCTGTGAATTCAAGGCCAGCCTGGTCTACATAGTGCGTTTCAGGACAGTTGGGGCTACAGGGAGACCCTGTCTCAAAAAGACCAAAAAAAAGAAAGAAAGAAAGAAGACAGAAAATTAGCTTTAGAAAAAACTAAAAGTGTGTGCAGGAAAAGAGACTTTTGTTACTTGGTCAGTAGAATTTTAATAATGTAAATGCATTTTCCATGGTTTTAATAATGATCAAGTGGTTTACTTAATCAGAACACTGCTTGGGAAAATGAACAAGAATTGGGTGAAAATGAACAAGTATGTGAGTGACGTTCAGGGACCTTGGGAAAGGAAAACAGAAAGTCACCCAGGCCTGGATTTTTCAGGCAGCTTTCAGAAAGCACACCACTCCTATCTCTCTGAGGAGGTCTGTGTTTGCCATGGTCAGCAGACGATAGGATGAATGGCTAACACTCCATGGTGTGGTCTCTTTTATCTTAAAAAAGTGTTAAATTCAATAATTTGACCATAAACTATGTTCATGCATATCTTGGTTAATAGACTAACATGTTGACTTGAATTTTGAAGGTTGAAAAATAAAATTAGTTTTTTAATGACAATAAGTCTGAGTTTGCTGACTTGTTTCACCATGAAGACTTTTTAAGCCAATTAGACATTTATGGGCACATTTTACACACTAATAGGGGTTATTTCTATGGGTCCAGTGACAAAATATATTTAAATTATAATATAAAAAACATTCTATCTAGCTCAGTGGTAGAGCATTTGCCTAGCAAGTGCAAGGCCCTGGGTTCAGTCCTCAGCTCTGAAAAAGAAAAAAAAGCATTCTATCGAAAATATTATGTGGGGACAAGGGTGATTGAAAGGGCTATTCCTATTTTCTACGTCCTTTCTGAGTGCAAGCAGTTACATAGGGGCTCTAAATGAAAGAGTAAAAGTAAAATCCATTGTTATTTGATATAAAGACTTTTTGCTACAACTCTCAGAAAGAGAGAAGACAGGGTTGAAAAGCTGGGGGAAATGTTAAAGTTGAGTGATGGCAAATTCTTTTTTAAAATTATTGATCATTAAAATTATTTATATTTTGTGTGTGTGAGTGTTTTGCTTCATGTATGTAAGTGTACCGTGTGTGGAATGTCCATGGAGGCCAGAAGAGGAAGTCAGATCCCCTGGAACTGACTGGAAGGTTATAAGGTACCATATGGGTGTTGATAACCAAACCTAGGTCCTCTGCAAGAGAAACCAGTGCTCTTAACCACTGAGCCATCTCTCCAGCCTCAAAATGTATTTATTATTTATGGGTATGTATGTGTGTATGTGTTTGTGCATGTGTGATTTAGGTGTGCTTGTCCAACTCAGATGCCAGAAGAGGGCATCAAATGTCCTCCTCTTTCACTCCCACCTATTCTTTTAGGCACAGTCTCTCCTTGAACCTGGGGCTCACATATTGACTAGCCTAGAAGCCAGTAAGCCCCAGCAAGCCTCCTTTCTCTGTTCCCCTTAGGGCTGGGGTTACAGGTCTTCTCAGGATGCCCAGCTTGTTAAGTGAGTGCTGGGATCTGAACTCCAGTCCTCATGACTGGGGAGGGTGATGGTTTGAATGAGATATGTGCCCTGCAGGCTCATTTGAACACTTGATCCCTAGTTGGTACACTGTTTGGGGGATTATGGAACCTTTACAGGATGGAAACTTACTGGAGGATGGCAGGCTTTGGGAGTTAGAGCCTCACCCCACTTCCTGTTTTCTCCACTTCCTGTGTTTGGATGAAATGTGATCAGCCAACTTCCTACTCCTGCTGTCTTGCTTTCCCTGACTATTGCCATGTCTTCATGGCCATGATGGACACTATCCCTCTGGAACCATAAACCAAAATAAATCCTTTCTTCCTTAAGTTGCTTTCAGGCATGGTATTTATCACAGCAACCAAAAAGTACCTAGCAAGTACTCTTAAGCACTGAGCCATATCTCCAGCTTCCTTGGAAATTCTTTACCACAAGTAAAACTACAGGCAGATATGACAGAGTTACTCTTGGACAGAACACTGAAATCATGGGTGATAGTGAATCACTCTGCAATATCTGAAGTTGAAAGAGCCAGTGATACAACCCATTCTAATCCCATACTTCCATTCCAATCTACTTATTGGGGTGAATAATAATGTTTCCTGGCACTTAGAGCTGTACAAAGTTTAAAGCAGGAGTATAATTCAAGCTAGTCTCTACAAAAGCAATATCCATCACAGATACGCAAAATAGTTGAAAAGCATCTCCTTACAGGATTTATTTCTGAGAAAATACTATCTGTATGTTTATAGAATATACATGTTGAAGAATGATTTATGATCACTAAAATATTTATTTCTGAATATATTTTCTTCTGTGGAAAAGTATTGGTAGAGCAATCAATAAATAATTTTTAAGTGAAAACATTTAGATTAGTTACTCACCTCATTGCTGTGGCAAAACCTGACCGGAGCAGCTTAAGGAAAAAAAGGTTTATTTTGGCTTGCAGGTCAAGGGTGCAGTCCATCATGGCAGGAAAGATGTGGTAGCAGGAGCTTGAGGCAGCTAGTCACATCACATCCACAGTCGGGAAGCAAAGAGAAGGGAATACTAATGCTCAGTTCACTTTCTACCTTTTCCCATTTTTTACTCAATCCAGGACCCCAGCCAATGGGTTGGTGTCATCCACATTTAGTCTTCCATCATCAGTTAAACCTCTCTGGAAATATGCTCACAGACATGCTCTGAAATGTGTCTCCTAGGTGATTCAAATCCAGTCAAATTGACAGTGAAGATGAATCATCACACATGTGCAACTTTAGAATATGACCCCATAGGGAACAATGGAAAGAAAAAATTCAGAGTGGATCAGTGTAGTGGCTGTGATCTCAGCAGACTACCAGAGAGTGCTGGTTCTGGCCGCACCCTGGCATAGGGGCTGAGAATGCAGGGGACTGCCTGAGAGCACTGGATCCTACCTCCACGTGGTGCTGATCTGAAGCCAACAGTTCCCTCCAAAATAAAACCTGAGAGAGCCTGAAACCTGTACCAACCAGCTTTACATAACCAATAAGGAAAGGACCCAGGCACCCCGATAATACAAACAGAAGCATACTTCAATTTAATTCTCATATCAGAATCACAAACAACAAATGAAATTCACATGCCAAAATGACAACAAAAGAATAATAAAATGGAAAGCCAAAACACTATGTCCCCACCAAACTCCATCAGTCCTGCAGAAGAGTTCTATAAGGAGAACCCCCCAGAGATAACCCAGAACAGTGAATTTAAAAGAACAATCATAAACATGGTCAAGGAATTCAATGAATTTAAAGAACACATAAACAAAGAGCTAAAAGGAGACAGGGATAAACTTCTGAATGAATTCACAGAAGACATAGAAACATTGAAGAAAACCCAGGCAGAAATGAAGAAGGAAGTGAAAAACTCAAAAAAGCTAACTTGAAACAACAGGGGAAAGCCTCACCCCTAGAATGAATGAAAGGGAAAACGGAATATCAACACTGAAGGATAAAGTTGAAGAACTGGACCACTCAAGCAAAGATTATGGAAAATTTTTTAAAACACAGGAATGGAATATGCAAGAGATGTGGGAGAACATGAAAAGACCAAATCTATGTATCATAGGCCTAGAGGAAGGAGAAGAATTTCAAGTTAAATTGTATTGACCAGATCTTAAACAGGATTGTAGAAGAAAATTTCCTGAAATTAAGGAAAGACATCCCCATACAAATACAGGAAGTACATAGAACACCAAATAGACAGGATCAGAAAAGAAACTCCCCATGACATATCATAGTAAAAACACTAAATGTACAGAACAAAGAGAGAATACTGAAAGCAGCAAAAGAAAAACAAGTCACATATAAAGTAAAGCCCATCAGAATTACAGCTGACTTAACAATGCAAACTAAGAAGCCAGAAGAGCTTGGACCAAGGTATTTCCAGTTCTACAGGACAATAGATGCCAGCACAGAATACTTGATCCAGCAAAAGTGTCTATTATAGTTGAGGGGGAAAGAAAAATCTTACATGACATGAACAGCCTGAAAGAATACATGTCCACAAAACCAGCCCTTCAAAGAATACTTGAAGCAATACAGAGAGCAGAGAGAGAAACAACTACACCCAGGGGCAATGAAAGAAAATAAATGAAGGTATAACTGAGGAAACAAAATTAGACAAAGAACACAACAATCAAAATGATGGCAACCAATACACACCTTTCAATAACAACCTTAAATATCAGTGGACTGAACTCCCCAGTCAAAAGACACAGGCTAAGTGAATGGATTAAGAAACAAAATCCATCTCTTTGCTGTCTACAAGAAACCCATCTCACCTTCAAGGACAGGCACTACCTTAAGGTAAAAGGATGGAAAAGAATATTTCAAGCAAATGGCACTAAGAAACAAGCAGGGGTTGCAATTCTAAATTCTGACAAAACACATTTCAAAGTAAAACTAATCAGAAGAGATAAGGAGGGTCGCTTCATTCTGATCAAAGGAACAGTTAACCAAGAAGATATTACAATCCTTAACACATATGCACCAAACTCTGGTGAACTCAAATTCATAAAAACAACATTACAGGACTTTAAGAGACAGATTAACCCCAACTCAGTAACAGTAGGACTTCAACACCACACTGTCTCCTTTACACAGGTCAACTGGACAAAGAATAAACAGAGAGACATATAAATTAAATGATACCATACATCAAATGGACCTAATGTCTATCTTTCAAATAATCCACCCAAGCACCAAGGAATACACTTTCTATTCAGCCCCGCCATGGAACTTTTTAAAAAATTGACCACATAGTAGGCCACAAAACAAACCTCAACAAATACAAAAAAATTGAAATAATTCCATGCATTCTATTGGACCACTATGCAATAAGCTCGAAATCAACACTGGACAAAGCCCTGGTCACTACATGAACTCATGGCGATTAAACAGCACACTCCTAAACAATGAATGGGTCAAAGGAGAAATTAAGAAAGAAATAAAAGAATTCCTGGAATTTAATGAAAAGGACAATACAGTACAACACAACATCTGGGACACTTTAAAAGCAGTCCTAAGAGGGACATTTATAGTTTTAAGTGTCTACATTAAAAAATTAGAAAGAGCCCAAATAAATGACCTAACTGCAACTTAAGACACTGGAAAGGCAAGAAAAATGAAATCCAAACGCAGCAGAAGAGAAGAAATAACAAAAAATCAGATCAGAAATTAATGAAATAGGAACAAAGAAAACAATACAAAGAATCAATGAATCTAAGAGTTAGTTCTTTGAAAAGCTAAACAAGATAGACAGACCCTCACCCAGTTAACCAAAAGAAAGAGCAAATCCAAATCAAAATTGGAGGTGAAAGGGGAAACATCGCAACAGACACCCAAAAGATCCAGACCACTATAAGGGAATATATATATATTTTTTGTCTTTTTGAGACAGGGTCTCCCTGTAGCCCCAGCTGTCCTGGAACTCACTATGTAGACCAGGCTGGCCTTGAACTCACAGAGATCCGCCTGCTTCTGCCTCCCAAGTGCTGGGACTACAGGCGTGCGCCACCACGTCCAGTTTATAAGGGAATATTTTTAAAACCTATACTCTACTAAATTTGAAAATCTAAAAGAAATGGATGGAAAATCATGGGAACCAATGTTAAACCAAGAGAGCAACAGTTTAAATAGACCTATAACATATAAGGAAATCGAAACAGTAATACAAAGCCTCCCAACTAAAGAAAGCCCAGGCCCAGATGGATTTACAGCAGAATTCTACCAGACATGTAAAGAAGACCTCCAACCAAGACTACTTAAATTATTCAAAATGATAGAAACAGAGGGAGAACTCCCAAATTCCTTCTATGAAGCCAGCATCACTCTAATACCTAAACCGGGTAAAGACACAACCAAGAAAGAAAACTATAGACCCATATCCTTAATGAGCATAGTTGCAAATCTTCTCAACAAAATACTTGCAAACTGCACACAGGCACACATCAAAAAGATCA
>NW_008352891.1:7109706-7130182 GCF_000622305.1 Nannospalax galili
AAGTCCTTTGACAAAATCCAACGTGAATTAATAAGAAAATTTCTAGAGGGACTGGATGGAACATATCTCAACATTATTAAAGCTCTAGACTACAAACCCACAGCCAACATCATTCTAAATGTAGACAATCTGGAAGCATTCCCATTAAAATCAGGAACCAGGGGGGTAGCTACCAATCATCCTTAACTCCAGTTCCAGAGGAATCTGAAGCCCTTTTCTGATGTCCTTGGCATTGCACAACACGGGTGCACTCACATACATGCAGGCAATACACCCATTGGGGGAAAAAAATCTGGAAGCATTGCCATTAAAATCAGGAACCAGACAAGGATGTCCACTATCTCCACTCCTTTTCAATATAGTGTTTGAAACACTTGCTAGAGCAATAAGCAGAAGAAGGAAATTAAAGGAGTACTGATTGGAAAAGAAGAGGTCAAACTATCACTTTTTGCAGATGATATGATACTATACCAAAGAGATCCCAAAGTCCACCAGAAAACTCCTGGAACTGATGAACACTTTCAGTATAGTGGCAGGTTATAAAATCGATCTACAAAAATCAGTAGCCTTTCTGTATACCAATAACAAGCAACTGGAGAAAGAATACAGGGAAATGCTCCCAATTTTAAATCTTTAAAGAAATAAACTGAGGAATACATCAGAAGATGGAAAGACCTCCCATGGTCATGGATTGGAAGAATTAATATTGTGAAAATGACCACCCTACCAAAAGCAATATATAGATTCAATGCAATCCCAATCAAAATCCCCATGACATACTTCACAGAATTAGAAAAAACCATCCTTAAATTTTTATGGAAGCACAAAAGACCCCAAATAGCCAAAGCAACCCTGAGCACAAAGAGAAACATTGGGGGCATTACTACAACAGATCTCAAAGTATAATACAGAGCTATAGTCATAAAACAGCATGGTATTGGCTCAAAAATAGACACATAAATCAATGGAACATCATTGAAGACCCAAACCCGAGCACACTCAATTTCAGCCACCTGATATTTGACAAAGGTTCCAAGAACACACATTGGAGGAAACACAGCATCTTCAACAAATGGTGTGGGCAAAACTGGATCTCCACCTGTATAAGAATGAAACTAGATCCTTATTTTGCACCTTGCACAAAAGTCAACTCCAAATGGATCAAAGACCTCAATGTGAAACTGGAAGCCCTGAAACTATTAGAAGAAAATATTGACAGTAACTTACAAGATATAGGTGTGGGAAAGGATTTTCCAAATCGGCCAGAAGTTGCTCAGGAATTAAGGTCAGCAATCAACAAGTGGGACCTCATTAAACTAAAAAGTTTCTGTACAGCAAAAGAAACAATCAAAAAAGTGAAGAGAAAACCCACAGAATGGGAAAAAATCTTCACCAGTGACACATCTGACAGAGGTTTAACATCCAGAATACATAAAGAGCTCAAAAAACAAAGAAACGGGGCTGGAGAGATGGCTCAGTGGTTAAGAACACTGGTTGTTCTTGCAGAAGACCCAGGTTCAAACCCCAGCACCCACATGGCAGCTAACAACTGGCTGTAACTCCAGTCCCAGGGGATCCGACAGCCTCTTCTGTTCACTGTGGGCACTGCATGACACGGGTGCACTTACCTACATGCAGGCGATACATGCATACACATAAAATTTTTTAAAATTAAATAAAATAAAAAAGAAGTGAGGAACCAAATGACCCAATTAAAAAATGGGCTAAAGATCTAAACAGAGAGTTCTCAAAGGAAGAAATAAAATGGCTAAGAAACATCTCAGAAAGTGTTCAACATTGTTAATAATTAGGGAAATGCAAATTAAAACAACCCTAAGGTATCACTGTACCCGAATCAGACTGGCTAGGATCAAGAGAACAAATGATACCAAATGCTGGAGAGGATATGGAGAAAGGGGAACGCTTATTCACTGCTGGTGGGATTGCAAACTCGTGTAACCCCTATGGAAAACAGTGTGGAGAACTCTTAAAAAACTAAAAATGGCTGGGCATGGTGGCGCACGCCTTTAATCCCAGCACTCGCGAGGCAGAGGCAGGCAGATCTTGGTGAGTTCAAGGCCAGCCTGGTCTACATAGCGAGTTCCAGGACAGCTGGGGCTACAAGGAGGCCCTGTCTCAAAAAGACAAAAGCAAAACAAAACAAAACAAAACAAACAAACAAACAAAAAACCCAAAAATGAACCTACCATATGACCCATTACACCACTTCTTGGCATAAACCCAAAGGACTCATCCTTTTGTAGAGACACTTGTACAACCATGTTTGTTGCTGCTCTTTTCACAGTAGCTAAGAGATGGAAGCAACCTAAGTGTCCCTCAACTGACTAGTGGTTAACAAAAATGTGGTATATTTACACAATGGAGTTCTATTCAGCAGTAAAGAAAGATGGAATAATGAAATTTGCAGGTAAGTGGATGGATCTAGAAACTGTTATACTATGTGAAGTAACACAGACTCAGAAAAATAAAAGATGTATTTTCTTCCTCATTTGTGGCTCCTAGCACCAAATCCTTTTAAATTCCATGTCCTTTTATAAGATGATGATATACAGCAGTCCCTTCTGCATGAAATAACTACCATCATCACGACTTCAGCTGAGCCTGATTCTAAACATAGTCACAATTGGGCTTGTTGATGGTTGTGCTCCTCATTAAAGGAGGGGCAAACAGAACCCTCACCGGAGTATCCAGTCATACTTCCCAGCCAACTGAACGTAATTTGGCCCTAATCACACATGGTCTCCTGGATTTGGGAAGGGCTAAAGTATACAATCTGGGGAAGGCTAGGAAGAAAAGGAATTACCCACGCTGGGTAAAGGCTTTCCAGTGCATAAACTCAGGTCATACATACACCTCAGCAACCCCTCAGTTATCTTGGGAAGTAAGCTTAATAAATTCATTGGTTCCCCCTTAAAACTTTAATCTAACATTGGCTTGACACTAGAACCTTAAAAGGGAATAAGCATTGCTTAGTATATCCAGAAAAAGAGTTCTCACAACGAATGGAAAATTTGTTAATGCTATTAGGTATCATAATTATTAGAAAAAGAAAATGAGAATGTAAAAGATGTTAAAAGGATATGGGAATGGAGATATTTTTCAAAATAGAAAAAAAATGAGAAAGCCTAAGCAAGTGATGAAGGTCTGTGTAGGTTTGCTATGCTATGTAAGGGAAGAGACAAAAGTAATATACACATAATCTTAATCTTAAAATTTCTAAGGTCACTGGGTGTGGTGGCACACACCTTTAATCCCAGCACTCGGGAGGCAGAGGCAGGCTGATCTTTGTGAGTTCGAGGCTAGCCTGGTCTACATAGTGAGTTCCAGGACAGCTGGGGCTACAGGGAGACCCTGTCTCAAAAAGACCAAAAAAAAATTTCTAAGGTTATAGTTTAGTCAACTAGTTTAAGGAACGAAATATATATCTAGTCAAGGTATACCTGAGAATATTTGTTTTTTTTACCCAAGCTTTATCTATATAGCACATGGTAATTAAAAGTACCAGACTGGTGGAACTAACCTTATTTGATGTCTAACAGCCTTACTTTGAGACCTTTACTAATGTGGTCAGAGGGACTTAAAGGACAGTTTTTGCCCCTTGCCCTCTAAGGTCGACTAAGTTCCAGGGAACTATGGAATAGCTCTCAAAATGTCCTGTAACTGTGGTGAATCATCTGTCCTCTTTCTTGTTCAGGGAGGCCATTGGAGACCCCATGAGATGGACTTGAACAAGTGTCCAGTCTACAAAGAGGAGGCTCAACTCAGAGGATATATTTCCTCCATGCTTCCAAGTGAAGCCAGCCATGGTTAAGTAGGCCCTTTGACTTATCTTCACATAGATGGAACTGGTAAAAGAAAGGAGCCAGGGGCTCCTCCCAAGCCCATGAGACCCCTGAGGAACAGATCCTCAAATGACCTTAAGTTTAAAAATATATTAATTTATTTGGGCCAACTGCATGGTCTTAAAGACCCCAAAGGAAAGTATAACCAAAGACTAAAGTGATCAGTATATTTCTTTAAGAGTTCAAGGGATTACACTTCCCAAACATTAGGCTGAAGTCCATATAAAAAGTTATTTAGACAATTATTTCTCATTGATGATTTTGCTCCTAATCAGAAAGTGCTGCTCAGATGTAAGACTTCACATCTTGGTCTCCAATACTGTAGTGCCCACCTGTATGTAAGGTGGATAAATTTGTTTTCTCCCCCTATCTAGAAGCCTTTGAGGGGGAACTGACACTGATTCTAACCACTCCAACAGCTATCAAAATGCCTGAAAGCAAATCCTGAATCCATCACTCTCGAGTCCAGCCTTGGTAGACAAAAGAAAAAAGAAGAGGACCCCAATAGAGGGGTGATTTTGGAAGCTCTTGTCAAGAAATTCCAATGGACTTTCATATGAACATTTGAAAATTGCCCTGTTCTGACTTGTTTCTAGTTCCCTGTTTAGAACTTGTAATGCTAATTACTTTTTCCTTTACTTCTCCTTCACATCTCCTATTCACCAGTCAAGGACTTTCTTTCCCCCTACGAATAAGAGTTATGCAATTTGGGAATCTTTAAGATAGACCCACTGAAGGGGTACCCCAATTGCCTCACCATGTCATTGTTCAGCATGGAAGAATCCAGAACTGTCTGTGTCCTGATTCCCTATCCACAAGTTGGGTAACCTCTTCAGAGGATGATGTGATAAGAATAGGAGGTAGGAATTGGCCAGGCAGTTAGGGTAAAAAGACCCCCAAGAAAAGTAGCCAGTTTCTTAGCTAAAAGTCACAATGTCCTTTGGCCTCTTAGCAACATACTCTGTTCCAAAGGCCAAAAATGTTGAAAGTATTTGGAGCTTTTATCTAATTCTTTAAAGATATTAGGGTTACCTCTTCAGAGAGGGGAATGTTAGAGTAGGAAAAAAAAACCATAAAAAATAAAAAAAGAAGAAAGAGTACATGAAGGTATCAGAAAAAAGTGATGGGGAGATATGGGAGGAGTTGGAGGGGAGGGAGTGGGCATGGATTTGATCAAAACACTTTATATAGATGTATGAAATTCTCAATAAATTAATTTTTTTTTAAAAAGAAAAAGCTCAGAGTGGTAGGGGATTTTTTTTTAAGTGAAAATTTTGACTCCCAAAGAAGAAATGCTTCTTGTGTTTTAATTCTGGTGATCACGATTATGGGATGGCACCACTATGGGCTGGAGAGATGGTTCAGTGAGTAAGAGCACTGAATGCTGTTGCAGAGGACCCAGGCTCAGTTCCCAGCATGCACATGGTAGCTAATAACTGTCTGACTGTCCTTAACTCCAGTTCCAGGGGATCTTGACACTCTTCCGGCCTCTGTAGGCACTGTAGGCATGTGGTGCACGTACATACATGCAGGCAAAACACTCATACACATAAAATAAATTAAATTTTAAAAATGGCACCACTGTTCCCCTGGATGCATTTAAGAAAATAATGTAACATTTTGCCTGAAAATTTATTTTGCAGACATTTAAACTGCTAACAATTTTAGATGGCAAGAAAAATGTGTGAGTATATACGCATTTTCAAGCTACTTTCAGGGGATTATGTGAATAAAAGTGTTTGGAGATTATAATTCTAAAGCATTTGATCTCTCTGCTTCAGGCCACATTCAAGGTATCAGTTATCAAATAGGAATACATCCCAAATGGAATGTTATACAGAGCAATTAAATGTAATTATCAGTATTTTGTCTTACAATTCTACCGTTTTAGGGGGGAGGTGGGCAACCAGTTTCAACCAGTTGTTCTTTGGCTGTTGTTGTTTTGAGACAGGGTGTTGATATGTAGACCAGGACAGCCTCAAGTCTCACAGAGATCCACCTGCCTCTGCCTCTGGAATGCTGGGATTAAAGGTGTGTGCCACCATACCTGGCTCAGGTGTTGTTGTTGTTTTTTTAATTGGGTTTTATTTATCTATTGGTGTGTGTGTGTGTGTGTGTGTGTGTGTGTGTCTGTGTGTGTGTGTGTGTTATGCACAGCTGGGTATGCAGGTGCCAGAGGAGGCCATCAGGTGTCCTGCTTTATCATGCTTTGTCACTCTCTGCCTTGTTCCATTGAGATAAGGTCTCTCGTTGAACTTGGAGTTCGGCTGGCAGTCAGCAAGCCCACCGATCCTTCTGTCTTCCCCCGCCCGCCCGTCTTCTCCCACACACACACTCCCACAGTGCTGGAGTTACTGGTGGTCACATCACAATTTTTACATGGGTGCTGGGATCTGAAATTAGGTTTTCATGTTGCACAGCAAACACCCATCCACTGAGCCATCTCTCCAGCCCCAACCAAGAACCAGATATTCTTGCACAGGGTGTTTCCTGTAGTTGTGGTCAAATGATGGCTGGAGCATCTCAAAGCTGTCTTCACATATGTTTCTAATGGCTGATGCTGACTGTTGCTGGAAACCCCTACATATCCATTCCCTTGGCAGCTTGGACTTCCTAAAAAAAATGGCAGCTACATATGGAGAATGACGATCTTGAGACATAACCAGGAAAGCAGAGTCTTGCCTTTCATAACCTGGTCTTGAAAATCATGGGGCATAACTCTCATTGCATCTCATTGGAAGGAATCATTAAGTCCAGCCCAGGTTCAAGGGTAGGGTGGCATGGACACCATGCCTTCTTTGTGGCATTGGCAAAGTATGGGAACAGCATGCCTAACCAAAATATTTTTGCAGTCAGTTTTGGAAGATACAAATGGTTACATATCACTACAGGAGAAGAAAGATACATTTCTCCTTTGGGTTGATTCTGTCAGGGCAGAAAATGAATGGAGAAGTCCCTGTGCTCCTCGCTGGATGCTCCTGGCCTGAGCTGCTCCTTCTGAGCTTCTGGGGAGAAGAGATCAGTGGGTGCTCACACCCCTCATACCTCCTAGAGTGGCAGGGCAACTATGTAGCCACCCTGGCTTCCCTTCCCTTTCCAGCCCTTTGTGACTCCATAGAACCTGCAGGATTCACAGGGCCAGTTGGAAACCAAGTGACCCTCTTCCTTCAACACCGAGACATCCTTCTAGTGTTGGATAGCTCCTCCTTCAGTGATTTTCTCTTAGTTGGAAAATGTCAGTTAAAATTCACACCCATAGTATAGTGACAGAGATGTAAAAAATAGAAGCAGCTTTCTTCTCAGCCTCTGTCACGGCATCACTCTTGCATATGGCTTCCAGTAAGAAATTTTTTTTTCCCTTCCATTTAACCGGTTTGGCAATAGGCTCTCAGAAAATTTGGGCTCCTGCCTATAACTAAGAATATAAAGACCTTACGGGAAAACGTTAGGTATATAAAAATCTTCAATATATGCTATTTTGGGATTACATATCAACAAAAAAATGTAAGACTCAAGTCTCTTGTCTTTAGTGACAGAAAAGCTACCACCTTCCTATCTAGAAATGTGTGGAAGTGGCCCAAGGGTATGTTGACACTTCCACTTCTCAGTCTTTTTGTCTGTTTCAGCCCTTCACTAGCACCCGAAGGGTAACCAACCCCTCAATAAAGAGGTGAGGAACACCCTCAACTGTAGATATGTTTCCAGAAATGACAAGGTTCCATGTGGGTGCTCTGTATCTAGACTGGTAGGTGGGAAGAAGAGTTCCTGAGCCTTATCCTTGGCTGATATTCCTGATGCTACATCTGTTCTCAAAGTGGTCATTTGAAGTCCCAAACAATGAATAGCATGACTTCCTAAATTAAAAAGTACATATATGGGGGCTGGAGAGATGGCTCAGGGGTTAAGAGCACTCGTTGCTCTTGAGAAGGACCCAGGTTTGGTTTCCAGCACCCACATAGTGGCTCCCAACTATCTCTAACTCCAGGTCTCAGGCATCTGGTGCCCTCTTCTGGCCTCCACAGGCACCAGGCATGTGTGTGCTATACACACATTCAGAAAAAACACTCATGCATATCAAATAAAAATAAATCCTTAAGAAACTATAAGTATGTAGGGTCTGCTTTTGTATGCATATACATTCTGTGATGGGAAGAATAATTTGGACATATCTGGTATATATATTACATCACTCATATATTAAATGGTATATCTTGCTGACAAGCCCAAATTGTCTGTGCCACTGTGGAACTGGAAATACTATTGTCATCTATGCCAGTACAAAGGTCTACTAAAGCTTGGGTATTTTATCAGTAGTGAGTAATATTTTTGAAAATTAATTAAGCTAATGAGTTATGGTGTTCTATAATGTGTGCTGACCTAATATGCAATTTCTTTGGGTTTGAAACCAAGTTAATTGTGGCCTAGTAAATAAATTTGAAATATCTTGATTCTAAGAAAGACACATGGAAACCATTGACATGAAGACATTTCAGCAGCTGGAGCAAATGCCAGCATCATTCCTAAATCGAGAGCTTTAATGGCAAAGCGAGATAAGCCTGGAGGAGTTGCATGGCCAAAATTATCCCTGCCATTTCCACCAAATGTTTCTGCAGAGCATCTAGCGTGGTGTCTGCAGTGGGAAGTTAGTCTTTTCAGAAGAGGCAGCTCCTGCCAGTGGGCCTGTGGAATATAGGGTCCACTCATGATAGAATAATGTGGGGCCACTCATGATGAAATAGAGAATCCACTTATTGTGGAATGTGGTGTCTGCTCATGGTGGGTAGAGTGTACACCAATGGTGGGATAGAGCATGTGCTTTGCGGATGGTGGGATAGAGTACCTGCTCATGGTGAATGTGTCTACTCATGGGGGGAATGTGGTGTCTGTTCATGGGGGAATGTGGTGTCTGCTCATGGGGGAGAATATGGGTCCCATTCATGGTAGAAGAGTCCCTTCTCATAGTGATGGTGTCTACAGAGATTCTTATCTGTGGCAGCAGGCAAGTGAGGCGGCTTGCTCACATCTCGGGGAGAACAGGAAGCAGAGAGAGATAAATGCTGGTGCTTAGCTTTCTCTGCTTCCCTTTTCTTAATTCAGCACAAGCTCCCAGCTCATGGGGTGGTGCTGCCCACATTCAGAGTGGGTCTTAATCTCTCAGTTAATTCTCTCTGTAAATGTCCTCATATATACATCCAAAGGGTGTATCTCAATGACACCCTAGGCATATCTTAATCCAATCAAGTTGACAGTGAAGACTACAACACTGTCCCAGTCCCAAACCTCCAAGGCAGATCCAGGGGCCCAGCCTTCTGATGTTGATATTCCACCCCCTGTCAAGTCCCCTCTTCTTGTAGCAAAGCTGCTGTGTGCCCAACAGTGACTATGGGCCACTTCAGAAACGACACTGGAAGAGCGCAGCTTCTGTTTGGGGCACTGGCTCTGTCTCTGTACCTGCTTCACTCTGGTTATACCAGCTTCTGTGATATGACTCTGGAGAGTTTATATATCAAAGAAGTTGAACCTTCTGGCCAACTGCTGTGGTGGAACAGAGGCCTGCAGCACATTGACCCACTGTGTCCAACCTTAGGATGACCTTGGTCCCATGAACCACCTGAACCACCAGCTGAAGCTATGCCTGGACCTTCTGAAATGTGTGCTGTTTTCAACTCCTGAGTTTGGGGTGATTTTTGGTGCAGCAATAAATATTTCTATTTCAAATCTGATACTTGATTAGCAGTTTCAGTTTCTCCTTTCAGGAGGGTGGGCTTCACCACACACAGGAAATTGGGAGTCAGTCATTTCCTGTCTGTGAGGAGGAAGCCACCTGGGTTGACTGTCCTCTCAAGTTGGCATCAAGTAGCAGCAGGGAAGATGCGGGGTGACTGAAGTTCCAGTGTCAGCCCTGGCTGACTTCACTGCACCCATTTCACAGACCAAGCCGTGTGCTCGTTCACACTTTCAGTGTGTGACATGCCAACAGGGTCCCAGTGAGGCAGGCAAGTTACAGGTGGCCCCGGAGGCAAGGAATTGCAACTGTGAGTGCTGAGCCTGGGAGCATGATCACTTTTGTGGCCCAGGGGACCTTTGGGTTCCTGCTGTTCCTCGTGCTGGCCCATGGTCCTCGGCTCCTCATTGTTACAGTGGCAGGTCTGAGGTTACATGTCTCAGAAACCAGCACCTTTCCTCCACAGGAAATCCTGATGGTCACATTCTGCAGACTACTCTGGGCTTAAGTGTCAGGCTGCACCCCCCCACCGCCTGCCTACCTCTCACCCCTGCATCAAGACAAGGTCTCACTCTGTAGCCCAGGCTGGACTTGAATTTACTTTGTAGCTCTTGCTGGCTTTTTTTCCTTTATCATGAATATGTGTATGTGTGATATGCATGTGTGACTGCATGTTCACATGTGAGTTCATGGTGTGTTCATGTATGCAGGCATGTGTGTCTGCGTATGTGTGGAAGCCCTAGGCTGATTGGAGTCTTCCTTGATCTCTCTCCACATTATTCATTGAGGCAGGGTCTCTCTACTGAACCCAAAGCTTTCTGATTTGACTAGTCTAGCTAGCCAGCTTGCTCTGGGGATCCCTTAGGTCTATTCTGGCTGCTGGAATTACAGCTGCCAGGCCCACTGGGCATTTACGTAGGCTCTGGGAATCCTGATTTCAGACCTCACACTCACTACTTATGTGGAAAGCACTTTAACTGCTGAGCCATCTCCCCAGCCCTCAGGCTGACTTTGAACTTGCAGTGATCCTACTGCCTCTGCCTCCTGACTGCTGAGGTTACAGGTATGAGGTGCCATGTCGGTCCCCAGGTCGAACAAGGCTTTCTGTGATTCTTGTCTTGGTGAGGATGTGCAGTGAGAAAGCCACCACCTAACAGATTGCTTTATAGGTTGGAGGCCTTTCCTACCAGTGGAGTGGTCCTGGGGTACAGGTTCTGGAAGACTGAGCCTTGGGTCCTATGGCCACCATCATAGGCCACTGGGACCCAGCAGTGGCCTGACTTGACAGTCTGATTCTCTCCAGGTCTGTGAGGCAGGAGCTCACATGATCTCACCGGGCGCCCCTGGTTGCTGTCCTTCCAGAGTCCCCAGGAGAGAATTTCTTCATCTTTTCCAGTTGGAGAGGCCTTGCATTCAAGTGATCCTGCCTTACACTTACACAGTGATGTTCCTACCTCAAATCTGCACCTTTTTAAAATTTATTTTTTGATGGAGTCTCACATGCCCCAGACTGGCCTAGAACTTTCAGCGATGGTTGTGACGTGGCCCCCCTAAGCGTGGGATTGCAGATACATGAGCCATGCCTAGTTCAAGTCTGCACCCTAATGCCAGACATAAAGTCCCCTTTTGCGATGTGGAGTCGACACCCATTCAGAAATTCTGGGGACATGTTTGGGACCACACCCTGCTACTCACTGCTTTTGTCTTATTTTACTCCTTATGAAGTTCTGGGAGCTACAAATGGGTTTCTGTCTGGGCTCTGGCACCCTTCATGCACGGCTGGCGCCTCATTCTCTAGCATTGTTCTGCTGCCTTCTCATCAAGGCTTCCATCCTCTCCATTCACTCCTCCTAATGGTCCAGAGGCTTGGGATTCGCCTGGCTCTGTTCTCCAACCCTTGTGCCATATCCCTGTCTCTGTACTTTGGGTTTCATTCACTGACCTGGTGTTACCTGCTGTCACCCACTCTTAATGATTCATTGAGCTGATTCTCTTTTCCTGCCAGAGTCATAGACCCCTGGGCAGAGGCTTCATATGCTCTTCTTAAAACAACTTAAAAAATTAACTAATGGGGCTGGAGATTAAGAACACTGGCTGTTCTTGCAGAAGACCTGAGTTCAAATCCCAGCACCCACATTGCAGCTAACAACTGTCCATAACTCCAGTTCCAGGGGATCTGACAGCCTCTTCTGTCCTCCGCAGGCATTGCATGACATGGGTGCACTTACCTACATGCAGGCAATACATGCATACATATAAAATTTAAAAAAATTAATTACAGGGTCTTTCTGCAGCCCCAGCTGGCCCAGATGGAACTGTCTATATAGACTAGGTTGACCTCAGTCTCATAGAGATCTGTCTGCCTTAGCCTCCCAAGTGCTGGGATTAAGGCCATGTACTACCATACCTGGCCTAAATTTATTTTTGTTTTTTAATATATATTTGTTGAATTTTTGTGTATTTTATACCATACTTCCTAATCATATTTAGACCCCTCCCCTTATTTTTATTTTGTGTGTATGAATGTTTGGTCTGCATGTGTAGGTGCACCATGTTGTGTAAGGCCTGAAAAGCACATCAGATCCCCCAGAACTGGAGTTACAGGCAGTTGTTAGCTGTCATGTGGGTGCTGGGAACTGAACCCAGGACCTCTGTAGAATCAGCCAGTGCTCTTAACTACTGAGCCATCTCTCCAGCCTCAGCTCTCCCCTTTTTACCTTGGTTGAATAGTAGACATGTTGGTCCTCCATTTGTCTTTGATCTGTTTTTTTAAGTAAGTTTCACATAGCTCAGGCTAATCTTGACCTGCTCTGTAGCTGAGGATGCCTTTGGACCTCTAATCCTCCTGCCTCCACCTTCTGAGCACTGGCATTACAGGCCTGTGCCAACATGCCCAGTTTGTGCAGTGCTGGGGATAAAACCTAGAGCCTCACACATGCTATGCAAACACTCTACCAACTGAGCTACATCCTTATTTGTTTTCCCGCGTTTATTTTCAGCATCATTCTTTAACTTTTTGGCTGCTTGTCCAGAAAAACTCTGCAGAGGTACAAAAGACATGAGATGAATTCAGGTCCAAGGATTCTGACTTAGTTGTGACATCATTTTATCAACCAGCCATTTAGGGCTTGTGGCTAAATTTTGTTTAAAAGAAAGGAAGAAAGATTTCCTGATTATAAAATATATATTCAAAAAATACTAAGATTGAGGGGTTGAGGAGATGGCTCAGTGGGTAAGAGTGCTTGTTGTGAAAGCAGGACCTGAGTTCAAATGTCAGCATCTGCCCATGTAAAAAGCCAGGCATGGCTGTGCATGCCTGTAGCCCAGCACTGAGCCGGGGAGACAGATAGATCCCAGGAGTTTGCTGGACAAGTTTGCAAGCCTAGGCAAAAAAAGTGAGCTTAAGGTTCAGTGGGAGACTGTGCCTCAAAGAATAACACAGAATTGGAGGAAGACATCCAATGTCCTCGTCTGGCCTCTGCAAACACCCACGTGTCCATCTCCTGCCTCTGCATTGTTACCCTGAACAGAGGGACAATTATTAATTTAAAAAATGTTTTCTGGGCTAGCAAGATGATTCAGTGGGTAAACGTGCTTGCTACCAAGCTGAACCCGAGAACTTGAGTTCAATTCCTGGGACCCCCTATGGTAGGAGAGAATCACCTCCTGAAAGTTGTCTTCTGACATAAATACATAAATACATACATAAATACACACATAAATAAATAAATGTGAAAAAGACCCCTATACCTACTTCCCATTGGTGATGCACATACACACATGCAGGCAAAACATACATATGAATAAAACAGATCTTTAAAGAGTGATAGAGAAAGGGAGAGATAAAGGAGTTCAGGGGACATACTTCCTGTATATTCATATACAATTATTTTAAAGTAAAAAATCTCATGTACACATATTTGAAAGATTTTTATTTGTGTGTGTGTGTCTGTATGTCTGTGCATACATGTGCACATATGTGTGGATGCCTTGGAGGCTAGAAGAGGATGTCAGATCTCCTGGAGGTGAAGTTACAGGCAGTTGTGAGCAGCCGGATGTGGATGCTGGGAAATGAACCCAGGCCCTCTGGAAGAACAGGAAATGCTTTTAACCACTGAGCCAGCTCTCCAGCCTCTCATGTGCATATTTTTAACAAAAATAGATTCATGCTGTCTCACAGCTAAGTCATAGAATGAAAGGCGGAATAATTTATGAGGGAGTACTGTTGTAGGAAATTTGGAAACTGAACATGTGCGTTTTGGGAAGGGTAAAGGTTTTGAAAAAGAGATAGCTTATTTTTGATTCCCTGGGATAACAATAGAGATGCATTGTAAATGAGATATTCAACTTCAGCATCTGTTGTAATATAGTAATTACAGTTACAAAATCCAAAGAGAAACAAGCCACATCAAATTTTAAAAATTAGCTTAATGTGCTGAGTTCATGCAAACGAGATTTACCTCCAGGTTAATAACACGGTCCATTCTGCAGACAGCCTATAGGAACTGTAAGTATGGCACTTTCTTGTTCCCCTCTCAGACATTGTCTATGCAGTTGCTTAGCAAGCTCCTTGGAAGTGTCTTTCATTTGGCTAGTGTGTGTGTGTGTGTGTGTGTGTGTGTGTGTGTGTAGGTGTATGAAGTCTTGAAGTTGATGTCAGATGTCTTAATCATTCCTGACTGTATTTATTGAGGCAGAGTCTCTCAAACCCAGAGCTCACTGACGGGCTAGTCTAGCTAGTCAGCTTGCCCCTGGGATCCCCTGTCTCTGCCTTCGGAGTGCTGGAATTCCAAGTGGCTGCCACACCTGCTTGGTTCCTTTGAGGCCCACAATCCTTTGCGGCCCACAATCCTTTGCGGCCCACAATCAAGGACCCGGGAATACACCGTCAACATTCACAAGCACATCCATGGAGTGGGCTTCAGAGAAACCCGGAAATTCGCCATGAAGGAGATGGGAACTCCAGATGTGTGCATTGACACCAGGCTCAACAAAGCTGTGTGGGCCAAAGGAATAAGGAGTGTTCCACATCGTATCCGTGTTTGTTTGAAAACAATGAGGATGAGGAGTCACCGAACAAGCAGTACACTTTGGTAACGTATGTCCCTGTTACCACATTCAAAAATCTGCAGACAATGTGGATGAGAACTAACTGCTGAGACTCAAATAAAGCTATAAAACTGCCAAAAAAAAAAAAAAAAAAGATTAATTTATGGGGCTGAAGAGATGACTCAGCGGTATTTGTTGTTCATCCAGAGGACCCAGGTTCCATCCTAGCACCCAAATGGTAGCTAACAACCATATGTAACTCCCGTTCCAGGGGATCTGACACCCTCTTCTGGCCTCTTCAAGCACTGCACACACTTATATACATGCAGGCAAAGCACTCATACACATAAAATGAAAGGTAATCAATAGAATTTTTGGGAGGGGTCTTTTTCAGACAGGGTCTCACGGTAGCCCCTGTTGACCTGGAATTCATTAAGTAGACCAGGCTGGCCTCAACCTTAGAGATCCTCCTGCCTCTACTTCCCGAGTGCTGGGATTGAAGGTGTGTGCCACCACGCCGGGTCTCAATAGAATATTTTTTAAAAAGATTTACTTATTTTTATTTCACGTGTATGTATGAGTGCCTGTCAGTGCGTAAGTATATTTTTGTGCTTGATGCCCTCAGAAGCCAAAGGAGGGTGTTAGATCTCCTGGAACTGGAGTTACAGACAATTGTAAGTTTCTGTGTGGGTGCTGGGAACTTATCTTGGGTCCTCTGCAAGAGTAGCCAGTGCTCTTAGCCACTGAACCATCTCTCCAGCCTCTTCTTTAGTCTTTTGATAGAGATGGGTGTAGAGATGTAGAGATAGAGATAGATGTAGTAGTACACACCTGTGATCCCAGCACTGGGAAGGCAAAGGTAGGGGGATGGCCAGTTTGAGGTCAGTCTTGTGCTACATAGAGGGATCCTGTTCTCAAAAAACAAAACATCTTAGCATGGGAGTAAATGTCTGTAGTTCCAGGACTTGGAAGGCAAAGACAGAAAAATCTGGAGTTCAAGGTCGTCCTTGGTTATATAGCAAGCAAGTTTCAGGACAGTGTGGACCACATGAGACCCTACTCAAAAGCCAAACAACCAATCCACAACACAGACAGACAGACAGCCCCAGCAGCATCATCGAGAGAACCTGTCTATGCCTTACACAGCCCAGCACTGTGGTGCCACCTTGGAGGTGCTCTATTTTATTCACATCTTTGGCTATGATATCATTAATTTCAAGTACTTCAAACCTGTTGTGGGATAGAAATTTATAATGTGAAGTTTGGGTGTTGCAATTCTAACAACTTTTCCTTTTCTTTTTTAATATATTTTTTGAGAATTTCATTCATGAGTATTGTGTTAGTAACATTTCCATGCCTCCCTGTCTCCTCCCAACTCCTCCTATGTCCCCTCACTCCCTCTCAATTTCTTGTCTCCTTCTTTGGTTATTACATTTCATATAATACATACACTTATAAACACACACATACATACACATATATACAGATAATGCATGAGTACATTTAGTGGTGCTTATGTGTACCTGTGTTTAGGGTTGGCCACTTAGGATTAGATAACCTATCAGAGAGCTGGTCCCTGGAGATAACTTATTCTCCCTCCCTCAGCATTTATTGATTGCTTGTAGTTCTTCGGCTTAATGTGGGACCCTGTGAAATTTCTCCCACCCACCTTGACATGGCAACTAGTTTTGCCATTGTTAGGATGCCACACTGTAGAGATTTCATGGGTGCTGCTTCCCTATCATGTCTAGAATGTATTATTTAGCAACAGGCATATTGTTCTCTGGCTCTTACAATCTTTCTGTGGGTGGGAGAAATTTCACAGGGTCCCACATCAAGCTGAAGAACTACAAGCAATCAATAGATGCTGAGGGAGGGAGAATAAGTTATCTCCAGGGACCAGCTCTCTGATAGGTTATCTAATCCTAAGTGGCCAACCCTAAACACAGGTACACATAAGCACCACTAAATGTACTCATGCATTATCTGTATATATGTGTATGTATGTGTGTGTTTATAAGTGTATGTATTATATGAAATGTAATAACCAAAGAAGGAGACAAGAAATTGAGAGGGAGTGAGGGGACATAGGAGGAGTTGGGAGGAGACAGGGAGGCATGGAAATGTTACTAACACAATACTCTGCTCCCTGAGCCTCGGGAGTAGAAGGTTACATTGTAGGTGTGTCAGTTGGGGCTGGACACCTACCTCATAGTCACTTATTTTGTATTTTGATCAGTTGTAGAACTTTGTAGTTGTCTCTCATCTTTGATGAGGAGTGAATGCTGCACCTGTCAGGCTGGTCCCAAGCATGAGCAGTGCCATCCAAGCCTAGTCCTAGAAGTGACATTTGTTCTTTTATTAATCCAATAATACCAGCACACTGGTGAATTATGAGCAAGAAACGCAGAAAGCTGCTTGGCTGCTAACACTTGGTTCTGTTACCTTTCTTCTCAACTCTCCAGTGGCTCCAACCCTTATGCAAATGTACAGGAATGGCCATGGCCAGCTTGTTCCTCTGCTATCTTCTCTAGCCTCTCTCCATTGCTCCCTTGCTGGACCCTCACTTTGTTAGACTTCCCTGGCATGCTGCTGTCTCAAGGCCTTTGCATTACTTTGTCCTGCAGACTCCACATGGCTTGGCCCTCATCTGGTTCAAGTACTTGTTTTACTAACCTCTAGTCACCAGACAAGGTGCTGGCAGGAGACTCTAACAGTCTTGAACAGAGGATGCAATTTTCTTTCTTAAAAAAATTATTATTTATGTATGTATGTATGTATTTATTTATTTATTTATGTATGTATTTATGTTTTCAGTGTATGAGTGTTTTGCCTACATATATGTAAATGCACCCATGTTGTACAATGCCTGCAGAGGCCAGAAGGTGGCGTTGGATCCCCTGGAACTAGAGTTACAGATTGTTGTGAGATGCCATGTGGGTGCTGGGAACTGAACCCAGATCCTCTGCAGGAGCAGTCAGTGCTCTTTACCACTGAGCCATCTCTCCAGCTCCCAAGGATACAATTTTCAATTAGGCATCAAATATTTTGTGGGTTTTGTTTTTGAGGCTTTGTAGCCTTGGTTGACCTAGAATTCCCTATGTAGACCAGTCTAGTCTCAGACTCATAGAGGTCCACCTTTCTTTGCCTCCTGAGTGCCGAGATTAAAGTCATGTGCCACTATGCCTGGCAAGTATTTTTTTAAACTAGCAATATTTTTCTTACTTTTTAATTTTTATTTTATGTGTACATTATGTGTGTGTATCATGTGTGTGCAGTGCCAGTAGAGGCCAGAAGAGGGCATTGGATTCCCTGGAACTAGAGTTACAGATGGTTGTGAGCTTCCATGTGGGTGCTGGTCATCTAATGTGGGTCTCTTGTAAGAGCATCCAGTGTTCTTGAGCACTGAGTCATCTCTCCAACCCCATGGTATCAAGTGTTAACTAGGTAAGTTGAACAAACTAAAAAGACCTTTAATGTATCACAGAAGGAGAGATTGGAGGGAGATTTCCAGCCCTTGGCCTAGCAACCTCAGGAAGGGTAGTGCAGCAGGCAGTCACTGGGCTAACTCTTCTAGTCTTAGAAAGACTACTCTCTGGAGCGGGTGCTGCATGGTGAGGCCAGGGGAAAGAAGAATAGGGTGGGGCTTCTGGAGACCCCAGGTGAACAGAAGCCACAGGAAGCACAGCAACAGTGTTCCCACTTCCTGAAGGGTACTGGGGCTTGCTGTCTCATATTCCCTACTGACTGAGGCCTGTAGAATCCAAGTACCTCAAAGTCCAAGGCATGGAGTCGGTTTGGAGGGGAGGGACAGTTCCTGAGCTATTATCTCATGTGACTGTCCCTCCCTCTGTCCACCCCTCACCCCATCTATCTTCACAGCACTTATCACCTGAACAATTGACATGATTTATGTTGAAGGCCCATCCTCCCACTGCTAGAATGCCAGCCCCACAGGCAGGGGGGCTCTGTGCTGTCAGCAGCACTATCTATCGCAGAATCAGGTACCTAGGAGCCCCTGAGTGATGCTGTTGACTAAGGGTCAGTGAAAGCAGCTATGGGCAGAGAGCTCCAGCCACAGAATAGAGAGTGCCGGGGTGGTGAATGGGGACTGTGGGGGGTGGGAGGATGGCAGGGCAGGACCTTGCTCAACTGGGATTCATGTATTTGTTTCCACAGAGGACAGAGTCCAATAAAAATAGTCAAAAGAGTCCTGCTGTCATCTCCCCGGTTCCCCTCTCTGGATGTGGCCCAGGATCCCCAGTGGGTGCCAGAAATGGAACCAGTATGGAACCCTAGATGTTCTGTGTCCTGTAGAGACAAAGCCATGACAAAGTTTTACTTTTAAGCCAGGCACAGTAAAAGTTTAACAATACAGATAAAATAGGACAATTGTAGCAATGTACTACACTAAAAGTTATTTAAGGTTTATGGATTGTTATTTCTGAAGATTTCCATTTAATAGTTCAGAGCACAGTTGGCCTAGGTAACAGAAACCACAGAAGATGATGCTTTGGATAAAGGAAACTAACTAGATAATGAATTTTTTTTCATTTTGGCCTTTCACATTTTAGCTCAGGGGGTTTCCTCTCTGCATTGGTTTCTATTTCTGTCTGGTCAAGGTGTGTCCTTGGGATGAGTCCTGTCTGTGACTCCCTGTCCCCATGTGATGTGGATTGCTTGCCCCCATGTTATGTTTGCAGGTTTAGAACATGTATTTGTTTTGAGAGAACGCTCCAAAATTATTGTCACCCACAAGACCTGAGCTTGACAAACTAGTCTGGAAGTTTCTTCCTGTTCAAGACATTTTAAAACCGGATAAGTGTGTCCTTGGGATGAGTCCTGTCTGTGACTCCCTGTCCCCATGTGATGTGGATTGCTTGCCCCCATGTTATGTTTGCAGGTTTAGAACATGTATTTGTTTTGAGAGAACGCTCCAAAATTATTGTCACCCACAAGACCTGAGCTTGACAAACTAGTCTGGAAGTTTCTTCCTGTTCAAGACATTTTAAAACCGGATAAACTCAATCAGTTTGGAGAATAAAAATGAATTGATTTATCTGGGCCAATTGTAGGGTCTTAAACACCCAAAAGGAAAGTATAACCAAAGATGAATGGGGTCAATATAATTTTTAAGAGTACATATGTATAGCTAAAGGTTACATAACAAGAAACAATGCCAGACAGGAGATACCTTCCTTTCAGTTATTGGCCAGGTTGGCCCAAAAGACTCCCAGACAGTAACCCAGCATAGAACTGGGAAAATGAACAGCAGACCCCAATCTTATCTAAAGGAATATTGGCAACTGATTGCTAATAGATGAGGAACAGGTGATCTTCGTAAAACAAGGATCTCTAGATAGGTTGACTAGATTCAGCAGATGGACAAGCACTGGGGAATGGCTGGGGGTGTTGACAACACAGTGGACAGTAACAGGGATGACAGAGTATAAGGGCTCCAGTGTGTGGGAGGGGGGAGGCTATGGGAGGGTGCCATTTGGGACATGGGTATATAGATGAATAAGATTGTGTGGGATGTTCTGTATGATATACACACAAAAAAATCAATAAATTTAATAAAGATGTATTTGAAGAGGAAGCATAAAAATGTACTTCATGTTAAATAGTAGAGGTGATAAACATTACCATGGAAATCTACCTGATAACTTTATATCCACACTCAGGTACTAAGGATCTGAGTGCAACCGACTGTGACTAGTAATAATCAGATACATAGAGATTAAAGACACATGTGCAAACATCTAAGCGTTAGTAGCATTAAAAATGTAGGAAATAGGCCAGGCGTGGTGGCGCATGCCTTTAATCCCAGCACTTGGGA
>NW_008352891.1:7130327-7131559 GCF_000622305.1 Nannospalax galili
GGATAAAAAAAAACATTCAATTTTATGTCTTACAGTGTTTATACTGAGTTGAATATTGTTTAACTGTGTTAATTCAACTGTGAACCTAAAAATTTACAGCCACTTTTGAAAGAGATGTATTCTTGCTCTGGAGTGTGTTACTGAATATGTTAAAGCTGTAATGAAATGCTTCTTCTAATCATGTGGTTATTAAATTAAAAAAATTTTTAAAAACCAAAATATATTTTACTCTAGTGAATTTAAGTTTCAGTTAACACTTAAAAATATTTTATTTTATGTGTATGAGTATATTGCCTGCATATGTGTAAGTGCATCCATGTTGTAAATGCCGGCAGAGGTCAGAAGAGAGTATCAGATCCCCTGGAACTCGAGTCACAGATGATTGCTAGCCACCATGTAGGTGCTGGGAGTTGAACCTGGTCCTCTGCAAGAGCAGTCAGTGCTCTTAACCACTGAGCCATCTCTCTAGTCCCCCAGTTGACACTGTGTGTGTGTGTGTGTGTGTGTGTGTGTGTGTGTGTGTCTAGGGTATGAAGGTAGAAAGGGGATTATGGGAGGTCTGAAGGGAGAGGAGAGGGGGAATAGGGCAAGGTAATGGAATGCATGTGACCTTAAAGAAGGGGGGACTATTTGTTGGGGTGGTGGTGGTGGAGATAGCCAGCCAGAGAGGGAGAGCAGTATAGTGTGGGTGTGTGAATAAGATATAATGTATCATATATAAGTATGTGTATATGTATATGATGTATGTATTTATATAAAGAAGACTGTATTTATGAAACAAAGCCTACAACACAGCATCCAAGTGGAGAACTTGTGAATGTACAGCGCCTCTGAGAGGATGCACAGTCAAGGCACACCTGATCATCCTCTCTTGAGAATGGCAGTGGGTTGGGGAGGACTCTTCTAAGCCTGGATCACTTTTAGCTTTGGCTGCCCAATGATGGGACCCATGACAGGAGCCCCATCATAGCTCCACAGCCTCTTGCCAGGTGCATAGGCAGCTCCAAGCCCAAAGGCTAAAAGGTCAAAGACTCTCAAAGTCAAGATCGAGCTGGAGGGCATGAACAGGGGAGCCAGCAACATGTCAGGTGCTAGAGCCTTGTAGAAGGGGCCCAGAGAGCCCCTGTGCTGGAGGAGATACGGGACAGGTTTGGGTTTCTCTCTTCCCCTTCTTTCTGCCCCCCCCCCACCCTACTTCCCCTTTCCAGGCACTTTCTAGTACTTTCAGGTAT
>NW_008352891.1:7131721-7197177 GCF_000622305.1 Nannospalax galili
CAATGACCTCTAATAGTAATTATGTCACCATTAGTATTGTAACAACTCACACTGAGATGGTGGGTTGAATGCTTCAGTACCCCTTTAGTAATCCATTTTTTGGAATGAGTTGGGGTGAGATGGCTCAACATGTAATACACTTGCATTCAAGCTCAGAGACCTGAGTTCAAGCTCCAGAACCTCTGTAAAGGTAAAAGGAAATAATTGACTCTACAAAGTTGTCCATTGATCTCTACAGACATGCTGTGGCATATTCATGCCTTCCATCTCATGCATACACAGATACATGTACATACGTGTTCTAGTTAGCAATAGCTATGATTAAAAACACTGACCAAAACCAACTTGGGGAGGAAAGAGTTTATTTTATCTTATATCTCCCAGGTCACAGTTCATCACTGAGGGAACCCGATGTAGGGACTCAGGGCGGGAACCTGGAGCACAGATCATGGAGGTATGCTGCTTACTGGCTTGCTCCCCTGGGCTGTGCTCAGCCTACTTTTTTATACAAGACAGGACCACCTGCCTAGGGGTAGCACTACCTGGAGTGTGCTTGGCTCTCCCACATTACTCAACAGTCAAGAAAATGCCCCATAGACAGCTCACAGGCCAAAGGAACCAAGTCCCCAATGGAGGCCTTCTCTACCCAGGTGTGTCAAGTTGACAACTAAAGCTATCCAGCACAACACATTAATAATAATAACTAATAATAATAATAAATAAAATTAGTTGCTACCCTTAAGTGTCTGTAGTTGTCCAAAGTTCTTCTCCTCTCCTCTTGATGTTTTCTTGAATTTACCTTCTCCTATGCAGGTCAGGTGTTTCTCCAGCAACTTGGTTCATCCTATGGTAAAAGGCTTAGACAACACAGATCATGGAAGGTGCTGTTACCACAGAGTTATTGCTCCTAAGAATTTCCAGAGGGAAAACTAGAAACATATACTTTTCAAAATAAAGTTGAAATTTGAAATTAAAAATTTTCAGTTTAGGGTCTGGAAAGATGGCTTAGTGGTTACAAGCACTGGCTGCTCTTGCAGAGGACCCAGGTTTAATTCCCAGCACCCACATGACAGATAACAACTGCTAACTCCAGTTTCAGGGGATCTAATATCTTCTTCTGACCTCCGCAGGTATTGTACAACACCAGTGCACCTACATACATTCAGGAAATATACTTATACACATGAAATAAAAATAATAAACAAAATATTTTAAAAATAAATAAAAATTTCAGTTAAAAGATAAGATTTTAGGGTTTTTTCTTTCCTTAATTTTAATGCATTATACTTTTCTTTTATAATGAAAATCTTGGTTCCTAATAACATTAATCACATCTTTGCTTATCCTATAATACAAATATAATAGTTGAAGAATAGCAATAACATTATTATTACTAACATTATGGATACTAAATTTGGTTTAAGATTTGTCTTTCTTCCTGCCTTCAGAGTATATACTGGGGAGTGGGGATATATAATACACTACTCTGTTTTAAGATCAACTGTAATTGGGGTAGCTCCTTCCTTCCAGTGAATGTGTCATCAACCTGAGATACAATTAAGATCATTTGTTTCCATTACTTTTTGTCATTTCTTTATTGCTGTCTTCTTTTTTATTTAATTTGGAGAATAAATATAAGAACAAAACCTTATACATCCCAAAGTCAAAACTATGTAGCAAAATACATTTGCAAACATTGCATTTCCTTCACTGTTTGCTGTGTTCTGTCCCTTCCTCATTGACAAAAGTTTTAACTGGCTTTAGATTTTTCCTACTTTATTTCTGCAAATATGACTGTGTGTTAAGATGACATGCCCCTGCTATACAAAAGTTATCATATCATGTATACTTCTTTGCATTGTCTACATTCTACCTGATGCTGTATCCTGGAAAGCCAGTATCAATCTGTAAAGATTTCTTTTTCATGGTGCATCTTCGTGGATGAGATATATTATTTTATTCCTATTTGTTTTTATGTATCATTTTGTGGTTTTCTTAAGTTATCAACTTAACCTTTTATTTCTTGTAATTCATTTTGTTGTTCTTAGTTTATACTCTCTATAATATTTTTTGGTCTTTTTGAGACAGGGTCTCCCTGTAGCCCTAGCTGGCCTGGAAATCTGTATGTAGACCAGGCTGGCCTTGATTTCACAGAGCTCTGCCTGCCTCTGCCTCCTGAGTGCTGTGATTAAAGGCGTGTGCAACTCTGTCCATCTTCTATAATTCTTTTGCTTCTATTTTTTCTCTTCATCATTTCTACACTTATCTCTCACAGTAAATTTTTTCAGTGTTTGTTAGATTAAAAAAAAAATTATAAATGACTTTCACCAAACAGTTAAATATGAGAATTCTATCTTTTCTCTAGAACAATCTTGATATTTTTCAGTGTCAGGTGTCACCAGTCAGCATCTTAATTTAATATTAATTAATTCTTAATTTGTCAGCATTAGCATCTTCTAACAAGTGGGTATAGTGTATTGAATCTCCATCTTCGATAAGGACAATGTATGGTTATGAATTTGGAAAGAAACTTTCCATTCCCATCCTGAGTGCAGGCCGATAGGCAGGCCTGTTACTGGATAAGGTCTTGGTGTGTGCCATGCCCTGACATCATGCCCAGGTTCTTGTGTTTCCGACAACAAATTGGACAAGACATGACATGGAAAACTAGTAGGGAAATAAAGATTTAGTAAATGAGTGCAAAAGCACGGAATACAGTTGATAGTGGTGGCATGGGCCCGAGCAAGCATCTGGCACGAGAGCTCCAAGATCTTTATTAGGGTTCTTTTTAAAAATTAAAGTTATTTTGATTTATGTGTTTTATGTGTATGAGTATTTTGTCTGCATGTATGTCAGTGCATCCATGTCATGCAATGCCTGCAGAGGCCAGAAGAGGGCATCAGATCCCCTGGAACTGGAGTTGAGGGGTCCTATGAGTGTTAGGAATCATATCTGGGTCCTCCTCTGGAGAAGCCAGTGCTCTTAGCCCCTGAGCCACCTCTCCAGCCCCCTATTGGGGTTCTTCTTATGAGTCTTGGTGGGAGGGAAGAGTCAATCTCCAGGAGCAAGAATGGGGAGAATCCTAGTCCTGATTGACAGATGGGCTGTTATACAACTTCAGACAATCTGTTTGTGGGGTGTATACTTCATAATTTTAAGCTTATGTCTGTTCCATCATGCATACACATGAGATTTGTCAGCAGGGGTTTTCTACTGGCAAGTCACTTCAAGGATGGATTCACCCTCACTGTCCTTGTGCCCAGTAGCAGTTTAAATCAGCCTTGCTTATTTTTCCTTCTGTCAGAAAATGCCTGACCCCAAATCACCCACAGGAAGGGAGTACTGAATGTGCTCTTAAGAGAAGGGGCTGGCATGCTTTCCTTAGGGAGTTACCTCAGGTCACTGGGCTGTTCCTACTGGCCTAACTCAGGCTTCCTTACCATCCTTCTGTGCTAACAGGTATCTTTATCCAGCGTATTACTAAGATCCCAGGCCCTCTGGGATCCTGTGTAGCTGACTTAGTTCCCAAACCCTGCATCCAGGTTGCCACATCTTGTTTTCCACTCCTGCCTGGCTGAAGACCCAGTTTGCTGAGAGCAGCATCCTCACCCGGGACTGCCACAGGTGTACACACTCCGTTTGCTCACTCACATTCTGTTTTCTGAAAATCCCCTCACTCTTGTGGCCTTGGCTGGTATTCCTCATGGTGCCTACCTCAGGGGTTAGTCCCAAACAGAATGCCCACTAGGCTTCTCGGCTCACTTTGCTGCCTCTGCCTCAACTGTCTCCATGGTATGCTGTGTGACATGGTCTGGGGAGAGGTGAAGAAACAGACCAAAGAAGATTCTATTAAGTCCAGTTTGGTGAACCAATGAATTAATTAGGGTTGTTCCTTATAAGATCAAGTGCTATTCACAAGCAGCATTTATAGAGTGTGGAATCCCCTGGTGACTTTTCAGCTATGCATTCAGAAATCCTGGTGACTTATGGGTAACTATGCATTCTGACTCCTGTCGCTAGCATGTACGACTCATGGGCAGCTGTGCCATGGAACGGTTCCAGTGGACCTCCCATACACTCTCCTATACACTGTAGTACTGCCAAGACCAGAAGGGGTGCCTGGGGCAGGATGGAGCAGTGACTGGAGTTTTAGGTCACAGTCCCTGCTCCCCCCCCCCTTCCACTCAGGAGCTTAGCAGCCTCATGACCATCACCATAGACCTGGCTGTCAACTGGATTGTTGTGCTTATTGCAGAGACTTCAAGATAAGGTCCCTTACTGGTCATCACAGCAGTTATGCTTCTTGATGGGCATGACCACGTCAAGACTTTGGGAAACAGCTCCGCTCCACCATGAAACAGAAAACCAGTCTAGATCCAGGTAGGACCACACCAGAAGACTTTGCAAAGCCTGGAGCCTCTTTTAGCAGCAGAGTGATTAGAACTCAGAAGGGTGCATGGGGAGTAAAACTAAAGAGCATCTGGATAGCTCTGGAGGCACACCGTTGTTCTGTGGAGACCCCTATGAAGATCCTTGAATTTAAAAGGCTTCTGTAAAGCAGCTTTCTGTGAGTATAGTGGTTCTATTAGATTTCACATCTTCATCCTCTACCTGGAAGCCCTTTGACATGCTGGAAAAGGCACTCACTTGGTTTGTCCACTGTGTTATCATATCCCTCACCATACATAAGCATATTACTGAGATCCCAGACCTCCAAGGGCCCTGTATGGCTGCCTCAGTTCCAATGGCTTGCTTCTCTGGGTTGCTACATCATGTTTTTTAGCTTTATTTTTATATGTATGAGTGTTTTGCCTGTATATATGGATTGTACCATGTGTGTACCTGGTGCCCTCAGAGATCAGAAGAGGGCATCAGATCCCCTGGAACTGGTGAGCTATCAGGTGGGTGCTGGGAACCAAACCCAAGTCTTCTGCAAGAGCACAAAGTACTTTTGACTGCTCTCCATCTCTCCAACCTCCAGGTTGCCACATCTTGTTTTCAATTTCAGCATGGCCAAAGCCCCAGTTTGCTTAGAGCATTGTCCTCACTTGAGACTGTGAAATGCTTCCATTAAACAGAGAGACTGCACATCTGCCTACCTCATAAGGACTTAACCATAGCGTTGAACACTGAGAACAAACATAAACTGACCTATCTTTATTGTTTGAGGTTAGGTGATTGCTGTTCTAAAACCAGAGAGAGAACAGTACACAAAAAGAGGTCACAGTTGTCCTTCATTTCTAAAAATTCCGATGAAAGTTCTGGTTTAGCAGAATCCACAGTGGAAATAAAGTAATAATGCATCCAGTTGGAGTAGGAGCTATTTTAGAAATCACTTAGGAACAGAAAGACAAGTGTGCCCACCCAGAGAAAAATAATATTGAGGCTAAGGGTGTAGCTCAATGGGTGCTTGCCTTATATTACCAAGGCCCTGGATTTAATCCCCAGCACCATGAATAAAATAAAATGAACTAAAATAAGACAGGCCAACAAAAGGAAGTTTAAGACTCACACAATAAAAAATGAAATCAACAAACACAGTATAAGGTCACTAAATTGGCCCTCATATTGCTATTTAAAACTTACAAACAAAACCACCTAAACCTAGCAGCTGAAGGGATTTTTCAAAAATTGATAAAATGTATAAGAAAAGTCTAGAGTCACATCCTATGTTGTGGAGGAAAAAATGACGTTCTTACTAAGATCTGGAATATGAAAATGCTGTTCATACTCACCCACTCTGAGAATGGTTCTGGTTAAAGGCAGCTCAGGAAAAATAAAAGTTAACTGCAAACTTCAGGGTAGAGAAGGGAAAACATGCTGGCTTGCCTTCTGACTTCACAGACCCTGTATCTCCACTCTTCAATTACAAGCTTATAGGCTCTGGATGCTGTACTGTTGGGTGCTAACTTGCAAATGGGTTATGAGTGGCAAAGATGAAAAAAGACCCACATGTGGAACGGCTTTATATATATCCGCTAGAGATGGAGTCTTTCTGGATGACATCAGTCATTTCCAGAAGGCTCCATTTCCAGGGCTTTCACAGATACTGCTGCTGGTCTTATGGCTCCCAGCACCCACCCCTGCAGACACCAGGACCCTGGGCAAGCAGCGATCCTCACTCTGGTCAGCAGGTGGCGCTCGGCTTCCACGGCACGACCATCCAAGGGCTGGCGCGCTTCGCGTTAAGTCCCCTACAAAAAGTGCCACTTTTCCTGGGCTGCTGGGCTTTGAGTCGTCATTCACTGGGCGCAAACTGGCACCCAGCAACCCCACAGGTGCTCCGATAGGTCTTGATGCTCCGATTGCACCGTTGGAACAGACTTCCATGGCCATCATAGTAGAGAATACCATGTGCCGGTTACAGCAGTGGGGAAAAACCAGGGGTCGGGCAGACACACCTGTTCTTCTTCCCTCCAGCCACGTTGGGGCCCAGTGTGCACTGCGTGGCCCGGCAAGCAGTTCAGGGGCTAAAGCAGGCGACAGGATTGCAGGTGACCGATTTGAAGCAGGGCCTGCGCCTCCAGTCTGGTGAGGTGGCCACAGCCTGTTTCCCAGGGTGGGATCAAGGATGACATCCCCCCACCCCCGCAGGAATGAGCCTGAAGGAGATGGGGACCCTCGGTCGCCCCTCCTTCACCCATTGTGAAGGAGTTGGTGTGAAGGGCCAAGAAACCACTGGGCCACCCAAAACACCTGCTTCTTCAGAAAATGGGCCCAGGTGGGACACTTGTACTGACCCCCACCTCCACCCTTAACCTAGGCTGTTCCTGGCCTCCTTGGATCACCTTCCAGAGCCACTCCACCACAAGTTGCTTCCAACTTGGGAATCTAATTGAATTCTAAACACCCACAGAGCTCTTACTTTAAATTAGGGGCCCAGGGCTTTCATGGCCGTGAACATCAGGTGTGACACTGTCTTTGAGACTGGGAAGGGCTTTTTCAGACCCCTCTTTTCCTTACAGTCCTGAGCAGTCAAGGATGAAGGGCTATACTTAATAGTAGTCACCAGTCTGGGAAAGCAGGTGGTCCAGCCCTGCACCCTATGCCCGGTAGGCCTGATGAGCCACAGGTAGGAGAGGGTTAGCCATTGTTGCTGCTAGGCCAGGTTACAGCTTAATTCGTGGGGGCAAACAGAGACTGCTAGGATCCCTTTTTTCTTGAATCTGATCTTGTTCAAAATGCTACAGAGCCGTGCCAAGTTCTGGTGAAATTCCAGTTACTCCAAAGGTGTCTACCCACACATCCAGACTGGTAGCCTTTGAAGACTTCATTTATTTCAATGACTTAACTCCAGGGAATCATTGCCCACAACTCATTGTCTTAAGCTCTGTCCTAATGCAAAGTCACAGAACTAAGCTGTCCCTTAAGGGTTCACAGAAACTTCTAGGTATAGTGCCTCCCTAGTCACTACCATCCCTCCTGAACAGCAGCAATGTTTTGGCCCAATGACACACGCCCATGTGATAAAGGAGAGGAAAACATATATTATATAGGTATATAAAATCAGCTCATGTATATTACATATACACACGTGAGAGACAACAGGAAAATGTGCCGCAAGCACGAAAACTTAAAAATCATTCAGAATCCAGGTAATGACTTCAGACACATTTTATTATCATCTTAATACAGTCTACATAAATTTGAACTGGTATTTATTTGGGTTCAGTTATAACATAGCATCATAAAAATCAAAGCACTGGTCCTCTGAAATAAAGCAAGCAATCACCATTCAATAAACACACTTGATTTATTTTGTATAAAAGGGTTAAATTTACAACTAAACTTTTATAAAAAGTTTAGTGTGAGTAAGTACATCATTTCACTTTTATGCAGAAATACACATCTCTGCCACTATACAAGAAAACTCTAATCAAAGAGTTCACAAGGTTTCACTCAATATATATATTTATATATAAATATATACACAGCATTCAGTAGGCTTGTGTCAAAAAGGTAATTTCTGACCGAAAGACTTCATTTAAGTAACTGAATACTGAGTCCTTCTGGTAATTCACGCTCCACCTTTGAAAAAGGCAAAGTCTGCTTAGATTGGGCAATTCCTTGTGATTTTTTAACGTTTTCGCTCCCCATGGTGGGAATAGTATATAAAGAAAACCTTCCGACTGCAGAAAGGGCATTTAAAAAGTCTTTTTCATAAATAACGAATATCACAGTCCAGGCCAGAGAACCCCCTGGAAGATGACCATCCTTAGCTTTCATTCCGTTTGTTTTCTTTTTTAAAAGGTCCATTCAACTTGTTCTCCTCCTGGTGAAATGGTTGGAAGGAAAAAAACAATAAGTTCAGCGCCTTAAAAGATCCTGTGGACTTGTGCAAAAGAAAAAAAAGAAAAAGAAAAAGAAAGTCCCAACACCTGCAAAAGATTGGGAGAGAAAGGCATGCTTAGGAGAATGTAACCCAAGGGCAGAGGCGGGCAGACTGGCGCCGAGGAAGCCGCAGTTTGAGCATTTAACCAAACACTGGGAGATTGGGCAAACCCTGGCGTCCAGATGCGGCACACACACTCGGCCTCAACAGCGCAAATTAAACATGAAAATAGCAGAGGCTCAAGGGAAAAACTTCCCAACCCAATCTCCTATTTGGATCTCCAACGGCAGTGCTCACAGGCGCCAGTCTGCTTCTTGTAACAATTATTTGATTGAAAACAGCCCCTTACTTAACAGATAGAGGTCTGGATCCCATAGCACAGGGTTAAGGCACAGGGTAGCAATCCTCAGCTAGCGATCCTACAGGGCTGGAGTTTGGAGAAGGAGGATCGCTATGGAATTTGTGGCGATAAGATTAATTACAGCAGGGGTTAGTACCTCATAGTACCAGGACCGGAGCGGTAGAAAGGGCCGGGGCACCTCAGTCGCCCACAAAAGCCAATACACCCTGTGCTCCCTGCCACCTTCATAGTAAGTTATGGGTATCATTTTTTTTTTTAAATGTTCTGTAATCGTGTGTAACCACAGCTACAAGCTTCTTCACGCCTGCCTAGTAGTACACACAACACAACGAAGTAAGCATGCATTTACTAAATCAAACATTTTACAGACGCACAAGCACAATACAAAAACCGCGCACACAGGAGGAGGCACCAGCGAACACTCACCACTTATTCAGCCACAGAGCGCTTTGCTGTCATTCGACATTAACTCAGAAGGGAATTCAGAAGCCTGGGGAGGAAAGGATAAAAGGCAGGATGTTAGACAATCTGAAAGAAGAAAGGGAGGGCTTTTTTTTTTTTTTTTTTAAACCAAAGTGCTCCACAGACCAGCAAGTCCCATTAAACATGTTTATTGCCAACTCAGACGCATCCCACACATCAGAACTTATTAGCGATTTCACACGAGGCACAATCTACAGCAGTTTTTTTTTCTTTTCTTTTCTTTTTTTTTTTTTTTTTTTACAAGAAAATAAAGTTAATGAGCCTGTCAGTAAGTCACTATCTCCACAACGGGCGTGTGAGTGACAGCGCAGGCAACAGCCCGGAGCGCACGGCGCAGCGGGGGGCACCGCGAGCGCAGCTCACCTGCAGGGACAGGATGCTGATGTCCGTGTTCAGGGTGGTCAGCGGCGTCCTGGACGCCTGGTTCTGCCCAGGTCTCTGGTGGTGCAGGCTGACAATGGTGGGGTGCGAGTCCAGAGCGATCTGCAGGTCCAAGATGTAATCGATGACGTGCTGCAAGATTTCCATCTTGGTTACCTTCTTGTTCTGGGGGATGCTGGGCACCAGCTCCTTCAGCTTGGAGTAGCAGTCGTTCATGTTGTACAGCAGGCTCATCGGGTCATCCACCGGGGTTTTGCTCCGGGAAATGCCCAGGCCGTGGTCCGACAGGCTGTTTTTCCTAACGGATCTCACAGGACTGAACGCTTTCATGCTGATCGCGGTGGAAGGATAGGCCAGGAGGGAGCGAGCTGCCCTGGAGCTCACGCCGCCGCTGCCGCCGCCGCCGCCGTCCGGAGCTGAGTAGGACGCGCTCGGGACCAGGCTCGGCTCAGAATGAAGCGCGAGCCCGGCGGGGCGGCTTTTATCCGCCCTCGCCGGGGCCACACGATCGGGCTTCCCTCCGTCGCCATTGGTGGAAGGTGGAACGTCCATCATATGGAGCGGGCTCTCCCATTGGTAAACGTGAGAGCGGGGCGAGCGCTCGGTCCTTCCGCGTTCGCAGCCAATCCCCGCGGAGTGGGCGGGGCGGGCGCGAGCCCAGCTGGGGTGGTAAATAGAGTACAGTAAGCTCACCGCGGGGGAGCAGCAGGTCGGGGCGTCCCGGGGTGCCTGCCTGCTTCTGACCCCCCAAAGCGGGGCAGGACCCTGGCTCCAGGGTGTGTGCTCCGAGCCGGCCCTCCCTACCCCGAGCTTCTGCTGCCCTAAAGGTCCCGGCGATACGGGCAAGAGGGCAAGTCACAGGTCACTGCGAGTCCACGCGATAGCGTCAGCAAAGAGCGAGCTTTGCAGGAGGGAAAACGCCGAGAAGCTTGCCCTGGGGAAGTCACGTTTGTAGAGTGAGTTTCCTCCTTTAATAGAAGTACAAGCTATGTTGAAAAAAAACCCCAAACTACCCATGCACACATTCAAGGACAGGTTTAGTGTGGGATTTTGCAGCCCGGAGTATGCGGGAGGCCTAATTGGAAACTCTGACCCTGGCAGTAGCGGACAAGGCTCCCGGTGACCGCAGAGGAGCCCCGGAGGGGAACGGCACTTTCCGTATTCTTTGTAATTTTTTCGAGAACGAGGAGGCAGGACTAGTAATAATTCCACTAATCGGAAATCATTAGTGGAGTTTGCATACTGAAACTACATTTACATACACTGCCCTTGAAAGCCGGCCTGTGCCCTTCGGTGTAGGTGGCATAGCTACGCTATTATGCGCAAATCTTGGTTTCTGGTGTCACATTCCAGTACTTACAGCGCTGGGAAAGCTATGTCAGGTAGGTGGTCCTAGCGGTGGACTGACATCTTACTGGTTTTAAAGAAAATTCTGTTACTTGTGGGTTTGAAATCTTCGTGCTAGATACAACTTCGGGTTGGGCTGTGTGGATTTAAATCCTGAAGAACTCAGTCTCCCATTAAAAAAAAAGTTTGGAGCACTTAACTGCAGTACTTTTATTCGCACAGAATTGTAGCTCAGCTAATAACCACAGTGTTATTAGTTGTGTGTTTGGGAAAAATATTTCTCTAGAAAAGCCCAGAAAGGGTAATATTGGTAGGTGTCTTGTTGACTTTTTGTCTGAATCCCCAATTCCTTTGAATGTAAGAAAGAGGAAGAAGGCAGTACTGGAGCGAGAGCAAAGCTCAGTAACGGGAAACAGTATTTTCCCTTCAATTAATGATTAATTCCTCAGCTGGTGGGCCAGGCAGTCTCTGACCTCCACGTGACAGCCTTGTGCCCCAGGGCTTCTCCCTAGGGAGGCAGAGTCCTGAGGCGCAGAGGTGGCATGTCAGGGCCATAAAACCAGCCACTTCAGTGAGGAGGATGCCTGGGGATGCTGCCCAGCAGGGAAATCTGGCCGAGTGTCTCCGCCGGCCTTTCGGCGCCGCCTGCAACGCACAATCCCTGACAGTGTTCAATGAAAATTGCCTCTGATATTAAGCCTGGAAATGATTTGCTATCCAAATCCCCCCACGGTTCGAGCCTCTTGATGTACTTTGTGTGCATGTGTTACTGTCACATACGTGCCACAGACGAACAGATTTTGTTTTGACACTTTTGGTTCATGATGTTATACTTTGACTATTTTACAATAATAGCCAATGTAAACAAACATCTTTGGGATTCTCAAATTATTACTTATGATTCTTGGACATTGCAGCTCTACTGCGCTACTGACGCATTCCTAGCTTTTTCCAAGGACACCGTATGTTAGCACCCGTGCCAGCCTCATTATCCCCACAGAAAGGCCCTGGGCTGGATGGTAATGAGCGCTGTGCGGCTTCGCTAGGCACATTGGCTGTGACGATGCAGGGATGCAGGCAGCGCCTTCTCCCGAGATCATTCTTGTACCCTCATGTAGTAAAATTGCTAAATATGGTGAAAGTTCCCTGGCGTTTCTTTCTTCGGCCGGCCTCCATGCCCGAGTCCAGTCTGCAAAGCGGCGTTGTATCCCATTTCCTTGGCACACTACCCAGTTTTGCATTTATTTAAAGACCATTTTAAGATTATGAAGCTGTATAAGTTAATGACTGAGAAAAGGCCCTAGTTCCTAGTACGTCTGACCCAGCAAGCCCGGGACGACATCATTTTAAAAAAACTATATTTTCGGGGATGGGCGGGAATCCGGTTGGAGCCTTTGTCGGGGTGGCTTACAAAAGCATTTAAAAATCTGCCAATTGGTGTCGATGTGGGCTTACATCTGAGTGCTCTAAAGTTCAAATGGTCCCAGCTGCAGGACGCGCCCAGCTGCAGGAAGGGCTGGATCCGTGGGTGGTGGGAAGGTGTGAAGGGCTTCCGGAGGGGGGGTACTGGCCGCCCCAGATACCCACTAGGACTCCCCCTACTTAAAGCAACACACCAGGCCCCACCGGCGCCCCCACCGAGTCTCGGCCGCCGGCGGTAATCAGAAGCAGGTCCGGGCCACTGCCCAGCCGCCTTGGCTACCATCTCCGCGTGATGCCACCGGGGGGCGGGAGGAGCCGGCGCGGCGGGGGTGAGTCTCAAGGTCCTCCCTGCACATCTGGCGCAATTGAGAGCGCTCGCCTTTCTTCCCCCCGGTTTTGTTCTCACAGCTGTGTCCATTCCGCCCGTGACCCCCCGAGTGATCCCTGACAGGTGATGAATTGGCAGCAGCGGCGGCGGCGGCGGCGCGCGGGCCAGGCCGCGGCGGGGCCGGAGCCCGAGCCCCGGAGCAGACTCTCTGGCGCCAGGCGCGTGACGCCGCCCATTCACGCCGCCCTGCAGCCTTGTCCTCGCGGCGCCGCTCAGGCGGCTGCCATGGCAACCGCGCCGTCACTCAGCGCGCGCGCCCAGCTGATCAATGCCTGCAAGGCCCGGCGGTCCCAGGCTCGCCCTGGCCGGGCTGCCGGCCTGCGCGCACCTGCAGCCTCTGCACGTCTTAAGTTTCGAGTGACTGGGGGGGAAGGAAGGAGGACCGAGAAGAAAAGAAAAAAGCGGGGGAAGGCAAGGGGGTAGGAGAGCGAGGAAAAAAGCCCGGAGAGGAAGAAAGAAATCTTCCTTCTGCAAAAGGAGACGTAATGTGGCTTAGACGTTGCCAAAGCAAAATGTTTTGCTTTTTTTCATTTGTTTTTGCAACTGAAACGTCCAGGGTGGGGCTGGCTCGAGGGAAAGAGTGGATGGGGAGAAGGTCACTGTCTCATCTCTAGGCAGGATTTATTTATTGCTCTGGATCCTCTAGGTCCTCACCAGGGTGGCTTTGATTCCCTGACTCCTAAAAATACCTTTGAAAGACCCCCCCCCTCCGCCTCCCATTCCCACTGGTCCCTGACAGTTCTGTTGCCCTCCTCTTTGGAATCCTTGGAGGTTGTACACAAAGGCATCAGACTTTTCTAGAGCACCCTGTCACCCTCCACCCCACCCCGGGAGGAGCGGGAGGATGTGCTGCGGTGGTCCTCTGGATTCAGAGGAACCACATCTGCGTACTCATTACCACTACAAAGCCGGGAGCCAAGCCGAACTACTTTACTGTGCGGAATTTTCGTCTGACAGCATCAAGAGTCCAGAAACTTCCAAAGCAGCCTGGAGACTCAGATGCCTCCTCCGTCAGGGTTTTATCTCCAGGGAAAGTTCCATCTTAGGAACCAGATGCCAATATTTCCGGATGGTTTATGGCACCCGGATCCCCAACTCTGCAGTTGAGTGTTGGCAGTACTTACTCCTCGCCTGTCCTGCAGGGGAGGTCCCGAACCTCATCGTCGCCTGCTGGCCCTAAAATCCGAGGGTGTTGCGGGGGGAGGGAGGGTGAGAGAGAGAGAGAGAGAGAGAGAGAGAGAGAGACCGCGCACAACCAGCCAGCCCTGTTATCTTTCTTAGCCGAATTTGTTGTGGTTTTCGAGGAAACAGCATCTGGGTTGCATAAGGATTCGAGTTTTTGCTTTACTTGTTTATTTAATACCTTGGCAAGAGGGAGTCCTTACCGTGCAACCAGATAACAGAATTTGGGTTTAAAAAGGCCTTGGATGAGGGGCCCTGGGAGGGGAAAATTGAGCAAAGCCACGAAACGCAAACAAGGGGATGTTTATTTTTCTCTCTTTGGGTATTTTTTTGAAGACCTGCCTAACCTCTTCGGGTGACATACAGCTAATAAATGGCATTAGTGAAGCGCTGCAGCTACTACAATGGCTTAAGTCGGTCCGCCCCCGCCCTGCCACAATTCCGGCCATAACTCCTTCTAGGATTCCAGCGTGGTCCAGTTTGCCTGGAGGTGGCGCGCCCCAGGTAAAATGCCATGCCAAATCCAATTGCGGGCCACCATCTGACCCCTTTTGGAGAGATCACTTTCTAGCCTCGTTCAAAGAAAGCCAAGTTTGGCGGAAGGGTCCGATATAACTACCGAGCGCCGCAAATATTTTGTTACAAATACTATGAAGTGCTCCGATTTGCGGTCGCGTTTGGCTTTCACAGAGGATTTTCCTGCGACTTTAGTTCCGGTCACCAAATTAAAAAAGAAAATTAACTGGAGGGAAAGATAAGGTCTTGGAAAACAATCCCCGGCCGCCCGCGAGCTGGCGGTGCTGGGGGCTGGCGTCGCCGAGTCTGCGCGGTCCGGCCACCGCGGAGAGCCGGGGTCACCTCCGGGACCCCAGGCCGCTGCCCGCCGGGCGCCCCACCCCCAGCCCCGTGCGCAGCGCAGCGCCCAGGCCACCCGCGTTTGCCCACTGGCGTCCGTGGGAATCCGCAGCAGCCTGCAACAAGGGCGGGCTTGTCCGGAATCAAACTGCATCTTAATGTTATAATACACCAAAAAGCAAAACCCGGGGCTCGGCCCGGGAGTCCCTAACAAGAAACACATTGTGTGCCTCTACCCCGGTGGTTGGCTCCAGCCTCCTTTGCGCGCCGCTCGCTCTGCTGTCAGCCAAGTCCATGACTTCAGCCTGGAAGAGGCCGCTGCCCCCACCAAGTGGGGTCTCTGCACTCCTGCCGCGCCACCAGAGTGGGGTGGCGGAGTATGGCCTCCTCATAGGTGATGCGCCTCTAATGCTAGGGCACCAAACCTTTGCTAGCTCCTGAGGGCTTATCTCACTGGGCATTGGTGTCTGGCATCCAGGATGTGCCAGTGAAGGTTGATTGGTGGAAAAAATAAATTAAAAAAAATAGTTTGATGCCCTTCCTTCCCTCACCTTTTAGGCTTTCTTTCCCAGATACCATCCCCCCCCCCCCAATAGTAATTTAAAGACTTCTCTCCAGTTAGAGGGAAAACACTCATGAGAGTCCTGCAGCATCCTTCCTGGTGCCTGTCAGTGTGTCACTGCTTCCCAGGCATGAGTCTGCCCTGGGTTCTGTGGGAAAGGGCAGAGCCTAGATGGTATCCTCAGGGAGGTGCCTGTAGTGGGCACAGAGCTCCATGGGGACCCTATAGGGTAAGAGAGCTGGAACCTGTGGATTTGGGTTGATCTGCTCAGATTGTTGGAGTCCTGAGGTTTTCCTGGTGTGTTCTTGGTATGGGTAGCATCGGTCCTGGTCTGTTGAGGTGAGACCACTGTGCATCAGCAGGAGCCTGGGGAAAATGCCTGTGAATTCAGCCATGCATTCATTTTAATTTTTTTATTTTAGTTTTGAGGGTTTATTTTATTTTATGTGTATGAGTGTTTTACCTGCATGTGTGTAAGTGCACCTGTGTAGGGCAAGAGGGTTAGAGTCCCTAGAACTGGTGTTACAGACAGTTGTTCACCACCATGTGAACAATGCACTTAATCAATAAGCCATCTTTCTAGCCACCACCTCCTCCCTTCCACCTTTTTTGGCTTTTTTGAAACAAGTTTCCCTCTGTAACCCCTGCTGTCTTCAAACTAATAGCAAGCCTCCTGCCTCAGCCCTCTGCAGGCTAAGATTACAGGGGTCAGCCACCACACTCAGCAAGCCATGCATGTAGTTCTAACCAGCAGCCTGTGTTCCCTCAAGTGATATGACTAAGGGGGCAACATCATGCTTTCTTTCAAGGAATCAGCATTCACACTGGGTAAGAATAACTGGTTTTTTTAGAAGCCTGTGCACCTCTTATCTCTTTTGCTCTTCACCTTGACCCCAAGATGCTGGAAAGGTAGATGCTGCCCCCATTTCTCAGAAAAAGAAACTGAATCATGGGTAAGAAGACCCTTCCTCTTTGTGGTTGTCTGGACATCAGCCCACACTTCCTGCCCACAGGCTGACATGTGCCCTTGACTCCAGGTGGCCTATTAATTATTTTTTGTACCTTGAAATATATTCCAGTTTTAATGGGAATAGCTGGATTGTCCAGGGCCAGGAGTCTGTAAAACACTTTGTTCTCACTTTCCTTCAAAGTTAACAAGGAGTGACCAAACATGACCTTGTATTAACTAAAGGTCAACTCAGATCTGAGGACATTCGTGTGTGAGAAACACGTTTGCCCATGACCACCTCCGCAAATTCTGACCCAGTGGCTTTGATGAGCAGCCCAGGAAACAGTGCTTTAAGCATGTGTCCTGTGGAGAGGCTGATGTGTGAGGCTGTTTTCTGAGCTCTCAAACCATCCTTGCTGGAGGCAGAATGCAAGATAAAAATGAACCCACCCAGACCCTTGAAGAGACTTTACATTTGGTTTCAGAAACTCAAGAGAAAGTGTTATACTTACACACATGTTAACTCCCCTCCTCCTTGTTCTTTTTCCTTGGTAAGAAGCCACTGTTTTTTTTTTGTTTGTTTGTTTGTTTTCATAATTTCTTCAGCTGTGTGTTCTGTAGATATCCTTTTAAGAATGTTCTGCCAGTGACAAGTTTTCTGAGTTTTCTTGTGTTTGGAGCCTTGTTTCCCCTTTATTCCTGAAAGATTTTTTTGCAGGATGTAGAGTTCTGTGTTAACAGAACTTGTAGCAGTTAGCCTGGTGGGACTCACTTCTCTTACCACTTCTGATGAGAAATCTGTAGTTCATCCACACCACTTTCTCCCCTGTAGGCAAGGAGTTGTCTGCTTTGTCTTTAGTGTTGAGAAGTTTGCCTGCCATGTGTCTCTGAATTTAAGTTTATTCTGTTGGAAGTTCTTAGTTTTCTCAGAATTTGGGAATTTTCAGCTATTATTTCATCCTGTAAGATTTCAAACCTGCCCTGTTTCCTTTTTCATTCTGGGACTTGATGACATGCATGTTGTGTCTTTTGTTTTAGTCCTACAAACTCAGGTTGCTATGCTACTTTTTTACAAATCCATTATCTTTGTTGCTCCAATTGTGTATTTTCTACAGTTCTGTCTTTGAATTCATTAATTTTTTTTCTTCTGTCTTCGGTTTGGTCTTGAGTCTACCCAGTGAGGTTTTTCCTTTGGTTATTGTGTTTTTCAGTTCTGAAACTTCCCTTTGGTTCCTCTTTATAGTGTCTGTTTCTCTACTGCAATTCTTTTAAAAAAAAAATTCTTTTGGCACATTCGTAATCATTCACTGAAGGATTTTTAAGGATCCTGTAAAGTCCTTGCTGATTTATTCCTAACTTCCACATCAATTGACTGTTGGCAATTGTGGACAGTGTTTTCTGAGTCAGTGGAGCCAGCCTTTCCTGGTTCTTGGTATGATAAATAATTTCTAATTGAAACCTGGATCATGTGAGTGTTATGTTTGGAGATTTCAGAGCCTGTTGGAATCTTCTATCATAGCCAGGTCTCTGTTGGCCCCACCCTGGCATCTCCTGTCCTCTACTGACACTGTGGAGTAGAAATTTCATGACTAGAAGGTAGTGAACAACTCTTGTCTCCTCTGAAGCCACCCAGTGGAGAGGTCAAGCCTTGCCTATCACCACTGGTAGAGTGGACTCCATCTCCCATGTATTCTGTCCTGACAGTATTTGGAGGGCTCAGATATGACCATCAAGGAGGAATGTCTATTCCCAGCCCACCTTCTGATCCCATCCTAGAGTTCAGGGAGGTATCACCAACAGTGTGGCATGGCATGATGCCACAGGTCCCCACTTCCCCATGGTGTTTGATTAGAGTAAGGACATTATTGTACAAAGCTTTTGGTTTCTTGACTTTTGCTTACAACCACTATCTATCATACCCAGACCACTCTTGAGGAGCCCATGCAGGATGCATGAAAAGGCCATCAGGGACAGGGCTAAACGAGGGGCCATCCCACCATCCCCATTACTCTGGTTAAACACTGACTATGAAAAGGAAGGCCCCTGGAAAGTCTAGCCTAGTAAGATGATCACAGCTCCAATTACTGACCAACCACCTGAGTGCACAGGCGTGCAAGTACCCATGTGAATAGGCACATAGGTACATGCATGCGCTACACATATACCTGAGCAACCCAGAGTGAGAAGACCCACTAGAGTCACGCAATAAGATTATGAGAGAATAAATTACTGCTTTACCTCATTAACTTTTAGGGTAAGCTGACAACTGAAGCTGCCTCCAGAAGAAAAAGTGGAGTGAAAAAATCCGTTTCTGGGTATAATCTTGTTTATTCATAATAGTTGTAATCAACTGATTTGTAGTGCCTTGCTTTGAAAAGAAATATGTAATTTTTTTGGTTTTGTTTTGTTTTTTTGAGATAGGGTCTCACTATGGTTCCCTGGCCTCACCTGCCTCTGTACCTCTGCGTCCCAAGTGCTGAGATTTACGATGTGCACCAACCACATCCTGCAGAAATATGTAATGTTTTATTTGACATTTTGTATCTAGTAGAAATTGACTCAGATAAATACTGTGGATCTTTAACCAGTAAGAATTACCAAGGTATGGAGTTTATAATCTCAAGTGCTCATGTGACTTCTTTTCTTTTTCTTTTTTTTCTTTCTTTCTTTTTTTTTTTTTTTTTGGGACAGGGTCTCCCTATAGCTCCAACTGATTGGCCTGGAACTCACTGTGTTGCCCAGGCTCCTGCCTCTGCCTCCAGAGTGTTGTCATTAAAGACATGTGCTACCATGCTCTGCAGATGTATTTTTTTTTAACCCAAACACCAAGTAGAATGAATGGTCCAACAACTTTGTTGAGTTTGGTGGCTGTGAACAGCAGGGGAAACATCAGGGACTACTAAGACATCCAGAAACCTGTCACAGAAACAATTCATAGTCATCTCTTCATCAAGATTCAAGGTAAAGCTGGGAGCCCTGCCCTGTAGTTTCTACTCCTGGGGAGGTTGAGGCAGGAAGCTTTCAAGTTCAAAGATTGTCTGGGCTACAGAGTGAATTCAAGGCCAGCCTGGGTAACTTACTGAGACCTTATCTTGAAATATAAAGCAAAAACAGGGCTGGAGATATAGCTCAGTTGTAGAACATTTGGCTAGCGTGTGTAAGTCACCGAGTTCAATACCCAGTATTGGGGAGCTAGGGGAGGGTGGGGAGAAAAATATTCAAGGTGATTTTCTTCATGTAGCATGAAGAGTTTATGTATGTAGTGACCATAGTTAGGCCTGCTTTTTGTCGTCGTCTTGATCATTTTACCTCCATGGCCTCCTGGAGATACTGTTTATCTTTGGAAGACCCAATGACTGTTGGTTTTAACTCAAGAAGCTTGAGTTTCCAGAGGATGGATGTGGGAGCGCCCTGGGCAGTAGCTGTGGGCCAGGCTGCTCCTGAGAAAGTCTGGAGTCCCTGCATTGCAGAGAGCAAACCCCTCACACTGAAGCCTGGCTGGCTCTTTTGGTTGGTGTTAGTTAGTGCACATAGCCAGGGAAGTGAGAGCCACCCGCTGCTATGGCCTACCCTTCCCACTGTGTACACCTCTCTCCCTTCCTTGCTTCTTTTTTCCCCTTTCTTTCCCTTTCTGTTCTCTCTCTTTCCCTCCTTCCTTCCTTCCCTTGAGGTTTTAATAGGTTTCATGGTCTCAAGTGATCTTTCTGTTTCAGCTTCCTGAGTGTGCCATCGCTCCTGGGTCAGTACTTCATGTCTTTATATTCTGCCTCAAAACTGGTGCAGCGTGTGCTCGGGTGCATCACTGTGGGCTTCGGGGTTCCCTCTGCTGTAGAATGTGCTGCCTCTCTGCCTGCTCCTCCACCTAACCCTCCCCCTCCCTCATAGTCTGGCATATGGCTGAAGGCCAATGCCCAGGTAACCTGTCCTGGCAGTCTAGCCTGGAGGGCAGAACCCTGATCCCAGGAGTCTCAGCCCACTCTTTCCTGACTTCAAAGAATATGAACCAAGCCTTTGTACCGAGTGACCTCCTGAAACTTTCTGAAAATGCCCCACATCTATTTAATTCTTTGGGAGACTTCAACCTTCAAGAAAAGAAATATTTATGATCCTTCTAAAACATCACGTTCTTTTTTTTTTTTTTTTTCCCACAATTGGCCTAGAACTTGCTATGCAAACCAGGCTGGCCTCCATCTCACAGAGATCCAACTGCTGCTGCCTCCTGAATGTTGGGATGAAAGGCATATGCCACCATGCCTGACATCAAAACATCACATTTTGAAATAAAACATGCTTACTGTGTCTTTAGGACTCCCCCAAAACTGTCTTGATGATTGTTCAAGGTGAAGAAAGGCAGTGACTTGGGGACAGTGCTATTCCTTTATATTAGGGCCACCATATACTTTCTGGGATTCCCAAGGTGTTTACGCCTGACTACACCAGACCCGAAGACAGGACAGGGCTCAGGGACCAATACTGAGGAGGAGGATAGATCAGCTCCTACAGCATCCTGACAGCATCTTGGATGCTGTTAGCACTGTGCTGGCCAGTTTTTTACCATGCCTTGTGAACTGTTGAGCAGATCTCCCTTTCTCCAGTGTGACAACCAAAGATATCTCTTTATGTGACTAGATGCCATTGCTCTGGTTGAGAACCAGAATTCAGTCCCATGGCCACACTTCATTGAAAGGGAGTCTGGAAAATCCTGACTTGAGTACCCCAGGGAGGAAAGAAAACTGCCTTGGGGACTGTGGGTCAGTTGATTTCACAGTGACCTTTGGCCTGCTGAATCCTCTGCTGTGGGACAGTGATGCCTATTCAGAGTCATGTTTTTGAGAGGGAAGGGATGCAGTGAGAGTTTGAGTAATGGGGTGTTGAACTTGGGTACCTTGACAAAGACAGAGAAACCACAGTCATTATAGTGTTGAGTGTTTGAGTAGAAGAATAATTGAGACAGTGAAGTGGCAAAAGAGGAGATAGCCACCTTTAGAGCCCACTTTTGAATGTATACAACACTTTCAAAGGTAAGAATGAGTTCTTAGGCCACCCTCGGGTGGGAATGGATAAGGTCAGTGACTGTGTCACAGGGAGGGAGTGATATCTTTGCGTTCCCTAAGGTCCTTTGAATCATGCAGAAAGCAGGATGGAGCTGGGGGAAAGGGAAAGGTAAACATCTGGTATTTGGGTGTGTTCCCAGAGAGGAGTCCTCAGTTGGAAGCACAATAAAGGGATTGCCCTGTTGGCATCCATGGCCTATTGGGGGTTCATGTAATTAGTCCTGAGTGAAAGCAAGAGGAAACATGTAGGAAGCTGTTTTCATAGTCCTTTTATGAACGTTTACATGAGTTAATGAATACACAAACAGATCTGTTGAAAACACATCACTAGTAAAACAACAAAGTGGGGCACAAAGGGGGAAGTCAACAGGCTTGAGAGGAATCAGATCTCACCTCAGGCTGGAAAGAGGGTGGGTTTTCTGAGCTCAGAAATTGCAGCTAGTATGACTGGTAGCAGCAGGGAAATAGCACTCAAAGGGAGCCACCCACTCATCCATCCACTCATCCACTATCCCATCTGCTCGTCCCTCCCTCCCATCCTCCTTCCCTCTGTCCTTCCCTCAATCTCCCTATCTACCCACCCACCCATCCATCCTTCCCTCCACCTCGCCATCCATCCATCATGCATCTAATCCATCCATCCATCCATCATCCATCCATCCATCCATCCATCCATCCATCCATCCATCCATCCATCCATGTATTTAGTAAGTACTAAAAACATAGATACTATATGCCAGGCACTCTCCTAGCTTATAAAACATCAGTGAACAAACTGACAAAAATCTCTCACTACCAGGATGTTACTTATATTGCTGTGAAGAGAAAGAAACAAAGATAGTAAATTGCATAGCTCACTGTAAGATAGTTGGGGTTGTGTCAGTAAAGCAAGGATTGGGGATTAGAAGTACCAGTCACAATTTTGAATAGAGTAGCCCTGGGAGGTTCCACTAAAAAGGTGACACTTGAACAGAGACTTGAAGAAAACAAGGAACTATCTATGACAGGATCTGGGGAATAGCATTCAGGAAGAGGTAATAGCCAGCATAGGTCTAAGGCATGAGTACATGGGTGCTTGTGGTACATGGACGTGGCCAGTGTTACAGGAGTGCAGTGAGCCGCAGAGGAGTGTAAATATAACATATTACGAGTATTATTTTAAACATAATTTTCATTGCACCTTTTTGTTATCTTTATGTGTATGAGTGTTTTGCCTGCCTGTATGTAAGTGTACCCATCTTGTGCAATGTCCTTGGAGGCCAGAAGGTGTCAGATTCCCCAAATACTAGAGTTACAGACAGTTGTTAGCTGCCATGTGGGTGCTGGGGACAGAACTCAGGTCCTCTGCAAGAGCAGCCAGTACTCTTAAACACTGAACCATCTCTCTAGCCCTCAGAACCCTTCTTAATACCATAGACAGGCTAGTAGGACTGCTTGATAGGCTCTGTGGAGACCAGAACATTACTGTGGGGTATGCATGCAATCTCCCAGTAACATAGGCCAAGAAATGTGGGTGATTTCTTTGGACCCATGATGTGAAGTGGGTATGTGACAACAATGCCTGGAATTGAAAGGTGCCTCACTCACCCACTTTAGGTTCCTTTCCCTGCCTGTCTTTCAGGTCTGTGACTCCAGACCCACTGGAGAAAGAGGCATACACCTATTTCTTGGAGCTGTTAGTATCCATGCCTGCCAAAGTCCAGACTCAGTGAGCTCGCTGCTCTTGGGATGGTTAGAGCAGTGTTTTATTCTTCACCTTGAGATCACATCTACCTTTGTAGAGTTCTACTGTTCGGAGGAAGAATACTTATTTTCTATGCTCAGAGCACTTGAACTTGGCAACAGTAGAAGAGAGAGGGCCGGACAGCCAAGGGAAACAGTTAAACCTAGGGACTCCATCTTAGGGTGACTATGAGCTGAGGCTCAGAGAGGTTAAGCAACATATCTGAAGTCACAAGATCAGGGAGCAAGGCCCTAGGACCTGTCCTGTCTTTTCTTTTATCTCCATCCTTTTTTTTCAGTTAAATATGGATAAGAAGTGAGGAGGTTTGCTCTGGACTGTAGCAGAGCAGCACCATAAAGGCAACACTTTGTGCCTTCTGCTCAGAGAGACATGTGGCCAGTGCAAACATGGTCAGAAAGACTTGCAAGCTTCTGGAAACTCTGGACTGAGGAGCCTAGCTCTCCCAGCCCTGCCTGGTCCACGTGTGGAGCAATGGAAAGAATTCACACTTTTCACAAGACTCTTGGTTATCCTGGCTCATGCTTGTCAGCAGAAGTGAGCCGTGACCATGGAGCTGTGCGTCAGAGTCCCCCACTGGTTCCTGAGTGTACGTCCTTGAGAGTCCGGGTCCTTTGGTGGGTTATGGGCCACAGCTCAGCTTTGCCTGGATTTTTGTGCTTATAACTAGTCATGGCCAGGCAGTGCTGGGAGTGACCATCTGATGACAGAATGGAGGTTCTGTGGGGACTTTACAGGAACTACAGGAATTAACCTTATCCCACTAAAAACATCATTCAATCATCGAGATAAATCAAGCCATTTGTTTTTTAAGATAATTTGGTATTAGAAGAAGTGACACAGTTTAAAATTTTTCATTCATTTATTCGAGATGAATTATGAATATGTTCTTCAGGCTGGACAATCCTCTTAGCCTTCTGGTTAACTGGATTATAGTCTCACCCTATTTGCCTAGTTTTTAGTTTTTTTTCTTAAACTACATTAATTTATTGACTGATTGTGAGTGTGTGAGTACATGCGTGCACATGAGTATACACATACCACAGCATGCCTGTGGAGGTCTTAGGATAACTTGCATGGAATCTGTTCTTTCCTATCATGTGGGTTCCAGGGATAGAACTCAGGTCATTAGGCTTGGTTGCAAGTGTGTTTACCTGCTGAACCATCTTACTGCCCTTCCACCCCCCAGTTTACAGTTTACAGAGGCAGTTTACAGTCAAAAAAAAAACTAAGTTGGGCCAGGTGTGGTGGCACATTCTTATAATTCCAATACTTGCGAGGTAGAGGCAGGAAGATCTGGAGTTCAAGGCCAGTCTGAGCTACTGGAGACTTTTCAAAAACAACATACATCAACAAACCAGATAACAACAAGGTCTAAATTGAAGGCATCTTTCTGTTTTGATGCTTGAAGGGTTTGCTTCTGTTACTGTAGAACACATTTCTCTCCATGAGTTTCTTCCATTCTGTTTACTACCTGGCCCTATCTCTGTGTGTTCCCTCTGCAAGCCACAGTCTAGAGAACTCAATCAGTGCCACCTCCAGTCCTGTGAGACCTGCTATGCTACTGCTCTCGTGCACCCTTCTTGAACTGGCTCCAATCCCTTTCTTTGTTGGTTCCCAGGGCAGGGAGGGCACTGCCTGCCCCAGCCTGCCCTGGCCTGCTCCATGACCTCCCCAGGGCCCTGGAGCCTAGTGACTCAGCATGACTTAAGCAGCCTGACTTTCCATGGGAGCCAAGATGATTTGCCACATAGCCAACATAGGATAAATGTTCACCCCATTTGACAGAACAATTCTAAGTTAAACAAGACAGGACAAAATTAGCCCAAATGTCCTCTCACTCCAGAGCTGGGCTCCAGAACAGAAATGCTAAGAGGTCCAGGGCTTACTTCCTCAAGCCTCTTGCCCAAAGAGGTAGGGTTTATTCCACATTCTTACTGAAGGGATGCTTTGACCTCTTTCTTCTGTCAGCAGTGTGGAAGGTTGGTCATTTGACAAGGCTGTACTCACACTGACATTGGCTGGCTCTACAGATGGGATTTTAATGCTATGTTAAATCCCAAGGCAGTCAGGCTTCCGGACACTCACCTTAGAAAGCTAGCTAGCTGGAGCCTCTCTTCTTCAGTTTCCAGGGTCCTTCTGTTCAGCCTATCTCAGAGAATAAACCTTTGGAAACAACTGGTTTGGACTGGCCTCCTGTCCCCTGGGGGATCTTGTTATTTGGAACTCACATGACCACCCAAGCCCTTTAGCTGGATTCCTTCTTTTCGGAACTGGGTGTTTCCTTCAGTGACCTTGGCTTGCTGTGTTTTAGGAAGAACTGGCTGCTTAGGTCAGCAGGTGGAGGTCAGAGGTTGGAAGGGTTTTGTTGTTTTGTTTTTTGTTTATTTGTGATGTTAGACTGAACCCAGGGCCTTGCACCTGCTAGGCAAGTGCTTTCTACCTTGAGCTAGGTCTTTAGCCCTCATTGCATTTTTTTTTTTTTAATTTGGTCTTTTTGAGACAGGGGTCCCTGTAGCCCCAGCTATCCTAGAACTCACTATGTAGACCAGGCTGGCCTTGAACTCACAGAGATCCATCTGCCTCTGCCTCCCGAGTGCTGGGATTAAAGGCGTGCACCACCACGCCCAGTCTGATCCTCATTGCAGTTTTAACTGTCATTTGTCTCTGCTGGTTATTTTAAGGACAGGGTAGTAAGAATTGAGAAGCAGAGATTTGCTGATAGACTTCTCTGGAAGATTCTGACATTGGGTTCAGGGTTTGACACCAAGGCAGGTGCTTCACTGGGTTTTGCCTCCAGCTTTGAATCCCAGTACAGTGCCTGCTACCCTTGCAACATTCTGGTGTGATAAGGACCCTCAAAGGACCTTGTTTACTCTCTGCACCCGTTCCCTCAATTCCTGCCAGAGTACCTGGCATGGAGGGTATGGAGGAATGAGCGAATGAACAATGATCAACGCAACTGGGAAGTTCTCTCTATGTTATACACTAGCTCCATGAACTCACCGACTCATTTTAAAATAAGGGATCTAGTGCCCCCAAATCAGCAAGAATGAAGTATTGAGCATGTCTACATACGTTACCACAAGGTCATGCAAGGAATCCCAAGTCTTAAGAAGTTGAAGAATATGGAGCCCACATGGGAGTGCTAGACCCCAGAGCCACCCTCACACAGCTGAGGCTTTGGCCATCTTGGAATGGCACCAAGTGTTGACTCTACAAGGTTAAAAGACAATCAGTTACTAAGGTTGTTTTGCTTTTTAGTGCTGGACATCTAACCCCAGGTTTTTGTGCATAATAGGTCAGTGGTCTGCACTAAGCCACATCCCAACCCAGGAGGGCTTTTTAAACCACATGGTCAGAGTTTCTTTCTGTTAGTTTCTCCTTTGCCTTTGTTTCTGAATAAATCAAAATCATCTCTGATCCTGACCTTCATAACCAGGTTGTCCCTTCTTCCCTGGGATAGTCACATCTACTCTGACAGATGTCAGCCCTGCCTCTGCATCCTACCAGGTCCACTGCTGATGATAAACACCCAAGACTCTTGGCTCTGCTGTGTGCATGATGTCCAGACCCTTGACTGGTCAAATCCTAACAGATTCACCCAGCCTTCCTCACTTTGACCATAACTCCCTGCTGTTTCTCCAGGAACCCACAGTGGGAAGGTTCCAGTAGGCCCAGCTCCCAAACATACTTCATCTCCCAGCCCCTTGCTGCCTGGTTGACCCTTTCTTGTCCTTCAGGGCTCACAGCTTAGTTCTCACAACTCCCTTAGTCCACCATGCTGGATCTGCTGTGGGCCTCCTTCCACAGAACCTGCCTGTGCTGGACTGGGCTGGTTGCTTGCTCAGAGCTCCTTATACAGGGGTACTTGTGGCCCAGAGCAGCGGGCTTCTGTCACAGACTGGGCAGGTAGCAGGTAGAACAGTGTCAGAGGTCAGAGCAACCAGTGTTCTGTACTGTGCTCTTCTGAGTATAAAAGGGCAGTGGTTTTGTTTTCTGTATTCTGGGCGTGAGACTGGGTCTGTTCTTGACTGTGGTCTAGAACATCAACATTACCCAAGGGCTTGTCAGAAACACGTTCTCAAGCCCAGCCTAGGCTACTGAGTTACTGTCCCTGAGCTGGCCTGAGGACCCCTGGGGGCACTTACATGGGTAGATGCTGGGCCCTGAGGGGACAGGAGTGGGAAAAGAGCCAGTCTGCTCCTCTGGCAGCCTTTTCCTCCTGCACACTCACCCTGTATTCTGGGTATTCCAAAGCCACCGAGGGTGACCTTGTGTCTGAAGGCACACTCATAGGAGAAAAAGTTTGTCACCATAGCTTAAAACCATGTCAACAAGCCTACCAAGGACAAGGCTGAGGTACAGGAAAAGGGCAGAGACAGTAGGCCACCACTCCTCATCACCCTCATCCTTATCCTCTTCCTTCTCCTCCCCTGTGAGGTAGAGTCTGGGAAAGACTGGGCCTCAAATCAAGTCACAACTCCAGCTTTTATAGGCTTTCTAGAATTGGGGGTACACATTCCTATTAAAAATATTTTTAAATTATGTGTGTGTGTGTTTGTGAGTTCAGATACCTGAGGAATCCCAAAGAGGACATTGGATCCCCTGGAGCTGGAGTTACAAGTGGTTGTGAGCCACCCAACATGGATGCTGGCAACTGAACTCTGGATCTCTACAAGAGCAGCAAGCCCTTTCAGCCACCGAGTCACCGTTCCAGCCTCATACACACCTATGCTTTTTTTCTTCCATTTTTATCCAGTTCTTGGGGTAGGGAAATTCCCACTTGTTACCCTCTCATCACAGCACTTTTCATGCTGAAACATGCAAGCTAGATGAAACCTGGAACCTGATGTGCTCCTGAGTGTTCAAGATCAAGGCCACTCAGGCGGGCAAACACGTATAACACTCCCCACCTCCAAACACAAGTGCCAAATTTCCAGGTGGTGGTGTGAGAATTAGAGAAATGAAGTTATTCTCCAAAGTAGGACATTTGTGATGGTAAAGAAGGACACCATAGCAAAGATGGCCAGATGGCCATAAATCTCGACTGTCCCAGACAAATGTCAGGGTTGGCCACTGGACTGTGTCACCAGGATTGGAAGGCAGGTCTACTGGTGCTTTGCAATGGCATGTGTAATATAACCTTGTTAATGAATACAGCCAAGGGCATTGTGTTGTCTCTCTGTTATCTGTGGGTACTGTTTGAGAGTGACATTTGCTGTCCTGTCATAAAGGGTAAGTGGAATTAGGCCTAAGTGACACTTAGAGGTGCAGGGGGAGGCTTTTCAGTAAGAGCACTGCAGTTCAGGGAGACAACATGTATATATTCGGAGACTTTGGAACCTATTGATGAAGCCGGAATGATTTCCTTCCAGGGTATCAGGATCCTGCTGTGTTCCTGGCTCCAGCCTCTTAGTGGCTTCCATGATGGGAAAAAAATAGCAAGATTTCTCCAAGCATCCAACCAGCCTTCCTCTGAGTACTAGACCCAGCACCCCACTTCTGGTCTCGCAGTGATTACCTGTGATGCCTCCCAGCACCCCACTTCTGGTCTCACAGTGATTACAGTGATGCCTCCTAGTTTTGCCCTGGCTTTTCTCAGGGTCTTCATTCATCTCCCCCAAAGGTCATCCTAGGTGCCCTCAGGCATGGCCTGTTCTGGCTCTCACCCATTTTTCCATGCCAGATCAACCAGGCGGTCTCACCCTCCATCTAGACTTGATGTGGTGACTGCTTTGAGATCAGATATGTTTTCTTGCCCGTGTCTTGTGACTGGTACAGTAGAAGATTTTAGAATATCAGTGAACTGGTAGTTTTCCTTTCCTACATATCTCAGGAATAGAAGAGTCTTCCTCTGCAAGTGCCACCCTACAGCAGCAGCATTCAGGTCAGCAGACGGAGCTGGCATGCCCAGTTGAGATGAACTCCTGCTCAAGCACCTGCAGCCATCGCCCTGTGTCTGCCCCTATCTTGGGGGTGGGAGGTTAATGGCCACTTCCAATGTGCTTCCTTCCGGGTTTTGTCCAACCCAGTCAACACCTTCAGGTGAGCACTAGCACACATGCCTGTTCTTTTCTTCATGCCTCCACTACAGCAAGTTCTAGAACCTCAGATCAGAGGCCCTCATTCATTTGTGACTCCTTCAGGTGTTCCAGGACTAGCCTACTTCCTTCTGACCAGCCTGAGTTCCCAGAATGAGCCCCCAAACAGGCTTCCATAGACCTCCCATGTTTCCCTCTACCCCCAGCCTGGTAGTTTTTCCTCAGATAACACTTTCTCACTCTAACCCAGGGTGCCCTCCAACCATGGCAACTGTCTTGTCTTGCCTCAGTCTCTGGGGTACTTGGTTTATAGACATGCACCACTATGCTAAGTAACCCCAGAGCCTTTTGTGGTCCAGCCCTCCCATTAGAACAGGCCAGTCTCTCTGTGACCTGGCTCTACTCTGTGAAGATTTCCAGCAAGGTACAAAGAGTATTCCTGGTGAGGATCAGGCGGTGTTTGCTGATGTTTCTGCTTCCCTTCTACACAATAAGCTCCTCAGAGACCTGCAAGTGCTCTCACCTTCACTGCCAATCTTGGGCATCTAGAACTGGGACCAAAACACAAAAGTTCTAATTAACATTCTCAGCAGAGATCAAATCAGTGTGTAAGTGTGCGTGATGTTTAAGACACAAAGATCCACATGTAGATGCCTCTTTCTCTGGAGCAATGTCAGGTTTTGATGGCTTTTTGACAGTTTTCCACTTAGAGGACTCTGGGCTTTGAGGAAGCCAGAACTTAGCCTTCACATTTGCTGGGGACCTGTGTCTTTGGACAGTAGGCAGACCTGAGTGGAGAGTAGTAGCACACAGCCACCAAATTTGTGGCACCTCAGAAAAACAGAGAGAAATGTGCTAAGGTGAAAGCTTGTATCTTGTTGATTTAGTTGATTAACTTCTTCAGACTGAAGGATGGACAGATGGCTTTTCATTCCAGCTCTCCTCTCATTCATCTCCTAATGCAAGAAGCAGGTGCAGGCCTGCAGGGGTGCTGCGAGAATCGCTGGACTGGCCAAGTGTCTCCAGAAGAGCATTTACTCTTATATTGCCCAAAGGTGCTACACTCTTAGAAACCTGGTATCAGTGCTGTTCTTTTAAAAAATATTTTATTTGTTATCTTTATGTGTATGAGTGTATTGCTTGCATGTATGTAAGTGCATCTGTGTTGTGCAATGTTGTAGAGGTCAGAAGAGGGCATTGGAGTCCCTAGAACTGGAGTTACAGATGGCTGTTAGCTGCCATGTGGGTGCTAGGAACCAAATCCAGGGCCTCTGCAAGAGCAGCCAGCACTCTTAACTGCTGAGCCATCTCTCCAGAGCCTTAATGTCATTTCTTGAGACATTTGGTCCCAGAGACTTGAGAGTCTGAGCAAGGTAGGTCAGGAAGTGGAGACTTTGACCTAGGAGGGAGGTGGCACTGCAAGATACATTCATGTGGAAGTTTCCCAGGGCAGCTCCTTGTTCCACCACAAAGCCTGCTGACCTTCCCTGCTTTGGAGAGAAAGTGACCACTCCAAGCCTTCACTTCCTCCAGGGCTGCTGACCTGTCTTTCCACTGACTGAGTTAGTGACTCCTTTGAAGAAAGATTAAGGAAACAGAAGTGTTTCATTGAGGGAAGGGTCAGGATGAGGGATAGACATCACATCAAGTGCTTATCAGGGTTTAAGGCAGAGCTTAGACTGCACGTTTTCCTATCATACACCCCTGGCTCGGTGCTCCTTCAAACCCACGGGTGAGAAGTAGCAGGCAGCGTGCGTTCTGAGACAGTGTAGCTGCTTTCATTCCATTGTTGTTCCTAACAGACCAAAAGAAAACAACTAGGTCCTGATGATGGTAAGTTGGTGAGACCAAGTTGAACAGTGGCAGGGGAGTTTCCACTTCAGTTTCTTTTTGGAAAGGTATGCACAAAACGTGTTGAGAAGATCAAGTCTTTCTGTTTTCTGAACAAGCTAGTGGCAACTGTCAGGACCAAACTGCATAGAGCTAGCTGTTATCCTGGGTGGACAGAGTATCCTAGCATGATCCCTTCAACTCTGCTCTACTTTTGGTTGAAGACAGAGAAATTAAGAACTAGAAAAGAGTGAGGATGATTGGATGACAGTAGTATTTGATATTCCAAGCCTAGAGGACAGGCCACAACTACAAGCCTAGAGGACAGGCCACAAGGCTAGTGTTAATGTCAATAGCTTGAAGAAGATGCTTGACAGGGCTGGAGAGATGGCTCAGTGGTTAAAAGCATGCACTATGCTTGCAGAGGGCCCAAGTTTTGTTCCCAGCATGTTCACTGTGTGGGGTGCCTTATAACTGACTGTAACTCCAGTTCCAGGGGACCTGATGCCCTCTTCTGGCCTCCATAGGTATCTGCATTCACATGTGCATACTTAACCCCATACATACACATAATTAATAAATATGGGGTTTGAGAGATGGCTAACAGTTAAGATCACTGGATGCTGTTGCAGAGGACCTGGGTTCGGTTCCCAGCACCCACATGATGACTAACCACCATCCATAATTCCAGTTCCAAGGGATCTACTGTCTTCTTCTGGCTTTTGTGGACATTGCACACATGTGGTGTGCCTACATATGTACAGGCAAAACATGTAAAATAAAAATAAAATAAAATAAATCTTTTGAAAACAAGGTGTGCTCGACGGGACAAATGTGTACAAGCATTAACCCACTCCATTAATTGATTCAGTTGGAGCATTAATCCTGTAACTACAAGGACAACAGCATAGGAAACAAAGATAAGAAACACAGGTTTCATCAGTGAGGCAAATCACTAAAAGTACATTGCAACACAATAGGGCAAATTTCAAGAGTGAGAGGAAAGCCTGGGATGCTGGGAAGCCCACAGCAGAGGCTTAGCCTGTGAAGCATGAGATTAGGAATTAAGGTTTCTGGATTTTAGGAGCTAGCTGGTAGGATAGTGGAATTATGAGCATGATGCCAAGTATGCATTATAGTTGCCATATTGGAGACTGTGGCCGTGTTTCCCCTGTCTTACCCCATGCATTCCTTCCTCACAGCGGCCTTTGGAGGTGGGTCCTGTTGCTTGTCTGTTTGAGAGCTGAGTGGGAGTTAAATGGAGAGAAAGGTCAGGTGGAGAAATGCATGGGTGGAGGCTGTGATGGGCCCCACCCTCTTTGGCTGCTCTGACAGGAATTAAGGTGGGGACCTCATGCCAGGCCATGTCCTAAAGGCTGGAGAGCATGGAGCTGCACCTGTGCATGGGTGCTGCCCACAGGTGAGTGACAGGGTCAAATTCAATGTGACTCCCTATTTTGGGGGGCTTCCTGGATCCTGTAGATAGGGCACCTTAGAGGGGGGGAAGGAGAGGGATAGCCAAGGAGCCAGCAGAGTGCAGGAAACAAAAGAGGGAGGGCAGGTGAGGGCATCCTACGGGCTTCAACCCTTGTCTCCTGAGGTATGAGGACTCTGAGTGGACCTTAGGAGAACAACAGGTATGTTGTAGCCTTCCGGGGTAGCTTTACGACACGGTGGCATTCCAGCTTTTCACCATGTCATAGATACAGTGACCATTTGCTTCCCCCTTCTGTGATTTGGTCTAGGTCTTTCCATTCAGCCTCATGGGCTACAGATGGGTCTGTTTCAGGGTCAGAGAAGGAAGGCACCCTTTCCTCTGAGTCTTTCCCTTTATGATTTGCTTCAATGGGCACCTATGGACTTTGAATGGATGACCTGCCAGGGACTTCTGGCTAGCTTGGGTTAGTGGGTTGTTCTGAAAACAAATCAGCCCCTGTGTGTGGCCAGCCACAGTAGCTGCTGTTAGGTCCCCAGAGAATGTGTACATGACAGGCAGGGGTTCTTGCTCTTCTCTTAGAGAGCCTCTCTCTCTCTCTCAAAGTGGCTCCTTTTTTGCTTGTTTTGTGCAATCCTGGATTCTCCCATGGTACCTTTAGGCTTGCCGGACAGATCTGATTCACTTTTACAGAAATACATATTTTCAGTATTTAGTATCTTGTGGAAAGTTTTGTTGAAGATTAGTGGAAATCAGAATCTCTTTTGGAAATCTTCCTTAAACTCTGACAATCAGTTTGCATCTTGACTAAGATCTGAGAGTAAGAAACAACCTCAAAAATGGCTATAGCCCTGAAATTAAGGAAGCATCAATAGTGGTGGAGAAGATAGCTTGATGCTGACTTGCTCCAGGCCTATGTCAGAAAAGTCAGTAAGGAGGACCAGGCACACAGGGTGTGGCTGCCCTGCTGCTGGCATCTGCTCAGTACTGGCATGTCCCCGCCTGTTCCTTTAAGGAAAGCCCTGGGGCTTTCAAGTCACCTCCTTCCTTTCCTTGGAAATCCTCAGTAATGCCACTAATTACCAGATTCATCTCCATATACCTTCCTTTCACAGCCTGGGTTACTCAGGCCAGCACTGTCCAGCTTCCCTAGAACCTGACCCCTTTAACAATTGCAACTTCTGGCCCAGGGTCATGACTTCCTGCAGGATACACAGGCATCTTCCTGGTGCAGGCTGGCCCTCAGTCTGTGGCCTGGGCTTTGGGCTGGTCTTGTGGTAACTGAAGAAAAGGATGTTGAACATGATTCAGTGTGAAGGACAGCTTCCAGTTCCTGAGCTGAAATGCAAGAGGTAAAGGGAACCTGAGGGCATAGTAGTCTATGGGAGATCAAGACAGGAACGAATGAGTTTTGGGCACAGTCTTCATGAATTTTTTTTGAGTTTTGGGCACAGTCTTTATGAATTTTTTTTTTTCCTCTCTCGTTTCCCCCAGAAGTAAAATCAAGGTGATTATTGTTAACTAAATGAAATAGCTAAAGGAGAAAAAAACAAAGGTGCCAATACCCATAGCTCTGAACACTCAAAAACTTGTGTTTTAATGGTGAAAGTAAGCCAGAATCTGAGAATTGACCCAGGCTTGCATCAAGATGGTTGTGTTACTATATAATAAAGCACCCCAAAATATAATGGCTTGGGACAGCAAGATACCTTACTACATGCAGGTGCAGGACAAGAATTCATAGTCAAGTTCTGGAAGATTCACCAGAGCCAAGGTGCTAGCTGCCAGTGGAAGCCCCTCCCTTCCAGTGCCCCTCTCTGTGGACTCTTGCCAGGCTGTACATCTGTCCTGAGTTTTCTGACACCTGTCCTCCAAGAGGACGAAGATGAAGGTTGTCAGAAACTACAAAACCTCACTTGCTCAAGCCCACCATCAAAGCAAGTCCCATGTCAGCCCAGATGCTCAGAGTGAGGGGCATGAATTATAACTCACATGGCCGAGCTCACTCAAGAGCTTGTGGGCTATCTTGGGAAGGGGTTCCAGGAGTTAAGGATTCAGGATCCATCCTGACAAGATGTCGAAGAGAACCCAGTGTGTCCTAGAATCACAATCTGCCTCCTTCAGCAGACCCCTCACTCATATGAGTCAGAGATTACTATCTATAACCACTGTTTGCTTATGAGAATTGTACCATCTTGACTATAGGAGAAAAGAATAGGCAGAAGTTCTTTGGGAGCAAGACTCATGAACTGAAGATAAAAGGTGACCCAGGCATCTTGGCACAGGAGGGACCTGGGAGGGATGCCATGAACCTCTGCACCTCTTGGTATGAAACACACCCCAAGAAGCTTCAAGAAATTTTGGGAACAATGCCCTTGGTGTTTAAGCAGGGCCCAGGTCAGGTGTTTTTATTTATTTTTTAAATATCTGGTAAAAACATGGAGTAACTTCTGAGATATTGGAAACTTGGGTCCTGGGGCACCCAAGGGTGCTTGCCCAGGGGTGCTAGTGAAATGGACATCTGTTCTTAACGTGTGCCAGGTCTCTGGTGCTGGCCTACCTGACAGTTCCTGGAGAAGGCATCAAGCCGCCCTGGAGACACTGTTGTGAAGGCGCTGGCTGCTCCTTGCAGCAGTGTTCCCCCTCCCTCCCCACCCCATGGCTTGAGGTGACAGGTTTGCTCACTGCCACATTCTGTCCATTGTTTCTGTGGCACTGGGCTGGGTTAAGGCAGCGAGGACTGGGGGCAGGGGGTGGGAGGGGTGGTACTGGGACCCTGGTGCAGAGAATGGAGGCCTCTGCCTGTGGCCCATTGTGGAGCATGGTGGGAAGACCCTCCTCAGCCTCCATCACTGGCTGCCTGCAGAGGCCTGTGGTTTCCCAGCATTTCTGCTCTAAGGAATACATGGTGTTGGAGAATGTTTGCGGGTGGTATCCCTTCCTGGTGGCTCCAAGGCCACTGGTGCTCCATGTAGTGCTCTGAGGACCTCTTCTGAGTTCCTGCTGGTACTGGGATCTGTTTCTCTGAAAGTACTTGTCTGAGGACTTGACAGTATGTCAAAAGACAAGTTTTGATTAAGTAACAACCCCAAGGAGACAGATGAATGAGGATACCATTCTAGACATAATATTTTCAACTACAATTGGGGTGTGGGGTGAGAGGGGGCCCACTTCTGATATTCATGGGGTCCCTGGGGAGGGGCTCTGGTCCACACCTTCTCCCTCTTTTTCTTCCTGCCTCTGGGGTATCTGTTACTCCAAAGACCTTGCGAATGAATGGTGTGTGATACTCAGTCCTCAACCCAAACTCCTTCCTCTATGTTGCTCTAAGAGTGGTGCCTTGAGGCCCAGGAGGGGATCTGCTCAGGCCCTAAATGTGGAACTGGACTTTTGGGCAAGAGTGTCTGGGCTGCTATGCAGCCAGGACAGGCCTGAGAAGTTGGGACACAGGCCTGGTGGGTAGATTCCTTCATTTTGTAGATCTCGTATTTATATTAGTTTTCTGGGGGTACTGCAGCAAAGTACCTCAAACTATGTTGGTTACACACCAGGAAGTTATTGTCTTGTGGTTCTGGAATCTTAAGTTAGAGATCAAGTGTGTACATGGCTGCTGCTTTGAGGGCTGTAAGACTGGGCCAGGCCCCTTTCCTTGGCTGGTAGGTGGCCACCTTTCCTCACATCTTCACAACTTTATCCCTCTAGCATATCTATGTCCAAATTTCCTCTTCTTATAAAAAGATAAGTCAGGTAGAATTGAGCCCACCCTAGTGACCTCACTTTGATTTGATTACCTCTTTGAAAATTCTATCTTCATGGGGCTGGAGAGATGGCTCAGCAATTAAGAACACTGGTTGTTTTTGCAGAAGACCCAGGTTCGAATCCCAGCACCCACATAGCAGCTAACAACTGTCCGAAACTCTAGTCCCAGAGGATCCAATAGCCTCTTTTGACCTCTGTGGGCATTGCATGACACGGGTGCACTTACCTACATGCAGGCAATACATGAATATACATAAAATAAAAGTAAATAAATAAAATAAAATAAAAAAAGAAAATTCTATCTTCAAATCAGGTTGCACTCTGAGATGCTGGGGGTTAGCACTTCTGCATAAAAGGAGAAATGATTTGATCCATACCTGACCCAGAAGCTCCATGGAGGAGGGTTCAGGCAGATGGGGCTGGACTGGGGCCATAATAGCTCAGCTAGGGCCATAATAGCTCAGGGTCTGGTATAGGGGTCTTAGTCCTCAGGATACTAGACAGGCAGGAGGACAGAGAGGAACTTAGGGCAATGGCAGGGCCACCCTGATTCAGAAAGCAAGCATGGCTTTGATACATCAGGAAATTTCTGGAGGGATTCTGAGTGTGGGAGGCACAGTGGCCAGACCTGTGCCTGGATGTTGGGCTTATTTTAGGCTGTACTCTAGACAAAGATAGACTATGGGATGGGACACCTTTCTGTTTAATGTTGTAGCCAAGCCTGGGAAGTACTGCTTTAGAAGCCCAGTAGGGAGGGGAATAGATGCCCAGTGGACCTTCTATGTAGGGTTTGGGGTCATAGTTGGGAACTCTCATTAGAAGACTGTCACTACTCAGGGATATGTTGAGGGTTCAAGCTGAGGTCATGGCTAGGGGACAAGTGTGATGGTTACAAGTTGACTGGGCTAAGGGATGCCTTGGGAACTTATAAAGCATCCTTTCTAGATATGTCTTTGAAGTGTTTCTCTGAAAGATCAGCATGTGATCAGCAGACCGAGTAAAGCTCTCTCCTCCCCAGTGTGGTTAGGCACCATCTAGTATGTTTGAGAGCCCGGAGAGAACAGAAGTGGGAGGTGGGAGATTTCTCTCTCTTCTTGAATAGGGATATCTGTCTTGTCCTGCCCTTGGACTTTGCAGCTCCTGCTTCTGAGGCTTGGGACTTAGGTTCCCGCTTTGGCCTCAGACTGAGAGGTTCCCATCAGTTTCCCTGGTCCTCAGGCCTTTAGTTCTCCTTGGTGTCTAAACTTATAGATAGTAGACCACAGGAATTCTCAGTCTTCTTAACAAATCTCTTTATATACATACTTTTTTTCTAAATTCTGTTGCTTCTGTTTCTCTGGAGAACTCTGACCAACAGAGCAAAATACTTACTTAGGAGACAGCTCTCAGGTATACTCTGTGGAAGGGGAAGAGATAAGAAGTTACCACAACAGGCCTCTATCTCCTGCCTTCTTTTTGTCCCCAAGCTTGTGTTCCTAGGTGAGCAGGCAGTGGAGAGGCCAGGGATGTAAACCCAGGTCCTGTGATTTCAGATCCCTTCTTGTTGAATAGTGGTAAAGGAGGGAAAGAGGCTATCATGCAAAGCTCAGGTCTCCAAGGTCTTTCTCTGTTCCCCTGCTATGAACACATAGCTTCTGTATTTTCTCATTGCTGTGACAAGATACTTGACAGACACAACTTAAGAGAGGAAGGATTCATTTTGGCTTATAAGCCATAAGGGGATGCAGTCCATTTATTGGGTTGCATGGTGACTGGGACTCTATGGCAGCAGGAACATGAGGCAACTTCTAGTTACATGTGGTTAATCAGGAAGCAGAGAGAAACTGGGGTCAGGGTACAGCCTACAAGACCTGCCCTGAGTGTCCAACTTCTTCCAGTGAGATTCCATCTGTTAAAGGTTCTGTAGCTTACCCAAATAGTGTCGGCAACTGAGGGCATCTCACATCTAAACCATAGCAGCTCTTTAGACCCCTGTGGTAGAACTGCTCCATGTATCCCCATTGTTGGCTGAGAATGTATGGCCAAACACATTTTATCCAAATCATCACTTGCATCTGGACACGAGGAAATAAAATAAGGGGCCAGTGAGAAAACTCTGTGGGTTAAGGGACTTGCCACCAAGCCTGAAGACCCAAGTTTGATTCTTAGGTACCACATGGTAGAAGGAGAGAACGGATTCCTGCAAGTTATCCTCTGACCTTCCACATGAATCCCTGGTATGCACTCTCCTCCTCCTCACATATGCTCCCAAAATAAATAAATGTAATAATAATAATAATAATAATAATAATAATAACCATCATCATCATCTCCAACAAAACAAGCCCTTCTTGGCCCTCATGTGCCCTGGGTATGCCCTTTGGAGAGGCCTGACTTGTACCTCCCCATCCTGAGGCAGCCCCCTCCATTGGAGGGCCTGCAGCTGTTTGTAATGTAATGAACGTGACATTTATCCTTCCCTGTTATGTGCAGAGTCAGGTGAAGTTGGAGCGAATGGAACACAGAAATCTCCATTTTCCCTCCAACAAGAGCTCTTAAATGTCAAATCAAATTAAATGAAATCATTGTATCGAGGCAGAACATATATAAGCTACAGATGATATAGCCTTCTAGAAATCCCTCTAACCCCACTGCTTTCCTGAGAAGCATTTTATTGACCTGGGCCAGTTTAAATGAAGTTCAAATACACTTATTAGTTGAGCAAATGCCATTTGCTAGCATCTGAGCAAAATTCATTAGCTAATCCCTCTACCCCCACCCCCCACAAATGTCTTTTTTTTTTCTTGGCTTTCCTTGCTGGGCTAATTACAAGGTTTTCTGCTAGCAAGTACACAGGAAACAGTTTAGCTGTCCCTTCCACCTCTAACACCTATAAACCAAATGAAGGGTCAGCCAAGCAGCATCTGGGCATTGGCAGTCTGCACAAGGATCCTGTAGAGACACAAAGGCTGTGGAGAGAGCAAGAAGGAGGGGGCCACAGGGCTGGTGGGCTATGGCCCCAGGAGTGCCTGGCCTCACTCCATGTGAGCCTGTGTGGGAGGCACAGCCCAGGGATAAACAGGTCCTGGCTCCAATGGAACGGCCCTGCGCACAGATGTTGCCATGTTATGAGATAATTTCCAGGCCTCAATGGGGTGAAAGGGTGGATTTGTCAGAGAGGGGCATACCTCTGGGGGTCTTTTCAGGGAGCAGGCCATGACTTCATTACCATGTCAATCCCGGGCTAGGCTCTGATTTAGCACAGCAGTGGGCTGAATGCATATGGAGTGGATGGGCCCCTCAATGAATAGTGAATGGAAAACCGCCTGGAATCTGCCTTCAGCTTTGTTTGGGGATGACCAACATAAGAGACCCCAGAGCTCACACACAGATGGTGGGAAGGGACCAGGCATCCTGCTCTTTCCTTTCATGTTCTACCATTTGCAGTTTCTTCAGTATCTGTCTACACATTTCACTTGGCTAACCGAATTTGCTTATATGTTTTCATTTGCTAAAGCAAAATTAGTTTGGGAGGGGGAGATCAGAGATGAAATGCAATAGCCCGGGAAGCCATAAACATTCAAATTTTGTTGGTGGTTTTTAAAAATTGAAGTTTAAAAGACTCAGTTTTGTGAGGCTTAAAAGTAATTGAAAATGTCATTAAGAAATCATGAACAAAAACAATTAAAATTCAAATGACCCATTCAGAATTGCGCCCAGAGTTCTCTGGTATGAAGGGAATTTTCAGATTCTCTAGTGTTCAGAAAGGAAACTCACAGGCATGGGGTGGGGGCAGTGTCGAAGGGCAGGTACTGTAAATCAAAGGGTGCTCTGTCATTATCTAGGGTTCTTTATACTTCAGAAGTTAGAACAGATGTCACAAGGGGGACAAAGTAGATTTTACCCACCAACGGGCTTTTCTGGCCAGGGTTAAGAAGAGGTGCCTTGAAATGTTAATGTACATGGTGCTTGTTGCCGGGTTTGCATAGAGATGGTGGGAAACAGCTCTGATCCCAACAAAACCCTTTGTTATTAATCAAGAAAATGTGGTCCACTGAAGCAGCAGAGAACCAGAAGTGAGTGAGACACTGGCTAGAAGGCAGGTGTGCAAAAATGCAGGGAGGGTTCTGAGCTCCAGCAAGACAGGATAGCTGGGGCCAGTTAGCTTTCCACATGCCCCCTACTTTCTCGCAACTCCCCAACCCCTATAGTTAAAGGGGCAGGGGTATTTCTGTACTGTAAAATGCTGTGCTTTCTTTTTAAAAATTTATGTTTTGGGCTATACAGATGCTTAAAAGCACTGTCTGCTCTGGCAGAGGACCTGGGTTCAGTTTCTAGCACCCACATGGAGGTTTAACAACCATGTGTAACTAGTTCTAGAGTATCTGATGCCTTCTTCTGATCTCTGTGGGTAGTGCATGCACATGCACATGGGGTATTTACATACCTGCAGGCAAGACACTCATACCCTACTCTGGAAGAGCAGCAAATGCTCTTAACCCCTGAGCCATCTCTCTAGCCCCATCCTGTTTTCTTTTCCAGGGATTTCAAGAAGCAGGCTTGGGGAACATCCGTTAAGAGTGTGCTAATGAACTGGTCCTAAGAAGAGAAGGCTAACTGTTGTAGAATCAGAGTGGTGCATTCTGTCTGGCTAATGGGCTTGGTGATGAGGGTTCACAGACCCTTTTATAAACTTGAATTTTATTTTGTGCTGGGGAACAGGAAATTTCTGTTTGGTTTTAAACACACATGATCACACCATGAAATAGTCCTCATTTAAAACCCATGAGAACAGAAGAGGGATTTTATGTAAAAGATCAAAAAAATGGTCGTTAATTAGCAAAAACCTTTATGCCTCTTATTTTAGTCCTTTTCCATTTTCGTGTGTGTGTGTGTGTGTGTGTGTGTGTGTGTGTGTGTGTGTGTGAACGTGTGTACATGTGCTCATTCTTCTATTTTATTCACTAAAGCAGGGTCTTAAACCCAGAGCTTGCTGACATGGCTAGTCTCACTGAGAGCTTGCTGTCTGATGTTGGAATTACAGGCAGGCTGCCACACCCACCCAGTATTTCTGTGGATTCTGGAGATCAGAACTCTGGTCCTCACATTTATGTAGAAAGTGGGTTAACACTGAGTCATCTCCCCTAAGCCTCTAATTTTACATAAGGGGACACTGAGGCCCAGAAATGAAGTAGATCTTCAGCTGCCCCAGTGGTGTCTGCTTCCCCTAGCTCTCATGATCAACATCTGGTCACACAGTACAATGTGGTATGCTTTGGGAATAGAGAGCTATTGAGCAGGCTTGTAAATTGGTGGTCAGGATCTGGAACCCAAGGAGAAAGGGAGTACAAAGATAGCAGGGAAGGACATTAACTGAAGACAAATGTACCTCCTCTTCATTTTGACTGATGAAAGGTAGGATGTGGGGGAAGGCAGGGATTCCCTGTCTGGCTCCCTGTCCCTCTGGAACATTCAACCCCTGTTATTAGTGTGCAAGATCAGCAACTCTTGGGACTAAACTTGTGGTCTAGTCTGGGACCCACAGGGCAGTATAAATACTGCCTCAAAGAACAGAATGATTTTGCATTGGAGTAATTTATTTTTCCAGTAAGTTTTGGAAGCACAGTGTGTAGGGGCCTTGGTGTAGGCAGCAGAAATGGGCAACAGTACCCAACCCCAACCCCCCTCACAGTGTTGTCTTTGCTGATGGCCTGCTCAGTGCACAAAGGTAGCAGCTCTCTCCACGCAAAGTACTAAAAAAGATTCGACTGAAGCTAAACTAGTTTGCTCTCTGACCTTAAGAAAATAGCCCACCAGCATGTGGAACATTCGCCCAAGTTGAGATCTCACATACTGAGGATAGCTTGGAGCATAAAGAAAACTCTACTGGAAATACCTTACAAATAGACAGCAGAGGCACTGGAGAGATTGCTCAGTGGTTAAAAGCTCTTGCTGCTCTTGCAGAGGACTGGAGTTTAGTTCCCAGCACCTCCATAGAGACTAGCAGCCATCTGTAACTCTAGTTGCAGGGGATTTGACGCCCTCTTCTGGCCTTCACAGGCATTGCCTGCAAAGGTGCACTTACATACATGTAGGCAAAATATTCATACATATAAAATTTTTAAAAAGACAACAGAGGAAATGCTGAGGAGATGTGGAGGCCCCAGGCTGACTCAGGCAATGGGGAGAAGGATCTATATGGAGCTCATAGCCCCAGGAAAGCTAATGAGGGTCTTTGCACTTGGACAAGCATTTTTACCAGGCCAGCCAAGTTGCCTCCTCTGCTCTCTGTAGCTTTCACACTTGTCTTTGAACTACAATAAAAGAAAAATGAAAAAAATTGAGGCCCTTTCTAGGGAGACCTGCCTGGCACTGCAGTGTCATTTTTCATTGACCCAATGCTATTTTCCTTGGAGATGCTGGGTCCTCTGGTCCTATTTCTACTGAGTGCTTCCTTCTCATCTTTGAGACCCTCATTTGGGCCCCTAATGGACCACAGGGCTACCAGTGTGCTTTAGGAATGCAAGGGAGGATAAGGGAATGGAGAAGGAATGAAGAATTCATCGGCTTTGTCTCTGTAATGCTTTGAGAGGCTGAAATTCTGGGCAGTGGTACAGCGTTAAGATGCACCCCAAGGCAAAGCTGTAGGTATAGAGAGATGCTGAGGTGAAGTGGAGAGAGGTGAGTCCTGCAGAAGGTGAGGGTAGCAGAGCGGCTCTGTGGATCCAGGCTACAGGGCCTGTTTTCAAAGTTGCCAAGTCTCTGGTGGCATTTTTAGAACAAGTGTCTTAATTCACATAGACACGTATTTGCTTTCAGTGCCCTGGCTAGGACTTGTTGGAATTGAGTGTGAAGGAATCTGGGGGGTGCAGGATCCAATGGGGAGACATGTTTTCTGTTTAACTTCAGAGTGCCTCTGTGTGCCCCTCTGTGTTCTGAGTAATTGATCCTCAAAGAGAACCTTGATCTGGCTTCTCAGAGTGGAGAGCTGGCTCTAGGCTTTATGGAGCCTTGGAGGTCTCTGATAACACTTAGCAAATAGCCCCTTGTTGACTGAACCAAACCCCCACCTTGGAAGAGAATTGCACTGGCCTTGACGTCTGCAATTTGCATTGAAGTCTCTCTTCCCAGAAGAATTCTAAGAGTCTTTAGTTTTGTACAGTGTAAACAAGTTGGACTCAGGTTGCCTCTATTACTTCTGTTTACACTGCACAAAATTGAGGAAGTTTAGAATTGATGAGTATCAACACACAATAGCCCTGGATCTGCTGGGGCCTTTGTAAGGGCTTCCACCCAGAGCTGAGTGCTGTTATCCTCAGAGGTGAGACATGGAGCCTGGGAAGGCAACATGGCATGCTGGAACCTTCAGAATGACCAGCTGTGACTGGAGCAGGTACTGAAACCGGAGCAGGTACTGGAACCGGAGGCCAATGGTATGGAAAGCAAGAAAGGACTTGAATTTGGTGTCACTTGTATAATGGGAAACTTGGAAATAAAAACAAAAACAGGCAAAGAAAGGGACAGGAGTGCCATGAGAAGGGGTAAGGTGTTTGCTCATCAAGGGACATGTGAGAATGAAGGAAATGGTCATTCCTGTGACACAGTCATACCCAGAGGAGGGAAGAGGATCATGAATTTCTTTAGGAATCAGAGTGCTCAGGAGAGCAGGGGGGAGTAAGTAGAGATGATCAGGGTTTGGGAGCCCAGCACTGCTGTTCAGGGTCATGGTACTGAGGAAGCCCCAGGGACTCTGAGATGATAGAGGGAGTGTTGGAGAAGGAAGGGGGATGGAAGACACTGGAGGCATAGCCCCAAAGGGCCTGAGGACACTCAAACCAGCGAATCATCCACATATAAAGCAAGCATGATTCTCCTAATTGTTGGTGATAAAGAAACCCAGAAAGGGTTGAGGGGGCTAGAGAGATGGCTCAGCAGTTAAGAGCACATACTGCTCTTCCAGATTTGAATTCAATTCCCAGCAACCACATCAGGCAGCTTACAACTGCCTGTAATTACAGCGCCTCAGGCACCTGCACTCGCATACACAATACCTACACATGAACACACACATACATAATTAAAAATAATTAAAAAGTATATGCACATCTAAGGCTGAGCGTGGTGATGTAAGTCTTTAATTCCAGCACTGGGGAAACAGAGGCAGAGGCAGAGGCAAGCAGATCTCCATGAATTCAAGGCCAGCCTGGTCTACATAATGAGTTCCAGGCCAGCCAGGGCTACATAGTAAGACCTTGCCTTCAAAAAACAAAACAAAAAACAATTCCAGCTCCCTTATTCCAAGTCCTGTGTTCAAAGTATGTTCTGTCTTCAGCAATAGGGTCTTACCTTCAAGTTTTGGGAAGTAATCAAGGGCTATGGCAATAGCCTGGGAAGCTAGAATTTCTTCTAAGGGAGAAAAATCAATCAATGGACCAACCCCAGCTTTAAGGCCTAATGATCACAACAGTGATCAGCATAGCAAACTATATGTGCAGTAGTGGCACTGTTATCTTGGGAATAATCAACAACTATCTATTTGGACTTAAAGCCTGCTCAATGGGAGGGAACTCACTGCAAACATAGCTAAATACATATAGCTGGAGAGGTCACAGAACCTAGGAAAAAACCCTATGTCTATCATATCCCTAGACAAATGTAATTTCTTACTATGTATCTAAAAATGCTAAATATGTATCTTTATATTTATAGAGAAGTATATCAGTCACCTCTCATCAAAGAAGCTTCTTTTTGTAACAAATGAAGACTATTATAGAATTCCACAACTGGTCCAATACAGAGAATAGGTGTCTGTGAGATGCCCAGTCCTAAGTGACACATCTACAATGGAACCTTTATACCTAAGGCTCAAGGAACATAGTAGAACAAGGGGTTAGAGAGAATGCTACTACACCTCTCAACTCTCATGAGTAAAACTTGATGCAACAGAGGGCGATGAACACAGAAGGCCACAACTGCAGGGTCTGTCCCTGGACAGGACTCATTAAAACTCACCCATCCAGGGCTAGGGGACTATTGCAGAAGAGGATAAAGAAAGATCGTAAGAGCCAGGGGTGGTTCATGACCATAAGGAAACAGAGTCCTCCCGGTTCCTAGGAACTTGCTCATATGAACTTACAGCAATGGTGACAGCATGTACAAGAGTCATGCAAGCTTAATCAGACAAAAACCCAGCACAGAACTGGGGAAATGGGTGGGAGGCCCCAACCTTAGCTGAGGAACTATTAGCAAGTGATCACTGCTAGGTGAGGGAGAGTTGGTCTTCTTTAAGGGAGTAGTCGACTCTAGATAGGCTGACCAGGCTCCAGTGGATGAACTCACACCAAGGAGCATCTGGGTATACAAACTTGAGTTGATAAGCCTTAACATATGTGACAGAATGCATGAAATCCTATGGATGGGCTCTGGGAGGTACGATAGGGGAGAGGTCTAAATATTAAGATCTATTGTATGAAATGCACAAAAATTCAATAAAAACATACATTGAAAAACAAAACAAAAACCCACAAAAAGAAAGAAAGAAAGAAACCCAGAAGGAATGAAAATCCACATTGAGGAGTGACTCAGAACCCAGGCATGCTGGTGCTCTGGTCCTGTGGGCAGCCAAGTTATATTGAATGAGATGAAGGGCTTAGTATCTCACGAATGTGTGTGGGAGGCAATGGAGAGTTAATAATTAAACTATTTGCGCCACTGTGACTGGTCTTGACTGGTGCAGGGTCCCGGGAGCTGACCCTACTCTGTGCCCATCCCGTTGGTATGTGGACCACATGGGAAGACAACAGGAAGCTCAGGCTGTGGGTGTTGAACTACAAGGCATTTGAGTTTTGGAAACTCTCAGGGACCGGAAATTAGTAAGGCTGATGAGGGAAACCAATTTGGCTTGACTTAAATTAAGAAAGGAGGAGGGAAAGAGGCCAGGGAAGGGAACTAGGCTTTCCTCTGGTGAGCACTCTGGTGAGGTGGGGATGACTTGTTCCTCTTTGCTGGGGAAGCGGAGGCTCAGGTTAAATAGTGGGCAGAAAGCTCTGCAAGCTGGAAAGGATGATTGAGTGAGGAATGGGGAAGTATACCTATGCTTCTTGCCCATGCGTAAGCCCCCACACCCCCCCTTGACTTCCTGGTCTCCAGAAACAGGAGAAAAGACCTTTGGCTAGAAAGTGGGAGTCCTAGTGCCCACCCTGGCACTGCCCCGTCTTGGGTCTTGGGATTTTCTGAATCCTGCTGGCTACCCGCACCTGTATGATGACCTCGATAGCCTTGGGGCTTCTATGAGAGTTAGCTAGCAGGTTCCTTCCCTATAGGTAGGAGGACCAGATGATGTTTTTAGAATGCTGTTCTGTCTAAGGGTTGCATGATTCTCCAATTTCTGGAGGCCTGAAGTGATTCTTAAGGTTTTTATGGTAGAAGCAGCTGGATTCTGGGATGGGAAGTCCTTCCCCACGAGATACTGGGCATCAGTGCCCCAGCACCCAGAGAGCTTTCTTTCCCTTGGTTGCAGTACATCATTCTCCAACCCTAACCCTTCCCCATATATCCTCAGATGGTAAAGTCCCCATTCAGACCTAGGCTTCCTGGTTTTGTTCTGTTTCTTTCTCCAGAGTGTCCTGTCAACCTCTCTTTGGGTCTGTGACTGAATATTACCACCCTTTTTGACAAAGGTGCTTATGTTTTGGAGGCTCTCCCGGGCCCCCTCAGGACCCCCATTCACACCATCTTATTCCTGCTTCTGGGCCCCTCATTGGAGTCCCCAAGATATCCTTGTGACCTGGGTTGCAAGGAAATCCAGTGCTCACTGCCTTCTGGGAGGCTGTGGCCTGGGTGCCGGACTGTTCTTTTCCAGCCCAGCCCTTCTAGTTGCTTCCTGCCCTAGACTGTAGCAGAAATGCCACCTTCTCAAAGAACAAGACACTGCTGCTGCTGTCTTCCCACCTGTACAAAACAGGGCCTTCAAGGACTGCTGGTCCCTGGGAGAGCCCTTTCCCAGCACCAGAAGCCCTTGGGGACCTAGGGGGAGATTGCTTCCCAGTTACAAGGAGGAACAAGATCAGCTAGTTCCTCTCCGGCAGCTTGTGAGGGGAACTTTAAGAAGGGAAGATGCCTTGAGGGCATCTTATAGGAGAAGAGACTTGGGGACCTTGGAATGGTCTAGGCCTACATAGCAAGTGCTGTGGCAATTGAAGTCAAGGGCTGGGAGGTCCTCTGGGGAAGATGGGGGTGGGGGCGACGACGATTTTGAAACCATGGAAGCTACAGGCAATGGACTGTGACCGATTCCTGAAGTTCCTCCTCAGTTCTATTTGTTCTGGAACATGAGGTCTTCCTAGCTCCAGGGGAAAGGGGGTGGGGGCATTACAGTCACTGAACTGTGCTGTGGTATAAACCCCTCTGTCTTCTTTCAGAAGACAAGAAACAGTGTGGGCTCAAGGCGGGATCCATGGTGACGCCTCACTAGTCACGGTACCTCAGCCTATGAGAGCCGAGTGATATGTGGAGGTGGCCTGGGCTTGTTGAGCCTTGGAGGCTATGGGTAGCTTCTGCACACTTAGCCTGTCTCAAGGATTAACTGGGCTCAGAAAGGGTCCTGTGGTCTTGAGAAGGCTCCTTTGTGAGGCTGAAAATCAACTTAGTGAGTTAATAAGTGTGGGAGGAAACTATTTCTGGGGTATTCCAGCGAGTAAGGGGTGACCACAGGGCAGAGCAGGCAGAGCAGTACCTGTGGAGGACAAAGGCCACCTGGGAAAAACCTTGAGCTTCTAGATTCTAAGTGAAAGGGTCCCAGTTTCAAGAAACAAGGGTCTTTAGTTTCACTAATCATCACAAATATTTGTTTTGATGGATTCTCTAAGAACCCTGAATTTAGAGACTGGGAAACTAAGGCATATAAGAAGGGATCATTGGCTAGGAGTCACAAAATAGGTGATGAGGCCAACAGGGTTGGGTCCGTCTGTTGTCTGGGAAGTAGAGAGGGCTACTCCTCAGTTCTTTCTGCCGGTGGCAGGTGGCCAGGAGGCAACAGTGGGGAGGTGCCCCTGGGCAGTGGAGAGGTGTCCCTAGGCAGTGGGTGGTGCCCTTGGACAGTTGGATACGTGCCCCTGGGCAGTGGGTGGTATCCCTAGGCAGTGGAGAGGTATCCCTGGGGTGGAGCAGGCATTCCTTCTAGGAACACTTAGAGTTTGGCTCTTCTGCTCCAGGCCGAAGCTGATGGCATATAACCCTCCTCTAGCTGGAGCAGGGATCAGGGACAGGCTCCTGCCCAGTGCCTGCATTTCACAACCATGGACAGAACACGACTTCAGAGGCTTCTAACACCATTAATACTAAGGGTGCTGGGAAGAAAGGGAGGTCTGAAGTTGACACATTTTTCATTTTAAAGTACAACAACCTGTCAAGTAGAAATTAGAACCATGCTGATTTCTGGATGTTCACACACCTAAAAAAATCCAGAGGTGACAGGCAACACTTGCCAACCTCTTAGGTGCATATTCATCAACAGAGCATCTTAAAGGGACAGGAAGAGTTGATAAGACTCAGTCAGGGTGCTGACTCCATTTATATAGGAAACCTCTGGGATGGTTCATCCTCTCAAATCAAAACATCAGACCCAGCATTTTTAAAAGAAAGAATACTTCTTTTTATCCCAAACATCTATTCTGTGGAGATAGCAGTTGTGGAGTGGGTTGAATCATCCTGCTTGTGTGCTGCATTGTCACCTCCATCATCTATTCCTTCGGTGGTCTTTCAGGGCAGCTGTGGTGGGGCAGGCTCACTCCTGTCCTAGAACTCACATTGGCTAGATGGCCATAGCTACCCAGAAGCAACATGAGAGAGACACAGAACTGAGGCACAAGCCAGGGTAGGGAGGCCACTTGGATTTTTTACTCTCTGCTCTTGGCTGTAGATGTGATGTGACTAGCTTCCTGCCTTGCTTAACTTCTTGCCTTAATTTCCATGAAATGATGAACTGTAACCTGGGATTGTAAGCCAAATAAACCCTTTCCTCTCCCCAGTCTTTTATTTTGTCAGGGCAGTTGTCATAGCAACAGAAACGAAACTAGAACAGACAAATCCATAGAGCCTCACAGTGTCCACCTGAGGCCTCACAAGGGTCACCTGTGAGTCCATCATCTAGTTGTACCTTGGGATCCTCTCTCGGAGGATTGATGGCAGCTCCCCCAAAACATGAAGCCCCTCCATTCCTAATGATTAGGGCATCTGCTCCCTAGACACCCTGCCTGAGCCTGTGCTGTTCTCTGGTCCCTCATACTGCTCCTTTGATGGAGATAATGCTATCAGAGTGAGGTGGCCATGGTGGCTTGGCTGGGACACTCACTCAGGAACCTCTGGGATCTCCAGGCCTCACATGCTGTGAGACACCAGATAGTGCTTGGGCCTATCTGCCCTGTTCTCAGAGGGAGGAGGGAAGAAGCCCAAGTGATGGGCCTGACATACTAAGCAGAGCTGCAGAACAAGCCCTAGCTGCTCTCTTGTCTTTCCTGGTGTTTGAGAATTCCACGATACAAAGGATGGTGGACCCAATGGTGGCCTTTACCTCCCAGCCACACCAGTGACAGGCTGAGTGAGGTTGCCCTGGTTCAGAGAGATGTGTTTGATGGAGATAATGCTTATCAGAGGTGCTGCTGGGAGGTGGGCTCAGTTTTGTAGAGAAAGGAGTATGGGGCTTGACACAACCTAGAATCACTCCAAGAAGGGAGACTCAATGAGGAATTATCTAGAACAGATTGGCCCGTGGGCATGTCTGTGGGGGATTGTCTTGATTATTAATTGAAGTGGGAAGACCCATCCTGAATTATGCCCCAGAGGCTCCTGAGTGGGTGTCCCATACTCTGCTCAGCCCTGAGCTACCATGGCCACCTCACTCTGATAGCATGCTCTCCATCAAAGGAGCAGTATGAGGGACGGAAGAACAGCACAGGCTCAGGCAGGGTGTCTAGGGAGCAGGTGCCCTGGTCATTAGGAACGGAGGGGCTTCGTGCTTTGGGGAAACTGTCATCAGTCCTCCAAGAGATGATCCCAAGCTACAACTAGATACCTGGTCCACAGACAAGCCAAGGAAAGGGAGTTTAGGTAGCCTCCTGAATGACCTCCAGTGGACTGTAGAAAGCCATAGACTGGACTCATAGAATGGACAGGTCTCATTGTGGGACCATGCTTGCTTGGCCACATCCCACTTCAAGATCTTCTACAGCACTAGAGCCCCCAAAGGGCATTCTCACAGCACTTCTGCTTCCAAGCTCAGAGAGTGCCCCTGACATCCCAAATGGCCTCATGAGCAAAGGAAGACCAATCCTGGTCATGCAGCCACATAGACAGCCACCATCACAGTGATACTGAGGTTGGAGGGTTGAGCCATATGTGGGAGGGACAGCCAGGGCTTGGGGATCATTCAGGAGACTATCTAAACTCCTTTTCTTTTGCTTGTCTGTGGACCAGGTGGCTGCACAGAACAGCTCCCCAAAGTCTGGAGGCTCTGGGGGCAGGTGACTGAGGCTTTGGCTGATTTCTCCCTGTTACTGCATGCTGAATGACTGAGGGTAAGCTCCTCCCATTGTGGTGAGGTATGAGACTCCCCACCATGAACTGAGAATCACTCCCTGCCACGTGGAGACTGATGTCAGGCATGGGGACCTGGCCCTGACCTGGGTCTCGGGACCAGGTTTTATGGGGCACCTGAGGGGGACGAGGTCCTCTTTCTGTTTGCCCACCTGCCTGGGTTGCTGTGAGCCTGACCTAGGTTACATAGCACTATTACACCACTCCCTGTTCAGAAAGGTCCCTGTTATTTGGGGAGATCTTTTTTCTCTGTAAATTTTATTGCCATTTGGTGAAATGACTGTGACCATGGCCTTGTAGAGTTAAATTACCCGTCAATTGAGATTTCTGTCTTACATACACATGCACTTTCTTACACATGAAAGATGCATAAATATAGATAGACAGGCAGGCAGACACACAGACATATAGACACACATGGCTCATCTATTCTGGTCCTGGCAGCCATCTCCCGTGGCCCTTACTTGTGACCACACTTCCTGCTGGGGGCCTCAGGCCCAGCAGAGCCAGGCTTTCCCTGCTCTTGATACTAAACCTGGTGGGTGATTGTGAGTCCTGGGCCCTGGCTGAGGAACAGGGGTGGGCTGGGCTGGGTGAGGGCTACTGTTCTAGCAGGTTCCTTGTTTTCTCTTTGGTCAGACCAGTTCCACTTCTCTGTTTTGCCTACTACTGCTCTTTGTAAGAGTTCAAATGAAGAAACAATTTGGAAGTTGGCAATTGTTGAAGAAGTCTGGCCTACCTCTCACAGGGCCAAGGTGCCCAGAGAATGTGCCTTTGGTATCCACAGTTCCACTTGAGTAATGCAGGAGGCAGGTGAGGGTTTAGGTATGAGCCTGGCTAGAGTACTAGAGCCGGGACTTATGGGTAGGAAGGGCCTGAGGCAGTGCTGGACAGAAGCATGTTTCTCTTCAAAGCACTTTCTGGGAAGGCTGTCTCCTCTCATGATATGTGTTCCTTGGTGGTCTACTAACCTGCTCACTCCCAGCTCTCAACCACCCATCAGCCCATACATACATCACTCAGACCACTGCATTTTCTAGGACTGACTGCTTCCAAACCCATTCACTGTTCCTTGGTGGTTTAGAAAACACTGGTGTGAGGACTAGTGATTGAGGTGAATGGTGGTTGGGGGTAGGGGGCTGTGTGATATGTGGTCAACTGCATGATGTGGTTCTTTGTTGCACCCAAGGAGAAGCTGGCTGTGGATTTGGACCACTGCTAGACTGGGCATGAGTGGACCCCATCTCAGGCTAAAGGTGGAGTCTGGTCCTGCAGGTCCATCAGGATGTGAGCCCAGCTGGGCAGCAACAGAAGTGGAGGCCTGAGTGGAGTTGGCTTTGAGGGATCTCTCCACAGCGAACAAGTGCCCCTGTAGGATGATGTTATACAAGGCATATGGGCATTTTGGGGAGGCAGAGCCTCAGATTCTAGCTCCAGTCTGATAAGACTCCCACTTGTAGGCTTGGGCCCATCCTGGTTGCTATTAAATACTCAAGATAAGAATCAAGGGCTAAGGGGTGGGCCTGAAGTCTGGGCTGAGGAGATGTCTGCAGACATTCCAGGCACACACCCAGCCATCCCTTCCCCCTGGAATGGGTTCTTCCCTAGACACCTCCTTTAGCTCTCATCCCTTAGTGAGGTCTGTGTTGACAATCCATTTAATGTTCAACCGGCTCCTATCTTCCCCACCCATTTCAACTTCCCCCATGCTAATTGTACACATGACCTTTCACCTACTACATAACTTATTTATGCCTGTCTCTCCCATCTATAATGTAGATCCTCAGTCAGTGGATAAACAAGGAAACATTTGGATCCTAAGTCTGACTTTTGGGCATAGAACATTTCTTCCCCCTACCTCCTATAAAGAAGGAAAAATATGTGACTATTAGAAAGATGATGTGTCTGCCAAAAACACATGAAATCAGCCCCTGAGATGGAAATCTCGGTCAAATTCTGGAGTTCTGGGGCAATGAAAAATGAGCGATTTTCCAACAGAAGCAGTGAAGGCAGCCCTGTCATACACAAGTAATGTGTGTCCCCAGCTCTGTCCTGTTCCAGTTTACCAGTGGGGTTGGCACCACTTCTCTTTCACTTTACAGATGAGAAAACTGAGGTTCAGGGTTACATAGTTGTTTACCAGGAATGGGTGACTTAAGAGTGAGGTGGCTGCTCTGTCTACTTTGAGTCTAGAAGTTTCCAATTGTGCCCCTTTCCTTAAGCAAGCTCCTTTACCTGCCCTGAACCACCAGGAGCTGAATCTTCAAGAAAATGGCACGATGTCTCCCTGGTATGTCTGATTTCTGTAGTTTAATGGTCTCTGGGAGTGAATGTGTGCTCACAAATGTGTGCACAGTTGAGACTGGTGTACAACTCCAGGTCCTGGCAGAGGTTCAGCAGCTTACCTGCTCCTTCAGAGCGCTTAGTACTTTTTGGACCCTGCAGATGGGCACCACCTGCTGTGTGCTCAGAGCCAACTTGCTGGAGACTGGTTCCCATAGAACAGTCTTCTGGTGCCAGGATATTGGGCCACATTTGCCGCACAGCTCTGGATCTTCTAAAATCCGCCTCTGGTCCCTCACAGATGATAAGTTTGTGGCTCAGGGCTTGGGGCCAGGGAGCTTCCTTGGTCCCTGGGCTGACCAATAGCTCTGAAGCCCTGACATGCAGTCTATTGGGGCTCCAGCACCCCAGCTTCTCAGTTCTTAGGGAAGCAGTAGGATATTTGCCAGCAACCTGTTGAAGGCAGTCCAGAAAGGTCCCACATGGGGGTCCATTTCTTGTAGGCCCTTGGCAAGTCCTCAGCATGTTGCTCTGATACCCATGCAGCCAAGAAGGACCTTCTCCTGGGGGTGGTGGGGGTGGGGAGGGCTGCCTACTTGACATCTCCTTGAGGTATAGGGACTCCTATGGCCTCACCATGGATGGCAGTCCTAACCTAACTCATTACCTGAACCAACAGATTTCCCCAGCTCAGGAGGATGAATACACATAGGTCTGCCCATCAGCACCTTCTTCAAGAAGTAGTTACAGCAGAATCAACATTTACCATGGGGACACAAAGTTCAACCATGTGTCCTCCAGGTCTCATGGTTATAGGGGACCCAGACGGAAAAAGCCTCATTTTATTCAACTTAAAATTCAACAAATCTGAACACTGGTGGGTGCCTACTGTGTGCTGTTTTATTTGTGTGAAAGCTGAGAACTCAAATAAGGCACAGTCAGGCTTACATTAAAAATATTTTATTATTTTTATCTTATGTGTAGGAGTATATTGTCTGCATGTATGTAAGTGCACCTGTGTCTGCAATGCCTGTGGAGGTTGGAAGAGGGTGCTGGATTTGGAGTTATGGATGGTTGTTAGCACCATGTGGGTGCTAGGAATTGAACCCAGGTCCTTTGGAAGAGCAGCCAGTGCTCTTAACCGCTAAGCCATCTCTCCAGCCCAATTTTGCATTTTTTAAAATCTTTGACAGTTTTATATACGTACATAATGAATTTTAGTTATTTACTCCCTATCTCTCATCCCTGAAACTCTTCTTCCTAGCAAATCCCCTTCCTCCTTTCATGTCTTTTGTTTTCTCACCCATTGAGTTTAACCATGGTGGCTTGCCTGAGTATGGGTGCTCGTGGTGGTGGTGTGATTTACTGAAGCAAGAGCAGCTTTCCAGTGTCTATACCACTGGAGAAAATGGTGCTCCTTCCCCTGGCAACCATTAACTGCTGATAGTCTCTCAGGGGCGAGTGAGGCCCCAGGAACTACTAGCTTGACATTCTTGTGCAGTGAGAGCCATGGGTCGGATGGGGGTTCTAGAGAGAGAGACTGGGGCCTGGGGAAGAGCTCCTGGCATTGACTTGGGCAGTCTGAGAAGGTCCTTAGGAAGAAATGGTGTCTAAGCTAAGACCTAAGAGTTAAAACAGCCATTTAAAGATTGAGGGAGGGGAAAGCAAGTGAGGAAAAATGCTTCTACCACAGAAACAGCATATATGGGGCTCTGAAGCCAGATGGAACTGGAGGGCATTTTAGTACAGCTGGAGAGGAGCAGGTAAGGGAGGGAGTGGTGAGCCATTCATCTGGAGAGGTTAGCAAGTGCAGACTACAGGGTAGACAAGAAGCCCTGAGGTTGGCAGTAAAGGGTAAGGAGTTTGGCTCTCAGGGTGGAGTGTAAGGCCTCTGTGGGGCAAGACACTGCCCTCTAGGAACTGGTGCTCAGCCTGCAAGTCAGGGAATGAATGAATGAATGGATAATAAATGTAGTCTCAGGGAGGTGAGGGGGGAGTCAGACTCCTTGGGGAAGGCCATGTGCCAGGAGGAGGATACCCAGGTCCCACTGTAGGGTCTGCATAGGCTGAGGGCAGAGAAAGAGGAGCTGCAAAGGGGACTGAGGGAGGTGACCCAGAAGGGTGGGCGACCTCAGAGCACACTGTTCCTGTAGGGATGTTCCAGAGAAGAGACAGTCCACTCACAGAGTTCAAGGGAGTTGGGACTGGAGAGAGATTTAAGATTGGGGACTGAGTGGGTGGGGAGCAGGTGGGGTTTTGTGATGGGTTAAAAGCCAAAAGACCAGTGTATGTGTGTGTGTGTGTGTGTGTGTCTGTATGTCTGTGTGTCTGTGTGTGACAGAGAGAGAAAGAGAGAGAGGCTTTGCTCTTGATTGTAAATAACTAGTAGAGATGGAAAGAAGCAAGAGGCAAGAGATGAAGCTGGCTCGTTAGTGTGACCAGGGTTGCTGAGGGTCAAGAGTCAAATTCAGAAACATTGCCTTGAGGACCAAGACCAAAGTGAGGGAGGAGATGGACCATATACATGGTCCGGGATCAGAAAGATGCTGGGAGTGGAGGGGTTGGAAGGTGAAATCAATACCGAGAGTAGGCTCTGAGCTCAGGAGTATGAAGAAAGTGGCAATGTTCACTTGGATGGCTGGTGAGGAAGGAAGAACAAAGGGAACGCAGGCCTCCTGTGTGCTGCAGGATCCTGGGCATGGCCATGGGTGAGTGCTCAGTCCCCAGGCCTCACCTAGCCTGTTTCAGCATAGCGCCCTGGTCTTCAGCCGTGCCTGCTGGTAACCCCTTTGGACACTCCCTCTTTGCCCCAATCCAAAGAACAAAGTCCTGGCTTTTAGCTAGGTATGGTACTGCAGGTGTATAATTCCAGCACTCAGAAGACTAAGGCAGGAGGATCCAGCAAGTTTGAGGACAGGCTGGGCTGTATTGTAAGTTCAAAGTCAGTTTGAGCTACATGTGGAGACTGTCTTAATAACAAGCAAACAGGATTGGGAGATGGCTCACTCAGTAAAACATTTTCTGTGAAAGCATGAGGACTTGAGTTTGGATACCCAGCACCCATGTAAAAGCTGTGTGTGGAGGCGCTTGTCTCTTAACTCCAGTGCTGGAGAGCCGAGATGGGCCAAATCGGTGAGCTGTAGGTTCAGTGAAAGACGCTGCCTCAAAAAATAAGGTGGAAAGAAGTTGAGGAAGACACGGGACATCGATCTCTGACTTCCACACATGTATACATACCTGTACACATGCATGCACAGACATACATATATGCATACATACATACATACATACATACATACATATATATACACACACACACACCACAGAGAGAGAGAGAGAGAAAAACAGACACCCTCCAACCCTTCAGCTCTCTGCTGGGTTAAGGAAAAAGATGTCAAGATGTCACTGTTTCTCAAACAGACCTTCAAGTAACTTGTGTCCATCCTCCTTCATCTCAGAAGTGCTCAGCACACTCAGCCCTCTGTGGGCCCCCCAGCAAGTCTGGTGTCTTCTTACCAGGGAGGCCATAGGTCTGAGCTGAGGGCTGTAGACTCTTGAGTTCACTCTGCTAGTCAGGCCCCTGTCCAAGGGCCAAGAGCTTGCCTGCCCAGAGTGTGCATCTCCTCTCTCCTTCTAGAACATACTTCAGATAATGAAGCCCTGAAAATTTCTGCTCCAGTGGGTCTAACCCTGTTCCCAGAGACTCAGTGGGCCCCCTCCCAGAGTCATCCCCTGTAGGTCAGCCTGTGCTGCCAGTGTGAGATAGCAGACTGGGGCGGGTGAGGGGCAACTGTTTTCAGGGAAGAGGGGTCTGGATTGAGGAATGATGAGGCTCTTCAGGAGCAGGACAGATCTGTGCTGGGAAAGAAGGGAGGGGTCAGGAGCAGGGATTCTGGCTCTGCTGTATTCTGCCATGGAACTCAGAGAACTCTGAGGGGGCTATAAACTCGAACCTGGCAGTTAGGGATGCAATTGTGTCATGTCCCCATCCCCATAAAAGATAAGTAGAAATCTTAACCCCTAGAACTTCAGAACTTTATTTGGAAATAGCATCATTTTAGATGTATTTTGTGGAGTAAGGCGACCTCTAATCCAATACCAGTGGTGTCCTTGTAAGAAGATAGAGGCACTGGGCACACACCATGTGGAGACCAAGGCAGAAACCTTGGCCAAGCCTTGCAGGTCACCAGACTCTAAAGAGCTGTAGCTGTAGAATGTTCCCCACAGCCTCACAAGGAACCAGCACTTTGGAGTCCTTAACCTTGAACTTCAGGCCTCCAGAACTGGGAGCTGATCAGCTGTTGTTTTATACCACTCAAAGTGTGGGACTTTGTTACCACAGGCCTGGGGGGATGAAAGCATAGGCCTTTCACATCATCAAGAAGGTATATCTGTTAAGGTAGAGGCTAGAGGATCTTGGATTAAACTTTCAAATAAGGTTTATTATCTTTAAGTTTAGAATTTTTTTCTTATTGCCTCCCTACTCTTCACCACTAATCGTCCCCTTTCTAGCTCCCAGCATTTTGCAGCTGCCCTCCACAGAGTTCTTTGCCTGTCTGTACTGATTCTTCCCAGTAGCGTTTTCTCTGATGGTAGAAGGGCTTTTCCTCCACAGTCTGCATGGTGGCCACAAGCCCCACATGGCCACTTTAGGCTATGATCTAGAAACTGGAGTTTTGAGCTTGCTTAATAAACATGTAAATCGAGTCCCACAACTAGTGGTTGTGGTGTTGGGTAGCACAGATCTGTGCTGCGGAGCATGGAAATGTTTTTGTTTTTCATGGACTTGGGAAGCAGAGCAACGTGGTCTATTTGCCACCTTTAGTGATGTCTCTGGAATGTCTCAATATTCATTTCAAAGACAGCTTAGAACTAAACCAGCAATAGTGAGTTAAAAAGAAAAAAATGCATTGGCTCGGTGCAGATGAGCCCAGCTTCCTCCATGAGTAACTTTTGTGATGGTCTCTCCTGTCATAGGGAGGCTGGAGGAGCTGGACTTGCCTATGGGCTCTACGTCCTGCCAGGTAGCCCACAGCCTCTGGGGCACATCAGGCTCACCTGTGTGACTTTCAGTCATCTTAAGTTGGCTCCTAAACCCTGCGGCCACCAGCTGATAGAAAACAGATTGGGTTGGTAAAAATATGTGTGTGTGTTCTCACAGAACCTGAGAAAGTCACACCTCTACTTTGACAAAAAAATCTGTTTGTGCCGCTCCAATAATCACTTCCTAACTGGCGGGATCGCAGGCCATATGTTTGTGAAGTGGCTAGCCGGAGAGGCGCACTACCTCCATCACACCTTGCAAAATACCTTTTCTAGAGGTTCAGCTCTAATGTAAAAAAGGAGGAAGCCACAGGCCTCTGCTTCCAAGCAGCACTCACAAGATGAGTTGTTGCTGGAGATAATAGCCATGGGTGGCTGGCGGGCTGACTGTGCAGAGTTTCAATGCCAGCCAGAGTGTTTAAGGTCCAAGCAGCTGGCAAAATTATGCTTAGGGCTTGTTATACTATATAAGGATGAAGGAAGAGGCCAGTACCCAAAGATCTGAAGCAAGCCTCCACTAGAATGAGGAAGGGTCCATCTGCAGAAAACAGAACTTGTTTGGAGGTTTTATTTCTTGGGGAGACACCCAGCTCCCCGGGAAATTGTTTCAATTCTGCAAATGGCCATGTTTGAGCCCCTGGATTTTCCACTGGCTACCAGGCTGAGAAGAACCACCTTGCTCACCATGGATCCAGTCTCCAGGGCCTTTTCTGCTGGCCTTTTTCTGATTGTGACTCAGGAACTCAACTTTGGAGCTGATCATTGCTCCATGGAAGCCAGTGCACATACAGAAAAATGAAAGTTCCCAGAAGAGATCAAGGACAGTGCCTTCTCTCTGCAACCTTTCTCTGGAGTCAACACCAATCATTCTAGACACACAACTTTTCCCATAGTTGTTTCTGGAACAAGTATCTCCAATTTTATGACCTCATGTAATTAAACATGTGGCATGTTGTTTCAGTTACTTTTCTTCTTAGTGTGAAGTACTTGACAAGCTCAACTTAAGGAAGGAAGGGCTGATTTTGCCTCATGATTGGAGAACACACCATGTACCACAGCAGCGAAGGCAGGAGTGTGAGACAGCTGGCCACACTGCTTCTTTGTCAGGGAACAGAAAGAGGTGAATGCTGGTGCTTAGTTTACTTTCTTCTTTTTATTCAGTCCCATACCCCAGCCCATGAAAGGGTACTGCCTACTTTTAGGGTACATCTCCTCCACCCAGATAAACCTTTCTAAATATACCCTCATAGATACACCCAGAGATATGTTTCTGTGGTGATTTTAAAGCCAATCAAGTTGACAGTGAAGATTGGCTATCACACATGCCTCGATTTTCTTACCTGTGACTCCAAGGGGAGTTTGAGAAGAATTCAGGAAATGCAAAAGCTGTGTAGCCTAAGCTGGTCTGGAATTCTCCGTTGTTGAGAATGGGCTTGAAGTCCTCCCACCTCATCCTGAGTTCTGGGGTAACAGTACACAGGGCCTTAGAAAACATTCCAAAACACATGATTGACTTTTACGCCCATTTTGGTTAGTTTAATGGCTTTTTCTTGAGATGGATTTTTGCTATGTAGCCCAGACTGGCTTTGAACTTGGAGTGATCCTCCAGCATCTACCTCATGAGAGTGCTGGGATTATAGGTCTTTTCTATCATGCCCTGTTTGTTTTAGTTTTATATTAACTGTGTGCTATATAACCCGGTATGGTAGCACGTGTCTATAATCCCAGCACCAGATAAGCTGAGGCAGACACTGGGTGTGGTGGCATGTACCTGGGGAGGCAGAGGCAGGCAGATCTCTCTGAGATTAAGGTTACCATGATCCACATTGTGACTTTCAGGCAGGCTGGAACTAGGGAGACCCTGTCAAAAAACAACAGCAACAAAAAAAAAAAAAAGCAGAGGCTGAGTCAGGAAGTTTGTGAGTCCATGACTAACCTGATATACATAGATAAACCCTGTTTCAAGGCTCATGATTGCATGCCAGAGTCAGCTCACAAGTTATACCCTGTGACCTAACTCTGTACACTCCAGCAGAATGACACAAGGCTCATGTATCCTGGACTTGTACACTGCTGGCTATTTACGTGTATTTTTAAAAATTATTTTGTCAGTATTAGGGATTAATTTAGGGCCTTGAACTTTCTAGGCATCTTTTCTACCACTGAACTACATCTCCAATCTGCTTTTTAGTTAAAAAAAAAAATAAATAAAAACATGGTCTCACTAAGTTGCCCAGACTGGTTTTGCCTCAATTCCACCAAGTAACTGGAACTATACAGGCCCTGTATTATTATTATTTGGATTTGTTTTATTTTATGAGTATTTTGTCTACATGTATGTAAGTATACCACATGTGTGTAATGCCTGTGGAGGCCAGAAGAGGATGTCAGATCCCCTGGAACTAGAGTTATGAATGGTTGTGAGCCACTATGTGGGTGCTGGGAACCTAACCTGGGTCCTCTGCAAGAACAACCAGTGCTCTTAACCACTGAGCCATTTCTCCAGTTCCTATTATTGTTGGTATTCTTATTATTTTATTCTTATTATTATTTTGAGACAGGGTCTTCTTGTAGCCCCAGGTGGCTTAGAACTCGCTATGTAGACTAGGCTGGCCTTGAACTCACAGAGAGCTGGCTTCCTCTGTCTCCTTCCCAAATGCATGCAGGTGGCATGTGCCACTACAACTGGCCCCCGATTATTATTATTTTAGGAGACAGCATCTCATTAGTTGTTGAAGCTGGCCTTAAACTCCTGGGCTCAAAAGATCCTTCTGCCTCAGCTTCCTGAGTAGCTGTGAGCATAGGTTTGCACCACTATGCTCAGCTCTTGGAATTTTATTGTAACTGATTTCCCCTCTAGACAGGTTAGACCGTGGTGAGTGGTCAAAATATTTTGGAGGTTTCAGGTGCTAGAGGTTGAACACGGACTCAGTGTTTGCTAGTCCAGAGCCCTACCACCTACCTCTTCAGTCTTCTTTTTCACTGTGAGACAGGGTCTCTTTAAGTTGTTCTAGCTGGCCTTGAGCTCACTCTATAACTCAAATTGACCTTGAACTTGGGATCCTTCTGCCTCAGCCTCTAGAGTACCTGGGATGACAGGCCCGTGTACCAGGCCCAGCTTGAGCACTGATGCATCTCATGTTTCCCAGTGGACTTTTTTGATCCCTGTGTCTGGGAAAGCTCTACTCCATAGCCAGAAAGCAGCAAGGCACAGCCTCAGCTGGAAGTAGTACCCTCACTGAACAGAGCCGGCTCTATCCCAGTGTTTCCTCCTGAGGTGGCAGCTCCAACACTCCCTGAAGGAAGGAAGGAAGGTGTCTGGTGTTTTTTGATCTACACAAAGGCATTTTCTGTTCAGGGTAATTCTATATCCAGGCACCTTTGAAGATCAAAGCCAAAATAAACCAACCAGGAAATGGGATTGTCAGCTAGGACAGAAAACTCCTCCTTGTTGTGAGTGCAGAAGGAGGCTGGCCCATACCAGGAGCCTGTGTGTGACTTCAGAAGCCCCGGGGTCACACAGGCAGCCTACTCTTAAAAACAACAACAACAACAACAAAAAACAAGCCAGAGGATAATCACTCCACCCTTACTTTATGAGCAATGCTGGGGAGAGGTTTAGAGGATGCCCTGGGCATGTTTTCTGCTTTCCTGGGCCCAAGCAGAAGAACCAAGTTAACCTGTTATTGCAAGGTGCATTATAATTGACATATAACAATTATATGTATTTATGGAATGCAATGTGATAATTTCACATTCAATCTGCAATTGGGAAAATTAGAATTTCTGGTTCTCCAAACATTTGTCATTTCTTTATGTTGGGAATTTTCCAACTCCTTTCTTCTGAGTCTATAAAATATATGACAAATCATTGTGAACCATAGTCAACCATTGTGCTGGAGAACACTTGAACTCATTCCTCCTTGCTAACTGCATCTTGGTCCTTTGAGATTAGCACACAGCCTCTGCACTGACATATGCATTCTGTTTTCAGATGCACCATGAGGTCAGCACTGAGCTTCTCTTTCACACAAGAAACATGCAGGAGAAATGGAGGCTCATGGATTCCCTGTCCAAGGTCCTTCAGGGTTTAGGAGGACAATGAAAGGCTCCAGGACCAGCATAGACTGCCAGTCTGTTCTTCTGTCAATGTCTCACAAGTTGTCTGCAGAAGGGCTGTGTTCTACCCGGTGCTCCTGTGGTATGCTGGAACTTTCCACATCTATCTTGGAAGCTGAGTACACTTCAGTTTATCTGAGTATGCTGGTTTATAGTCACTGTGCAAATGTATCTGGTTAGAGTGATTGCTTGGCTTTATGGGGGTGCCCTCTCCTCCACATTGTAAAACCATTCATGTATAATCTACTTAAACATGCATTCATGACTGAGATTGATGGTAGTCCAAGGAGGGTGTTGTTTGGCATATTTTCAATGTTTGCAAAGGATGAGTATCTCCTGGACATGGGACACAGCGAATTGAGAATCCATGACCAGAATTCCAGGAGGTGCAGAATTTTGATCTGTGTGAAGTTAACCTAGGGATGGCCTCAGAGGCTAACTGCTGCTTTTCACGGGGAGTTCTCTTAATCTTAGGCATATAACTGGGATCTTTATAGCTTCTGCATGGGCCTGGATGGGGGAGGAGACATCTCCTTTTGCATGGGCTTTCCTGTCTTCTATAGTTGCATACCGAAATTGTCTTATCAGCAGGGAATTCTGAGTGGTTTTGCCCTGAGGAGAGGCTATCAGAAGGATTTTTACCTTGATGTTTCCTGCAGAGGTGGCTGCCTTCCTAGGATAAAGGCAGCTGAATAGGGACTTCCGAAAACATACATAACATTGAAACATTTAGTTTAGATTCCTTCTAGAGTGGTACCAGCAGAATTAGTGGAGCATTAATCTCATCAGCAGGCAAGGGGGAGGGAGCATCTACCAATCCTGAAATGTTGGTACCATCCAAAGAGCTGGGGGGTGGGGGGGACGGGGCTCAGATTATTTTGGAAATGTCCATAGCTTTCAAGTGCTGAGAGAGGGGAGGGGAGCAAAGGAGACCAGCTTTGAGTTCAGACATTCCTAGTTCAGAAATGTGTTCTAAGGGCAAGTGACCGTTAGGGACTGACTGTGTCTGTCCATTCATATATCAAAATCTTCATAACGTAATGGTATTGGGAAATGGGGTTTTGGATGGTAACCAAGGTTAAGTAAGGTCATAAGGCAGGATTCCTACGTAATCTGATGGGAAAAGGAAGGTATGGAAAAAGAGCTAGATAGACATCCAAGGGGTAGAGAGAGAGAGAGAGAGAGAGAGAGAGAGAGCGAGCTTGCCAAGAAGTGGGACTGCAGCAGGAAAGCAGGTATCTACAAGTCAGAAACAGGACCCACTGCAGACTCCAAATTTGCTTGAACCTTGATTGTGGGAATCCCAGGCCCCAGAACTGTGAGAAATTGAATTTGTGTTGCTTAAACCACTCATGGTATTTGTCATAACTGAACTTGACAAAACAGTGACTTAGACAATTGTTCTACCTCCCAGTGTTTCTTTCCTTAAAAAATATTTTACCTATTATTTTTTATTTTATATGTATGAGTGTGTTGCCTGTATGTATATATGTGTACTCATGTTGTGCAATGCCTGCAGAGGTCAGAAGAGAGCATCAGAGTCCCCTGGAACTGGAGTTACGGATGGTTGTTAGCTACCTTGTCAGTGTTAGGAATAGAACCTGGGTCCTCTACAAGAGTAGCCAGTGGTCTTAACTTCTGAGCCATCTCTCCAACCCCTCTCCCAGTGTTTCTTGACAACATCTCAATGTGATGAAGAGAGATGACAAGGACATTGTGGGAAATGAAGTCTGAAGCACCACAAGCCATTGTGGATGCACAAAACTAGTGTTGGTTAGTCTCTGAGCTCCAACCACCAAGCTACATTTTACCTGTTTTTGTTGCCTCACACGGAGGATGCTTTCAGAATGCACTGGTGGATGAGTGCATGGATGGTGGACAGGGCAGTTGGAGCTCATACAGATTCACCTGGGCTGCCTGGTTAGGTGTAGCAAGGCAGGAAGTCACCTATGACTGTGAGAAAGATCCTGAGGTCAGGGAAGGCTGTGCCCCAGTCAACACCCAGCTCCAGCTGTGCTAGACTCTGAAAAGGCAGTTTGTCTCAAAGGAGATTGAGAACCAACTTAAAAGAGTGAGAGTGCACCTCACATCTGTTGTACATGTTGTTTCCACTGAGGGTGGATCAGCTTCTCCCAGTTCCAATGAAGCCCACAGGGCTGGTTTTGGCTTCTAGTTTTCTGGGTAGACTGGACGCTGGAATTGCCGTTTCCTAGCTGGTGACACCATTCATATTGATCAACCTGCCCTAGCTTTAGTTTCTTCATCTGGAAAGATGGGTAATAATCCCAACCATACAAGGGTTTGGTGAGACTGATGGGCTATAGCATTTGTGTGAAGTGTCCATTGCAATGTCATCCCTAGGCAGGTGAGCTGAGGCTGTATAAAAAAGGTAGCTGAGCAAGCCATGGGGAGCAAACCAGGAAGAATATTCCGCCATGGTGTCTGCTTCAGGTTTACGGGGTTGAGACTTTATAAGCAGGGTGTAGAGGTTGTTTACATCTCTCCACAGAAGAAATTCTTACAACAGCTTTTCTTGTTCTTGCTATTTTGTTACATGTAGTCTCAAGTTAGAGGACTTTCCAGTCTTCCTCTGTCAGATGGTTCTTTCATATGATAATCTTGATGTGTCTCCAGCCCTGTTCTCCTGCAGGGTGACTCTAGAGCTCAATTTTGGTCACCATGCTGAGAAGGTGCCTTGGAACCCAGCACTTCTGAGAGTAGAACTCGTCCCACCCATGAGGAGGACTCTGTCCTCAGCTGGAGGAAGCCCCTGTCTTAATGCCTCTGTTACCTTCACTGGGGGCCCTGGCCAGGAGAGGCTTCTGAGTAGAAGCTTCAGAGCAAATGTGTGGCAACTTCAGGGCATGGAAAAGTTGCTTGTCTGCTGACTGCCAGTCTCAGGCCTCTGAGGACTCTGCTGTTTACAGGACAGTGTGGGGATCCTTGGTACAAAGAGGGAGACTAAGGAAGAAGTGTGGACCAGGAACCATGGCTGCTTAGGTAAACAGCAGGATTTACAAGAGGTTGAAACTGCTATTCTTTGTGCCAAAGGCTTACGTTTTATAAAATTACAATAGTAATTCAGATTTGGCTAGTCTTATTTATGTGTATAGCCAACGTCTGTTCAGTTAATAAAGTATTCAAGCCTAGCTTGGACAGATTAGATCACCTCTAAATATTTTGTTTCTTTATTTTTAATTTATGTGTATGAGTGTTTTGCCTGCATATATGTAAGTGTATCCATGTCATGCAATGCCTAAGGAAGTCAGAAGAGGATGTCAGATCCCCTGGAACTGGAGTTACGGACAGTTGTTA